>NC_058061.1:12071783-12424283 GCF_020085105.1 Siniperca chuatsi
CCGATATCTTTTCACAAATAATACAATACTCATCAATCATGCTACTATACAATAGCTGAACCCATTTCAGTTGAAGCATTTTGTGATCTCTGATTACACAGGGAAAATGCTCAGGGCGACTACATTCATTCTACATTCAAATACCATCTCTCTGACTATAATTTCATCTCTTAAAAGCTCCACTCTGCATGAATCCTCAATTGCTGAGAATACCCCAAAGATTCCCTATATAGAGATATAATATGCAACAATTGATGCCTTTTTTATCTATGTCTCTTTCTGTGTTGTGTAAACAGATGAGCGTTTTATGCATATATACTGTATATCTGTTGTGCAAACATAGTGGGCCTTCATGCATACCTGTATGCCTCTATAATTACAAATCAATTAAAGCATTTCAAATAATATGCCATATATTGTCATGCCCATAATTTGCATCTGTAGGTGTCAAAGGGAATTTAAGCTGCATTACAGAAACAGGGATATAGCAGAGGTGGGCGTTTCTTTCCCCCAAAATTGTCCATTTGCCAATTATTGAATTGTATATGCAGATCTTGCTATTCAGTACATTTTATGGTTCTGCATCGGCCATTGTTAAAAAATAACACTTCAGATGGTATCACAGCTTGTGATTAAGAAAATAAAAATCAACCACTCTTAATTAAGAATAGCTTTAAATCTGCTGGTGTTAATGTTACAATAATTACCTTCAGAGTTGATAATTATCAGAGTACTGTATAAGGGCTTTTAAGTATCTAGGCTGTCCCATGCTTGCAAATTTAAGTGGTCAGTGATGCAAATAAAGGCCAAAGCAGAATGTTAACTAGTGAAATATTAACATTACTTCTAGACTAATGGCCACCCATTGTAATGATGATCAACAGTGGTAGGAAGAAGTAAGAAACAAAAGAACAGTGAGGCTCAACGTGCAGCAGATCAGAACCCATTCAAGATTGTAGGTGAACCTCAGCATTTCTTTTTGCTTGTCTTGCATATTGCCTATGCATACAGTATGCATATGTTGGCTTTACAGATGGCTGTTAGTTCAGCCTCAGGTGACACACCATCTCAAGATAGATGGCTCATCAAGATGACTGACAAGTGTTGGAGAAGAACTTGTCCTGCTGAGGAGTAGGAAGCTGAGAGTGTAGCATAGAAGCAACCTCAATTCTACTTCCATCTTCACTGAGATACCACTGGGTAGATTAGAGTGCTTCGGTTTTGGCTGAGAGTCAGTGTGGCAGTTGTTTACTCTACAGTATTGTAAGAGGAATTCTGTGCCTTTCGACATTTCCGCTTTTCCAGACAAGGATTCCTACAGGGTGGAATGACAGCATGTAAAATACATTCCCTTGCTTGTTCTTCATCCAGTTATTATTGGCAGGACTAATAATGCTCTTCCTGCATGAAAGCAAAAAGTTGGTGATTATAATATAATCTAAAAAAATTTTAATGGTAAAATCATGGCTTTGAAAGCCTGTGTAGAATTTAGTGTTATTAGATTCAACAGTAATTCTTAAACTATTTTATTTGTTCCTTTAATTATAGATTCACATCCATCTTTCAATTTCTCTCAGCACGAAATTCAAATTAATGTGTCTGGCAGCACAAATGTCACCCCCCTCCCTACATTATGTGATCCCCAAGGAATTCACAACCACTGATTAATTCTATTAGAACAATCTCTTTTGTTTTGGCATCATTGAAAGCAACAGGGACAACATTTCAACACTTCCAGATTGACTAATGGAATAAAGCCAAGTGACATTTTGGAGTGAAAATCAGGTGAGGCCTTCTGCAAAATGTACAACAGAACAGCTATATACAATATATGATCTCAGTAAAAATATGTATGTAGATGAGTTGCTTGTGATGGTTTGAACTGAGCAGTGTGGTGGGTACATAAATTAAAAGACAGATAAACGATATGAGATACTGCCAGTTCAGCAGATGACACTTGCTATTTGTTTAGACTGCATTACACCAGATACAATATTGTTAAAAGGTGGCATGTGGACTGCATGCACTCTTACATTGTACACTCACTGGGCTCTGACCAAAAATGTGGGACTAAAAAATTGGCTCTCATACCTAGAGGATATGAAGCTGCTTCAAAGCATTGGCGATATATTTAAATTATGCTAATTAAATTAAACAAAGACCATTGCCAAGCAAAGCTCAATGGTTCCCACACACCTGTTCAGTTTGGATGGAACGTTTGGTTAATTTTAAAGCTATTTGGCTTCACGGGCATGCCTGTCAATGGCATTTTTCTGTATTCCAAAGCATAAACTGCTGTTTTTCAGCATTTTTAATAATAGCAAAACCAAAGCAGTCTCTTAATGAGGATGAGGACAACTGATATGATAAGTTATGATGATTTTAATGCTGTACATTGTATTTGTGCCAGTTTAATAGTGTCAGTGTTTACTGACCCAGGGCAAGAAGGGCAGAGCAAAGTAGGAACATGCATCACTACAGAATTGGCGATGAATTACAAATGAGAGAAAAAGAAAGGGACTAATAATAACGTCAGTGCTTTTTATTTCAGCATTACCATTCATTACAGCTCAAACTGAGCTTGCTCACATTAAAAGAAGATGACGTAAAGACAGCTAATAGACATAAACACATCTATACTGTATAGCTTATGATAGCCTGGATTTGTGCCAGTGTTTCTTGGAAAGACGTGGAGAAACCAGCGAAACGAAAGTGTAAGATGTTTCCCTGCACACTGAACATGAGACACACCCTTAGATCAAAGTCATAGTGGAGTAGTGCTTTGGGTTATATCAGACAGCCAGAGTTCAGCCAGGGTAAGAGCCCTGTTCATTTCTCCAACAGACAATGTTTGACTGATTCGTCAGCCATAGATTCAAGCAAGTATAGACTGATTTGCTGCAGCATATACTCTAATTTCAATCTCTGTGAGTGTGGCTGTGCAGTATCTGCACATGCTTCACCAATCATTGTCTTTCCATCCGCCCTGGCAATATCTTTCCCCAGGGAAGCTGCTTGACTTGTAGAAGGCGATCCTTCCTGCCTTCTTTGCAGAATCTCCTAAGCAGTGTATTCATACAGGAATGCTTTAAGTGAAGGCGCAGATACAATGTGGCTGAATATTTCATCATCCATTACATCTTTTAACAGTGGGATTCCTTTCTGCAGCAGTAGTTACAGTAGCTTAGCTTTAGGAAATGAGTGGAAAGCTAACTAGAAATAATGCCAGCTATATTTAAGATGTCATGCAGTCCCACAACTAATCAATCCCATTCATACAAGGGTGGAGTCTTCAAACACTTAATACATTTTTTTTGCACATTCCCATTCAGGGTTATAGTGTACTGAAGTGTATCCAGTATTTACTGGGTGTAAGGCAGTGAAACACAAAGCGAAACGATCAAAGAGCCAACACAGAAAGGCAGTTTAGAGTCTCCAGTGACTTGCTTGTCAGAATGAAATAATGGAAATAAATTCATCCAGACTTGTCATTCTCACAAGCCACCATGTTGCTCCTCCAATTTAGATATGTGATGTAATTATGGTGTTGCAAAAACTGAAACCCAGAGATTGAAAGACCATAGCAACTTTAAATAATTCCAAGTAATTGATTGCCTTAGGACAAACTTTATATAATTCTTTAATTTGTGGTTTTGCTTTAGGTCTGAAAATGCAGCTGCATTAGTTCACTGTCTTCCACAGTTTAGAACAGGTGCAGAATGATCTGAACATTACCTCAGAAATGTATAGAACAAACTGTTTTTCTCAAACTTTAATGAATTCATTTATGACTATAATTGTTAATCAGTTTACGTGACAGAACATTGCATTTCTAATATTATGTTAAATCAGGTTTGTAACAGCTTATTTTGTTATTTGGTATTTTACTGATGTGACTGAACAACCTGCTTTACACCTGTGCAGGGAACCTGTAAAGTGATCCCACTAATAAAATGAGCCCACATTCATTTTGCATATCAACACTTTTCACTCAACAGTGAATGGTTGTTACCAATGACAACAGGAAACCGCTCACTTTGTCTAGAAGTTAATCATGAAGATTAACTCCTAGACAAAATGATCCCTGCCTTCAAATGTGGCGCTTTCAGTTGTGTCTCAATAATATCACCAGGCAGCAAAAACATCATGTGTATGACATGAACCAGAATTCAAAATCCAAATTTAATGGAGACCCAAAATGTAGCAAATTAGAAAGAAAAACTCTGCATTTTAAGTTAAAAGTTCGTATTTTTCAAAGCCTGACGATAAGACATTCCATTGATCTTCATCGTCTGTAACTCCAGCCTGTTTGTCAAGAGTTTTTGACAACTGCTTCGATCCTGCAGCAATGCCTGCTACACATCAAACACTATTCTTAACAATGAGCAGACTGCTTAAGATTCAACTAATGTTTATCCTGGGATCTGATACATGCATTCTAATTATATCTTGTTACAAGAGATGAGCCCTCTAAATGATCAGAAGTTAAAATCTTGAACTGCCAGGTTTTCTACTACTTATTTAAAGCATTATTAAGTAGTCTTTCACTGAATGAATTGTCTGTTTTTTTTAATGGTGTTGGGATTGCTGATGGTGTGCTCCCTAGTGAGAATTTAGTATTGTTCTTCTGTTTGTTTTGGGGTGGTTGTTATTTTTTGTTTTGTTTCTTAGTTTTTCATATGGTCTTTTTTTGGTGTCTGTTTTTTAACCAAGTGTAAGGTTTTGATTTATTACAAATGATCTTTTATCTCTGTAACCTTTGCATCACTTGTGGCCTCCGCCCATTGACTACAGATGAAAATTACCTTTTAACTATATTACAATACATGTATAGTGCATTGTCCCTGCTAAATAAACAATAAACAAACAAACAATGTGACATGACTAAGGTGCAATGAACAAGATTTTATGAGCTCATAACTTAAAATGACCAGGATATAAAATTTTTAATTTGCAAAATAATTTATATGCATTGTGGAATGATATATGTATTTTTAATCTAACTGAATAAAAGTGTAATATATAGTAAATCAAAACACGAAGGGCACAACACTAGAAAAACGATAAGTAAGATTTATTTTCCTTGACTAATCTACAACAAAGTTTTGGCCTTGTGACCTTGTGTGCTAGCTGCCTGTTACTTTGATTTTTGGACAAAAAAGACCCCCAACAGATTCAAGCTAGCACTGACGCACATACACAGACAGAAACAGATAGCAATGAACACAGACAGGCGTGAGCACAGAAAGATGCTCACAGCAAGAGACAAATTGAGACAGACGTGTGCAAACGAACAGACTGAGAACAACCCACGCAGACAGACAGACTGAGAGTGACCCACACAGATACAGCAGGACAGCCAGTGTTGAAGGGAGGACAATCTAGCATTTCGTGATAAGTTATACTGTACATCCCCTGTGCCTTCTAAAAACTGTGGTCCGGTAAAACGTGAAGTTGTTTTGCTTATCATGACTTGTTTCAAACTTTTCTTATATGTAATTTCAAAGTTACTCTCACATGACATACTCCTCTCAACTTCCAACGCACTCTTTTCATTATGATGATGTACTGCTGCTCACTCTATGCTAAAAGCTATGCTGTTACCTGCTAGTGCTGCTGTTGATACAGCATTTCAGAAGCCGCACCTCCACCCCAACATCCACCTGTAAGCTCTGAGTTTACATTCCTCTAGGGGGGAAGTTATTGCCGTTACTCCTCACTCCCTGCTGTTGTCATCTCTGTGCTTCCTAGTGGGAAGTGACAAGGTCACAGCCTATATGACAAAAATCTGTGCTTTATACATTTATATAATACACCATTCCACTTGAGTTGGCTGACTGGAGATAAAATTTCAGATTTTCAAAGACCAAAAATGAAAGAAAGTTTTGTCTATGCATTTCAGCTGGGACAGGAGAAGATTACAAGGTAGGAGTCCAAGCAAGATGAGTAGCTGCACCTTACAGTGGTAAATGGACTGCATTTCTATAGTGCTTTTCTACCTTAATGGTGCCTCTCGTCGTCGACAGCATCGGTGTGTTGGCCCATTGAACCATTGGTTTAGTGTCTTGCTCAAGGACACATACAGGACAGGAGGAGCTGGGGATCGAACCTGTGATTAATGGACAACCCGCTCTACCTCCTTAGCCACAGCTGCACATGAAAAATACATGGTTTCACATGTGACAAATTTTACATCCAAAAACTACAGGTGACATGTGAAGTTCTCGCTTGTAAAATGTGTTTTATGTGATATTACATGTGAAATTGTTGTTTTCACATGTGATATGTGTTGACATGGAATGAAAATTTGGGTGTAACATTTAACAGTGTTAGATTTTACGTGAAAAAATATAACACATCTCATGTGATAAACATGTAAAATATGTTTAACATTTTATAAATCACATGTGCTTTTTTTAATTTTTGAGAAGACAGGCAACATTGATAATATCTTTTAATTCATCACCGATTGATGACTTAAGGTGACCGACTGGAATGAAAGTCTGGAATTAAACAAGATCAAAGCCGTAGTTTACAGATTCTGTATATGCAAAGGCAACAGGGTATGGTTTATGGAATTAAAAAATAGACAAAACATATTGTACTCTTGTGAAACTGGTAGAGAACTGGTTTAAATGTCTTGAGTGCAGCATAGTATACTGCCAAGAGAAACAGAAGAAGAGATATTACATCTAACACCATCAATCTTCTCAACAAAAACAGTTAATAACATTTCTCAGTGGGAGTTCATTGTGCACTACAGTACGCGCTCCTCAATAAAAAGCAGGCAATTCAGATTAGTGGCAATATATTAAGGGAAAAAAAGTGGAAATGATTTCTCATTGTGTGGTATCTAACCTATCTCTGCACAGCATGAAGGGCATCCTGTAGGAGATGGGCCTCTGGCTATGTACTTTTAATGCTACAGAGCTTAAAGCGTAATGTAGACCAAAGGTGCTCAAATGTTCCCTCTTTGAGAGATAAGTCCTGCAGTCTATAAATTGATAAACGCCTTTATCACGCTGGCACTCAACTGTTTAGCTGCTGTTGTGATTCCCTCTCAGGATTAATACAGTTTCTCCTCCAGCAGCAGTGACTGAAACATATGCTGTAGATACAAAGAGGGTGGGTTAACTGGGTGTCACTTCCAGCCTGCACTCAATCCCCACCTTCTTGTCAAAGATAGCAGAATACATATAAAACTCTAAACTGTTATCAATATGAAATTACAGTATATCAAGTTCAAAGCAGTGGTGAAATTCCTAATTGAACTGCACTTGTAATCAGAAGACAGTAGATTTCTTCACATTTTTAGATTGTATATTCAATAAGAATAGATGATTTATTGAATGTCTGGTCATACCAGATGCCTCTTGATTGTTCTAAAATGTTTGTAAAGCACAGCCTCTTACAGCCTATTGCTCAACTATAGCTATGACACAATTAAAAGACAGTTTGATCATGTGTATTAGCAGTCACTTTGGATGAGACTACAAGATCTCAGCTTGTGAGGTCACTTTGTCATCAGTATTCCCTTCTGCTCTTGGCCTCTGACAACCTCTGTCCTGCAAATTACACCCTCTGATGCTTCAAAGAGCACCGTGACAAGCCCCCCTCTGCCTCTGACTAACCGCCAGTATTTCTAGTCTCGGATTGACACTTTAAATGAAATAACCACCAAACAAGTAGAGAGGAGGCCATCTTTGTCTGCGCAGAGGCATCTGTACCCGCTGAGTGTTAGACAACAAAGAGCCATAGGGGGCCTTCTTGGGTGTCAATGGGGGTTTGGTGGTGTGGGGGAGTAAGACACTCTGCTCAGAAATGTCACGTCTATGATTGTCTCTGGTGTTTTATGCCAGCGATGCCTTCATATCTTTGAGTGCCGTCAGCAGATGAGATGCCTCTGGTTGTGTGTTTCCGACGTGTTCAGTTCACAGTAGCAAAGGGAGTCAGAGGAGTGTAGTGTGTATGTTTCACTGTCGGGAGAACCATGGTTGACAGATTTACAGGAGATTGGTTTAGAGCTGTAATGCTGAAACCACTGTTTGTGGGCCTGCAATACTGTTGCATCTAAAAATAGACACTTAAATGTGAAGATAGTATACATATACCATACTATACAATTATAGTGTGGCTGAAGATGGTAATCAATTGACTTATTGAGAAAACAGAACAAACTGGTGCTGTATAATGTCTAAAGGTAATCAGAAATACTATAAGAGTTTCCCTTTGGGGATCAATAAAGTATTTCTGATTACCTTTAGACATCATACAGCACCAGTTTGTTCTGTTTTCTCACAAACAGTGTTTTACAGCCCTTATGCGGTAAAGTAATTTTTTGCTATGAGATAATTCTCTTGTCATGAATATGTTGTCACCGTAATCATTGATCTTAGTAAATGTGCACTATATGTTTTCCACTTATCACTTTGTAGGAAATGTATCAGCAGGATATTTACATCACACACTGTCAGCAAATTCAATCTGCAGCCAACTGATTGAGCAATTTGCTCCGCAATTGAGCACAATAGGCCATCAACATGCAGGAATACTAATGTATATCACAGACTCAGGAGTATTAAGGAGTTGCAAGAAAAAGAAATCTGCAGTGAGAGGTTGTATTATACGACTGATGATACAATGGGTTGGCAAACACTGTCAAAAGGGCACCTAGGGCTTGATTTTCCTAATAACTAATGCATTACATGTTTAGCTATAACACTTTGTTTTGATTGTTGTTTTTATAAAACTGTGTACCCTAAATTACATAAAATCAAAACCATTTGTTAACTTTGGTTTTTGATTTATGAGTTTAGACTGGTTTTGATTTATTTTTGTGACACTGGATCACAGACTTGGTACCCAAAAGTAGGCTGAGGCAGATCAGAATAAAAATGGTGTTAAGCAAAGTGATAGTAGTATATGACAGATAGCTGTCGTCTTTACACTGAGGCTGACTATGAGGGTCAGGTGATGAACTGAGGCGGGAAGCTTGATAGTGACAGCTGGTGGACAGGTGTGGAAAGGCAGGTTTGGAGTGACAGGAGGGGTTAGTGTGCAGCACAGCAGCTGTCACCATGACAACTTAACTGTGTTTTATGGACACAAACTGCATGTAAAACTTACATAGCATCTGTTCTTAGAAGCTCAGTTGTACCTTTAATACAGGGATTCTATGTTTCACAGTGGAACATTTAACTCTCAAAACTATTAAATAACTTTTAACCACAATTGTGGAGGATTGTTTACTATGTGGGAATATGTATGAGATAATGCACAAGAAACATCCGTTTGAATTTAGCTGAAATTCATTTTTAAATCACTTTCAGAAATACTTTTCTTAGTCTCTGCAAAACAAATGAAAACAAATTACTCCTCGCGTCCTTCTTGCAAATGGTAAGCATGACTGTTGAAAAGGGAAGACACTGTACATTAAATATGATTACATTCGTAAAATTATACATAATGTTCATGCACGAACAAGAATCTCAATGAAAACAAGGGAGGTAAGATATTTCCAGAGATAAACTGACCAGTTGTGCTGAAATGAAATACCCTATACAAATACAAATGGTGATTCGATGAACTATGCATCTTACATGTGCCATAATGGACGGCATATTGTTTAACCTGCAGTTGAATAATGTTTAGGAAAGCAAAGACATCCCACTCCATCTGGGCATCTGAATCTTTGTCCTTAGTCTGAGGAAAGTCAGACACAAGGCACGAATGGCTTTTTACTTGCACTGCAGTGTCCACGGGGAGGGTAAAGGGTTTTGATGTGAATACTGAGTGGAAAAACAGGAAACAAGACATCCAGGACTCAAACACTGGGAGTTAAAATAGGTTATTGGGCGTAAACGTATCCTCTGAAGGGATGAATAATGGAAAATAGGCTGGTTAGTTGTCAAAAGAAAATCCTCATGGATTTTGGGCTACTGCGATCTGCTCAGTAAAACTGACTTTCTTCTCATTAACAGTTCAAGGCAAGCTACCTATTCATAAGATCCCATTAATTTTGAGCGTGGCTTCTTTATTCCTCTTCTATTAGCCCCAATTTCAGATGGACAAGAAATGAGAGAATCATTTTTGCATGAGGCCTGACCTACATGACAGGAGAGAATCGCTAAACTAGGTTATGCTGTGATGCAGAGGAATACGGGCTTGGCTCCATGTTATTGTATTATTAAACTGTTTTGAGCATCTGCTGAAGTGACCACTGATATCGAGTGCTAGGTGATGCTGTTGCCAGACATGTGTATGCATAAATATGGGACAAGCTGAAAGAAGTTTACAGATGGATCTTGTATTAGTAAAGTCTAACAGAGAGAGAGTAGAGAATGCAAGAGAAATTATGTACTGTAGAGGTAAAGATTGTGAAACTACAGTTTGATCACACTATTGGAAAATTGTCTGGTGCCCTACACGGCAAATACAAAGACATAACAGATTGTAGAAAAGCAAACATCGTTCTGTGAGGAAATCTCAAGACACTGACTACCATATTATTTTAACACGAAACCACACTTTATTTTCCAACAAAAATTGTCGTTTAAAATAAGAATATACTTTTACACTGGTCATCCAATGTCTGTAGTAAAAAGGGCCAGAGCCACTGGACTTATAATTGTTGTGAAATCAACTTGACATTAATTTGGGTGAACGCCAGGGCAGGTGGGGGAAAAAAATCATCTGCACTCTGGCCTGCTCCCGTACCCCACCATCACTCTCAATCAAATTAAAAGGCCAGAGTCTATGTCCTCCCTCCAGAGTGTCAGCCCCTCTTGTCAAAACCTAACAAGTCATTTGCTGAAGGTTATTGTTACTGTGTGACATTTAATCCAAGTCATGATATTAACATAATTTCCTGACCAGTCTTCTTAACCTCTAGTCACCTTTAATTGGTCAGAGCTTTTTAATACCCATGTGTATTTCTCATAATTGTTATGGCTGCAGAACACTGCCGCTGGACATTTTATAGATAGATAGTTACTGTAAGTAACTATAGCTAGGACACCATGAAATTAACAGTCAGAACACACCCAAATGAAATATATTCTCCTGAATTGGTAATGGGTTTTGTTGTCGCTCTAGCAGACTAACCTTCATGCTTATTACTATCAATTGATGTCAGAGTTGATTCTTGAAAAGCAATTCTAGTTAGTGCACACAATGCAGCAGCACACATTCACAAAAACAAGCCATCAAGTGTGGAATCATCACCAACAGATATGTGGACCCTGCAGGACCTTGCTGTGTGTAAGCTGTGTGCTCCCGTCTCTCTCAGTAGTGTTGTCTTGGAGATGTCTTAACCCTTGGTGGCATGTGCATTGTCAGGTGTGGTGCTTGGCAGCCATGTTGTCACGACACAACACGTCCATTGAGAAGAGTGATTAGTTCTTTAACTATGTGCACTAGCCACACTGGAAGTTCCCTGAATGAGTGACAAAGGAATGTGGGTCTCATGCCCAGGCTGAGTAAAATCTGTAAAATTAGTGATACATGATTGTCAGAGAGAGGATGGCTAACCCAGCAATACAAAAGGTGGTTTAATTTTCTGTGTTCATTGGAAACAAATCTAGAATATCATGTGTATATTTTTTTGCCTCTCCTCTTCATCCTGCTTGCATCTATATTCAATTTCCTTAATGCAACACACACTAAAGCAGCAAACTTGATGAAATTCAGTCTTAAAGTAAATTGTTTGGCACTACAATCCAGGCAAATTGCTACATTTATATTGCAAGGCTTAATGTTCAATTCTGATTTAATGCTCCCATTTTTAAGAAAAATACCAAAGAGATAACACTCAAGTGGCTCATGCAGAAATATATACTGGAAGTAGTATAACTGCTGTCTTTGCACCAGATATGTCACTTGCATTGAAGCAAATAAATTACCTCACTGTCCCTCTACTAAACACCTCCATTACATCCTTCCACTAACAGGAGAGAAATTTAAAAGTTGGATGAAGTCAGATGTGACTGTTCAGATGGAGGTCATATTGCCACCTCACATACGATTTAAAATGTTTTTTCTTATGTTGACTGTGACATCAACAGCAGAATTGAGTCATGTATGAGGGGGGAAATATCTTGATTTGGGCTTTTGTTAAACACAATTTACAATATGTTGGACAGTTTTATTTTCTGAAGTGTTAAATTAATAATTAAAATATAATTCAGAATGAAGCCATGACCACAGTTAACAGCCTTGTGAGGCTCTAAGTCTACAACACTACTTTGTTCAGCCTGTAGTTTTGACACAAATCTCTAGGTTAATCCTCATACAACATTAAAGGTCCAGTGTGTAACATTTAGGAAGAGCTATTGGCAGAAATGGAATATAATATTTAGAAGTATGTTTTCATTAGTGTATAATCACCTGAAAATAAGAATCGTTTTGTTTTCATTACCTTAGAGTAAGCCGTTTTTATCTACATAGGGAGCGGGTCCACGGAGGTCGCCATGTTGCATCTCCATGTTTCTACAGTAGCCCAGAATGGACAAACCAAACACTGGATCTAGATAGGGCCGTTTTGTGGCCACTGTAGTTTCTCCTACACGCTTAGAAGGGGAGGGTGATGCGAGCAGTATTCAAGTGGTTGCAAACTGTACCGTAAAAACTAGATGCTACTAAATCCTACTCACTGGACCTTTTCAGCTTCAATCTGCAGAGAAATTTCCACAAAATAGTCTGTACATGTCTTGTACTCAGCCATGTTTGTGCTCGAAGATTAGCACACGTCCTTCACACTGAAACATCAGTAAACAAATTTACGCCGTATGCTTTATATTCATATAACTCTAAATGTTGATTTCTATGACCTTGTGTATACTGTTATGCACGAGTCTCCTTTACGTTTACGTGAAATTGGCCTTTTAATGAGGACATCTGCAGAGTGTAAAGGGTTCACTGCAATGCTGTCAAAGCTCCCACAGACAACAAAGTAACACATGCACAGTGGCTCAATATTTCAAAAAATTGTATATGTGTAGAGTTTTCAGCCCTCCTTGCATGTGGACTACTGTACAGGCATTAATCCATTCCTTCATCAGGACTATTCCTAGTTCCAGTTTGACAGGCAACAGACTGTTTACTTTCCTGCACACTAAACACCTTATTTTTCCTCCATAAACGTTGAGCCAGATTGTGTTTTCTCCATCCTCCCATCTTCTTATTTGCTAACTAGCCTGCAAGTATCCTACATATAAACAGCAGCAGTCACTTCAATATTGTGGTCAGCTGCAGTCTGGCCTTGAGGATGTTACAGAGGGGATTCTTCCTGCTCTTCAGCAGCAAATTCTAATGTCCTGCCACAATTTTACAATTTCCGGACCTGAAAAGCACAGTGTAAAAAAGGTTCAGGTCAAGAATTCATCGCTCTCCTGTTATGCTGGCAACATGTTGGCAACCTTTGTGCTCTCATCCAAAACTGACCAACAGAAAACTATCATATTTAGCATTATAGGACTTTTTAGGAGTTTTTTTTAACCCATTAAAGAAACTTAATTCCTACTAATTATGAAGGAATTTTCTGTAAACCGTATGGATGAAGACTGATAGTCAATGAAAAATAATTTAAGATACTTAAGTGTATGGATACAAATGTGTGTGTGTGTGTCTTAATTCTTTGCTCTGCATTACAGACATTTATTTTCTGTATCTTATATGGTTGGTCATATTCCACAGGATACAAAGCTGATACACACATTTAAATAAATTACCAACGTTTTGTTTAATGTGGTGATCATTACTTGTATGTGTGAGTTGGAAATCGTAGGGTTTTGAGTTTTAGCTCGACACAACAGTTAGGTTAGGTTAGGTTAAGTTTATTGACTACAGATGTGCAATAAATTAAATCTATTGCCCTTTTACATTTTTACATCTATGCCCTACAGTAGATGTATTTGAAAAGAGGCTTGTGAATATGATTTACAATTTCAAATAATGAAATTTAAATTAAAAGCATGATTCTCTGAAAATATCCTGTGAATTAAAGCATTTTTCATTTTTCAACTCAAGGGGTTGTTTGGCCTCAGCTGATGGAAAACATGCCCCTGGCCAAAGGTAATGGTGACACCTTTAAATAAACAATTATCTGAACAATTTTCATGAGCCTTCTTGTGAAGGAAAAACACATTCAGCCACTCTCTACCTGTGAGTGAAAAAATCTCACTGCAGCACAACCACTCTGTGTTCTTTTAATAGTTTTGGCTTTAAACTTTAGTTTTGCGCTCCAACCTCCTCCCTCTTCAAGCTGACGCTTCAAAAGTAATTTTATATCTTTTCTTGCATTCCTTTTCCTTAGGTGGTGGCAACATAGCAATAATGTCTATTAGGTTGTAAGTCAGGAAGATAAAAGGAAGATAAAAGGTGATCATTTTCTGGTTGTCTCACTCTTAGTCTATCCATGGGAGTCGTCCATGTGTTTGTGTTAGTTTATGGATAATTTTTAGCTAGCTAGCTAAACTGATATTATTGTAATTAAAATGCTAAAGTGCACACTTTATTCTTCTTCTGGTTACCAAACAGCTTCAGCACCAACCTCTGGACTGGAGTGGTTCTTACGCTAATTTGCATTTTCCTCGGGAAAACTAAGACGGGTTGCAATCACATTTGGGATATGGCTAAAGTGTGAATGAAAGTGTATTCAATCCCATCAAGATTTATTGCGGCGACAAGACACCTGCAATGACAAGCGTAAATAGGACTATTGAAGCTCTTGTGTGGTGCTATGCAGTCCAGTATTATTAACAGCTGCCAAATTCAAAAACAATGTGGCTCTTATCCAAATATTAACCCACTCTGATAGAAGACCAAACCAATTCAAATTAGTATGTTTTTGCAAATATCACGGCCCACTGAGCAGCAAAAGTATCTGTCAGATGTTGGCTCTTTTACAGTGCTAGGTGAAAGTGGGTGCTAGCTAGGAGTTATAGATTTAAAAGTGAGAACACAAGATGGTTAAAATTACATGGTCAACAGCAGTCTTTTTGTGTTGGACAAATTTCATGTAAGCCTGACTTGCTGCAAAATGTGCAGTTCAAAAGAAAGAACAGTCACTGCTGCGGGCCTACTAAAAGGTAAATCAGATGATATAGGATCTGGAGGAAAAATAGTAAAGCTTGATAACATGGCTGAGAGCAATACAAGAAATACCAACACGTGACCTCAAAGATATTTGTCATTGGCAGGAATAAGTGCATCTATTAGCTAAGCAGGTATAGACTAGTGAATTTGCCCCTGTTCATGGTTGCAGAAGCAGAACTTAAGCAAATGGCTATGCCATGACATATAGTCATTTTCCATAAGCCCTTGCTGCCCAGTTGTCTGCACTATTGTTGTAATACGATTCGAATGATTTCATGAGGATCCTTTCAATGGTTGCATCTTGTGTGTGTGCAATGTGGCGGCAAAAGAATCATTTGGATGTCATTACCTTTTGCAGAGAGATAATGGCATTGAAGCCTTATGATCCCCATCCAAGGCTGCTGTATGCCCAACAGAACTCTTTCAGAACAATGATTCTTTATCTTCATCCGTTGTGATTTACTTCAACAAATGAGATTATTTCTGCCTCTTGAACGTCTTGACTCACAGAAACACCCACATCTAAGGGGCAGGAGGAAAGAGATGTGAGGCAGTGCTACTTAAAGGTCTCTGAACTAACCAAAGGCTGAAGGCTTAAGAGTTTTGGAGCCAGTTATTGACTGTAGGAGTTAGTAAACCCTGAGCACAGGTAATGGGAGCTTATTTGAGATGGCTTCATTCTACCTGTAGCGAATGGTTGCACTAGGAGGCTGCCCATATTGTCTGTGCCACCATCCACCACAGAGCATGTATGCATTTAGTTTGTATTCTGTTTGTCTTTCCTACTGCTCTGTTTCTCTCCTCCCACACACCGTCTCATCTCCTACCAAGAAGTATAGCTCTAATGATGGGAGGAAGGAGATGTGTGCAGAACTTTTTAAAAACTGTTATCATCATGAATATCTGTGTTGATTACATATCAAGTGGCTCAAGTGGTAAGCCACTAGGCTTAATGTTTAATCATGCCCAACTGATTTAAATAGCAGAAGGCAACAGATTTTTAAACAGTGTGTCTTTAATCCCGCCTCAAAGTGGACATAAAACACTAGATGTCGTTAGTATAATTTACAAGATGTATACCCACTCTAAAAATCCTTACAGGTTTAAAAACTATAAACTGGATTAAAATAATAACTAATCTAAGTTCCATTTAAAAAAAAAAAAAGTGTAACTCCATCTTGTCCTAGTGTAGAATGTGATGTCATGAGGTTGGTTGGCTTGGAAGTAGGGATGCACCGATTGTGAAATACAGATGTTTAAAATAACAATTTGGCCGATAGCCGATGCTTATGTTTTTTTGTTGTTATTTATTTTGTTTTTGTTGTAATTTATTCCCCCAAAGAAAACTTCATTATAAAAAATTACTGAACTGTCTTAAAGTCATTCAGCCCTTCATTCATCTTTCAATACGGATAAATTCAATCATACAGATTTATGACGCAACCTTTAATATAACCTTCTTTCACATGAAAAATAATCTTTTTTTTTTTTGAAAAATAACTGCTTCAAAAGCCTTTTTAGGCTGCCATATAACAAATGCATATAATCAACGCAAAATTTAGCTAACACAAAATTGATGCGCCAATAACAGTCAACAAGGCAAATATCGGCTGATACCGATGTTCAACCAATATGTCAGTGCATCCCTACTAGGAAGTCCTACATTAGTTGACATTAGCTAACTAGTGACAGCACTGACAATCAGTGACTCGATGGAAAATAAGGAACCCCAAACTAAAAAGAGATGCAAGGGGGGTCACTTTTGTATTGCCCCTGGATGCAGCAATGAATTGAGTCAAAAACCAAGGAAAGATTGTCCACTTTTATGGATATCGCAAGCTTGCCAACTGACTAGCAGGCCTACTACCTTCCAAGTTGATGAATTGCTCAGCCAGACAGTGACTGCGGATGTTAATGTCAAATTGGTGACTTTGTGAAAGTAAACTGTTTCGTTCAATATCGACATTTCAAACATTACTCTGTCTCGTTTTACATGCTAAATAGCTATCGTTAGTTAAGGTTAGAATACCTGCTGTAGATGGGCTGCTCCTGGACATGGACTTCGCGTAGGGAGAGCATGGACACTTCCAAGATGTCCCTCTCACAGCAGAGCATCTGGTAAGTGCAGGCCAGGGTTATGCAGGGAAGATCCCCAAGCAAGTGATCTACATTAGCCTCCTGAAGGCAGATCGACCCGCTTGCAGTCGGCATTTCAGTGCAGTGACCACAAATGCACCAGGTGATGTTACCCACCGTCTCTGCACCTCGGGGAACCAATGGCTGCTCCTCTGAACAAACCTGAGTTTGTACTTTTTCTCTCCTCTTCATTTGGCTTGAATGCGTAAGACACAGGGTTTTTGGGAATCTCCTCACAATACCTTTCAGCTTCGTCTTCTGCCATATTTTGTTTGAAGTAAGAAGCACAATGTTTCTCTCGAGACATTTTACATACCGCTACTGCTGTCTTCCTGGGCCGACTTTCCAACTAACCAACCTCATGATGTAGTCAGTGACAAAGTGCAGTGCAAAGTTAGTAGTACCAACCATAAATCTATTATAATTTAACGTGTAATCGTGATATCCGTCATAGCAGTTTAATCAGTCAGCATGATGGTAGGTAAGTGACTTTGTGACTCAGTTTCTGAGTCACAATGGAAATACGGAGGTAGAGATGGTGGAAGGACAGATTGAAGGACACTGGAGAGAAGCAGCTGGCTATGTCTGAAATTAAAAATGGTCAAAACCGATACCTGGGCAAATATTTACCTTTCTGGGGCCATACTAATGCCTATACACATTAGCATCTGTGTTTCCCATAATAACTACATACCTGAAGTGACCAGTATTTTAGTGCCACCGTAGGAAGTGTCACCTCAACAATTCCCTCAGCAAAAATAAATCCCCACCAGGTGTTAGTGATTCCATTTTCTATTCATCCAGTCAAACATGAACACTCTTTTATTTAAAGTTTCAGATGTTCGGCACATAGACTGGGAAATTATTAGCATAGTATTGGGGTTTGTAACTCAGTTCAGTAACTCAGGAGGAGTTACTGCCTGGCCTACACTGGTAAGAAGAAATGGTTCTCCAACAAATGTCTATGGTAAGCTTCGCTTTGTAGTGTGTAGTGTTCCCCCAATCAAAAGGGACACAGAGCCATTTATACTTAATTAAATGTAATTGTAAAACTGGTGTTGTAGTTCACCTTGCCATGATAAAATAGGTGCATTAATAACCAATTTGGAAGTAATATAGATCTGCTGAGAGAATTGGAGAAGCCAATGCATAATAGCTCTTTTGTGTGAGGCAATGTTGCTGCCATAGCAACTGCTACCTGTTTCCACTCTTTGATCTGATTGGAAGTAGTGTTTTCCCCTCTACACTAAAATCTGTGTACTGTTGGCACAGCAACATTACTTTTTCACTTCTCTGACCAATATTTTCTTTGTTTATTTCCTTTCTATCCAAATGAATTAAGAATCAAAAGATGCAAGAAATTCATGATGTGCTGTGACCATCTTAACAGTGTGAGGAAGCAGGCCAGCCAGGATGTTTTGTGGGGAAATAAGCAGGTAGTGGAGAGAAGGGGATTCCTGATAAATCTAGTTTCATCCTGTTGGTATATAGCACAGATAATGAGAGACTATGTCCTTAGATCTTAAGGTGAGGTTCTACACTTATTGGATATCCTAATTTTAACAGTCCACTGTCACTTCATGAAACCAGTGCCAAACAAGTGTGGTTCATCTGTTCTCTTTTATGCCAGGGAAATACACTTGAACTTTGGAAGGAGCCAGGCTAGCTGTTTCCCCTTTTCCAGTTTTTATGCTAAACTACACTCATTGCCTCCGGGTTCCTGCTCCTTATTTAATATACAGACATGAAATTGATATAGATCTCCTCCACTAATTCTGGGGGAAAAAGCAAATAAGTGCATTTCCCAAAATGTTGAACCATCCCTTTAATATCAGGAACTCCATACTGAAAAGTATCCTGATAACTAGCTAGCATTAGCCATCTGTTTTCTCGATCTTCTATCTCTAAAGCAAACTGACTGACAGGTGAAAGGCAATGCCATTCAGATGTGACAACAAATCAAAACTCTTGTCTAGATGGCTGAGTAAATACTTGGCAATAAGTAGAGACGTCCCAGACCTGCTGGTTATAGCTTGTTACTGAATTGAGAATTAGTCATCAGAGGCGTGTGGGGCTTCTGATAGTAATTACAGAATTATAGCCACCGAACACACAGCTTGATGTTTAACAGTTGACTACACTTGCCCTTTTTGTCTTGTACTCTACTTCTCTCACTCACAGAGTTCACACAAGGCTTAATCAGAGAGAGGCATGTCAGCCTATGCATTCAGTTTTTACATGCATTCATTTGAATGATGATCATTGCAGCAGTTTACGTTTATTTTATATATTGGCATGCCTCTCCTGTATAGTGCTACCACCTACCTGTATGGACACTGGAGACATACTTAGGCTATAAGTGTTCTAACAAGGGTGGTATGTTGGCTCAGCAGTTAGCACTGTAGCCTCACAGCAAGATGTTTGTGGGTTTGAATCGTGGCTCTGCTCCTTCTTGTTTGGAGGCAGGTTCGCCTCCTGTTTGTGTGGGTTTCCTCCGGCTGCTGTGGTTTCCTCCCACCATCCAAGCACATGCAGCTCGGGTCAACATGAATCTCTAAATTGTCCAGAAGTGTAAATGTGTTGCCTTTGATTTTTTTATATTTTTTTCCTGCTGTTCACTCAGTGCATGCTGAGGCAGGCTTACAGACCCTCATGACTTAAAGTTGGAACAGGCAGCCCTTAAAAATTGCTGAAAGTGTAAATCAGAGAAGGCTATAATACTGTGGAAAGAGACAGCAGATGGAAAAATGGCTTTGCTAAATTTAATAAACAGAATTGCATCTAAATTGAATAAGGTGTTTTTTCACGGTCCACTGAAGTGTTATAAGTCCAAGTTGTGATTTTCATGTTTTAATTTTGTCTGCCCTTCTGTTAGTTGAGACAGTTGTACATCAATTCAACAAATTCTACAGCTGTGTTTGAAATCTTTTCTAAACCAGTTGTATAATCTGAAAAAATGCATAAATGCATGGTTTTCAACCTTTTGTAGAGGTTTCTTTTTAGTTCCTGAAAAATTTTGATTTTGAACATATGCATGGTTCTTACCTAACTATAGCTATGTATCATATAGATATAATGAGCTGTGGGATATTTGCGCTATAAGGCTGAATGTAAAGATGATGAATAAACACCATCTACTGCATACAGAACTACCTCATGCATTTATATGAAAGAAAAAAGTATGTGTGTGTGTGCACAGAAATCAGCTCACTGTCACATTGAGCTGACACATTCAGATTGAAATATTGAGGCCTTGCTTCACTGGGACACTTTTATGGTGCATCTGATATTATGGTGCATCTGATATATTCACTTATCATTTTCAAAAAATGTCATTGAACATCAACTAAGTTAAATGCTTTTGTAGTTTGAAGTATGAAGGAATCACATTAGCAATGTTCAGATGCAATTTTTAGTTCTTTCAAGTCACTTCAAACATCTGTTGAAGTTAGGATTTTGCATAATTTAACAACAAAAATCGAGTGGGATCTCTGTTTTCCATCTGTATGTCAAAGCTTTTCATTTGCAAAGGCTGGCATAGATGGACTAGATGGAATTTTGAAAGGACATCTAAGTTGTCTTTGTCTCGCAATATTTCCTTGCTCTTGTTTACATGTCAGTCCATGCTCTCTTCCACCTATTCATCCATCCGCTTACCTACCCAACCGTCACATACATCGCTTCACCAAATGTTCATGTGCAAATGCTGAAAATAGGCATGAATCACCTACACTGGGAATCAGATTTGTGTATTAGTCCTTCATCACACTGCACACTCCAGGGTGCAATCATGTCATTCACAGCGGCGCTAATAAATACCAAGCTCATTTCACACCACGTTTCACTTCGTTGTTGATGATATCAGAAGCATTATCCATTTCTGCCATGTACTTTATGAGCAGAAGGAAGAGTAGTCGATCCATCAGCTATGTGTTTTTCTGCATATTCGAGAGGAGGGAGAGGCAGGAGGGTTAAACTGTGAAGTCTGTATAAACAGATGGCATGACAAATAGATCATAAATGGAAACAGACAATATAAAAAAGTGGAGGTTAGGATGCTGTGGTGTGACGGCAAAAGTACACTGGTGTAAGAGAAAGACATTATGGAAAATTATTGCAGAACAGTTCATGATAAAGTGGAAAGGGTTTGGTTTGTGCGTCATTTATAGTTTTAAAAAATCACTCAACTGCAGGGGATTTTTATGTTGTAATTACCTGGAATCTTACGGAATTATCTTTTTTAACTGCTCCGTTCAATCGCTGACAATTCAACTAGTCATGCCTGATTGCAGGGGAGCTCTTTCATTTTGGCAGTTGGCCAATTGGAAGAATTGATAATTAATACAATAGATTAACCCCTTAAATAGTGTGTTCTTGACCGTTGGAGTAGTGGCTTTGCTCTCATCTAGATCAATCTGGAATTATTTTGGAAATGTTGGCTTTGATGTGCCAGATCACCACAGCAAAGTTTCTGGAGGTTTGATGTTGGACTATTAGAACATGAGCTTTGAACAGAAAGTTGGTTGACATTTAAAAGAAAACTTACATGTTTGAACTGGTAAGTATTTTTTTACACCCTGTCTTTCAAACAGTGTAGGTTAGAGTTGTCAAACTCTATCTCTGAGAGGGCCGCACTGAGGAATGACTTAATGTCTGTCTCTAGACTGCAATCCATTATAATAGAACATGAGGAAAATGTTCTCTTGTATGGCCTACTGTGATTAAAAGCACTAGAGTTATAATCCTTAAGATTTTGAACTTTATTAGGGCTGCAGCTATCGATTATTTTAGTTGTAAAATACTCCATCGAGTAATCAGATAAGAAATACTTTTGCTTTATTAAAGAGCAATAGTAAATATGCAAAAGAGAAAATAAGACAGGTCTCTTAAAATTAACAACTAATTGGTTTAAATTTTAGAAAAATCTGCATTTTTATTGCTTAAATTGCATACAATAATATTACATGTCAAAACTAAACCAATTTAGTGCATTTAAGTGCCATTTTACATTCTGGGTGCTAAAGAAAACATGTTCTGAAATGCAAAAACAAACACCTTTTTGCTTTAAAAAAAAAAAAGGTATATATAATTAACTTTCAATGAATCATTTCAGCCCTACTATATATGTAGTTTGTATTTTTAAACGTTAGCCATTCAATGTTTCATGCTGTTATTACCTCTCTTTATAAAAGTTTTTCCTGTTACTGGCAGAGGCCACCATTCCCACGTGGTATTCAAATTGCCTACCTACGCACTAGGGATTCACAGGGATGCATGCATGTAATTTAACAATAGTCTTTATAATTTTATCTCAATGATATCAGCCTGACTTTTTACTGTTCACTTTTTCAAAGCCGTATCAGAGCTGTATTAACTTACTGCTTTTGCAAACCTGAACATTCCCTACTGCTGCTGCTTCGCATTAAAAGCACTCAACTGGTGAAACACGGGGTGGCTTTTATTGTGAAGCACTCACAGGAAAATCAATGTATTTGTCAGCGAGGTTAGCGCAGAGAGCGACATTGAAAATGTGTCTATAAAACAAGATAATGGTCATTTTTGGTATTTTTTGACAGCAGATCAGCTCTAAATATTGCAGGGAGTAATGGAACAAGATGGAGCAGCCACAGTGAGCTGTTAGAGGAAGCGCTGCAGGCGACAGGCTGCACACCTCCAACTTCTCAGTAACCAACTCATGCTGTGCGCAGCATGAAATCAGATTGCTGTTGCTCATGGCATGATGGAAAAAGGCCAATTATCGACTGACTTCTATATTTTCTAACGATGTAAGTGTTGCCCCAAGAATTCTGGGACCTGTAGTATTAAACTGCACTTGCCGTTTCCACCAGTAACGCTGGGTGTCGCCCAATCGACCAGGACTGAATTGATTGTAATGTTAAGGGATAGTTTGCATTCTGGGAGAAGTATTTTTCTGAGTTGCCTAGAGCCAGAAAAAAAAGTTTTTTATGGTTGTATGCAGTTTAAAGATATAGAAGACAGAAACATGACCCTTTCTAAATTACGTGATCAAATAGCAGCCCTGCTCAACCACTTTTTTAATACAAAAGTGTAACTATTTACTATTTATGTAGCTATTTGTGATAGTATTTAACTAATTATTTTGAGTTTGGTTAAAGTTATCTCATAGAGGCAGCAACTGCTGTAGGTACCACATATAATATTAATAGCAACAGCATAGGTATGAAATAAATATAATTACAAAATATTTTCTAAAGGTGAAAAATTAATTATGAGGTAATCAAATTGCTGCATAAAAGTGCATATGTATCACTAGAAGCTCTCATATAATGCACATCACACCACACACATATCTTCACACAAGGTTTACTGGGTGTGAACTGGCAGTAAATTTGCACATCATGTCACTTGATTTGTTGAGAAGCTCATTTTGACCAAGGGTGACAAATGGGAAGCGTGACCAATCACTGCAATCTGCAGGGGTTAGTGGATGCTAATGAGTGGTAGCCATTTTTCAGACTTCATTAATCGCACATTGCAGTGAGTAATAAATGCTCCTCGCAGCAGTGTTATTGGCTACTGGGCAGAGCAAACAGTCACAGCCATTGATCAGACTCGGAGGACCCGCATCTGCTGTGTTTGTTTGCATGACTGCTCTTCTGCCTCATCTCTATTTATCTCGATTTCTTTGACCTAGGGGATTCTGTGTTTCCTGGTGTCTGTAATGGTGTCTTTTCTGTCCGCCTCCTATTCATTTCTGATTCTGATACTGATAAAGCAATTTTATTATTATCAAAGGGACTTCCAGGTGGCCCCAAAACTTAACTAAATGGTAAATACATGGTCCTGGGTTCTTAGATGCAAGGCCTGCCCAAGGCCTGCAACTATTAAATGAAAGGTAAAATTCCCTTAAAGTCATCTTTACATTAATTCCAACATTAACAATGTAGCTAAATGATTATAGACTCAAAAATGCAGGAAATGTGGTTTGAATTTCAATGAAGACTGAATACTATTGCCTACACTGTAATGAGAACTGTGGACTCATGATGTGACAGGTGGCTAATGGGACACTGTACAGCAATCATGGATTGAAGCTTCAACATAAAATGCCACTTGCTTCAACAAATAATAACACTCTCGTCCAAATACTCTTATCACAAAAACATAATTGAAAAGCACTACCTCTTCAAGGACAACTCAACAACGTAATAAGTGTTTAAAACTGTCTGGACCTGATTATTACAGTACATTCTTGCTAGTTTGCTCATCGACATTGCATGCAATCGCCCCTCTTAAAACAATGTTCGAATCCAGAGCTAGATTATCCCCTTGAAAGAATCATAACATCTGTATGAAATGTGAGAGTCAAAAGTGGGTGGCGTCCACCAGACCTGTAGTCTGCTATCTGCATATGACTTCCCACAAAATGTAAACATTTTCTGAACTTACTGCTGCTAATTCTGGGTTTTTACTTAACATCACTGATCAACTCAGAAACCTTGCTGGTTCTGCTGTTCTGCTTACAGTTTCTATACTAGGTATCAGATCTGTAACTACACTTTCTCTTCTTTTGTTAATCTCCTGGGCCAACAGGCTAAGCTTATTAAGCCCCTTTAACAGGAGAACCTTTTGGCTATCGGTCTGTCCTCCTGCCCCTAGATATTATTGCGACTAGATTTCGAGAGGTGATGGAGAGTTTAGGCTCCATCTTCTGTTATAATTACTATTTAACTATTTCAACTGATTGCAAGTCTGGCTATTTAAACACGGCAAGCCTTCATTCTCTCCTGAAATACCTCTCCCTTGATGCATTCAGTACATAAATCCTATATAATTACAAAACTTAAAAGTCAAATTCTAAATGGGACAACATTTTTCTCACCTTGTCCAATTACTGCAATGAATAGATGTGTAGCTATTTTAATTCTTCTTGAACAGAGTCACAAACATAATATTAGAGGAAAAACTGTGTAAATGTTGTCATGTTGTATTGAATCATGCCACATGTTACTGCATAAACTGTATTAAGACAGGGCTGGACTGAGTCGTATTGATCTGTTGGTTATTTTTAAATGTATCTAGAAGTGTTTGAGTGCTGTTTGTGTATTGAGATGTGAATCGAATCGGTCTCAGTGGGTGAGATTTCTTTCTTTCCACTCAGTCTCCACACCTGGTGATTTTACTGATTAACACCTTTAACAGTAAAAGTAAAAGCGTCCTAGACCTGTAGACAGCTGCTATGTCAGGATCTGTCCAGTTCTGTGTCTATTGTACACAGGTTTGCTTGTGCAAGTGGTGGAACAGGAAGCATTGATGGCAATTTAGTAAAAAAGTTTTCAAAGTTGCAAATGCAGACTAAAGCTATGTTTTTAAAATTGCATGCATTCTGACAGAGCAGTGCAATAACTGACAGACAAAATTCCATTGCCTTTGATCATCATTTAGCATATGATTTAGCAATTTATTAATAGAATCATCAGTCAGGCATTTTGAAGTTGTCACAGACTGGAATTAACTAAGCTATAACTAGGGGCAACACTGTTGTGGTAATGCCAGTGAAATGCCACACACAGTCTGAATCTACATGCAGTAAGAACTGTTTAAGACAATAAGACTGTTTGAGGGAGCAAAGCAGCAGAATACCCTAAACATACAGACACAACAACCAAAGAGTTTTGATGGTGGCAGGACAGGCCTGGCAGAACATCACCACACAGGATAGCAGTGTCTGCTGATGTCTGTAGGCTGTAGACTGTAAAGGATTTGCAACCACATTTTCAATATGATGACAAGTTTGTTTGCTTGTCCAATTACTGTCTATCCTCTAAACTGTTGTGTAAAAAAGGCCCAATCTTCCTAAACTGTTCATTTGATGTAAACATCCTCTAATTAAAGCTGAAAGTCAACACTTTGCTCTAAAAGTAATTGTTTCATGTCAGTTACAGGTACATGTAGAGCGAGACCTAAACAGCTGGCGATTCTCCTCTTTATACAGTCACAAACAACAGACAAGCACTGTGTGAGAAAACAAAAGTTTTCAAGCAAACCTAGACATTAGTGCTAGCTTTCCAGCCCTGTAACCATAGATTTTAACACAACAGGTCTACTGAGCAAAATGTCACATATAGATGCAGTAACCTTGGATTAAATGATGAACAATGAAGCCCTGTGACATCACCACCCCTTTTAATTTCTATATAAGTAAACGTATCAAAGTTAACAGTGCATCGGTCAACCAGCAAAGCTTTCCGTTTCCTTCAAGAGCAAAGGAAAGGTGGAGACTGCTGATAAGAAGAGTGGAATGGCTTAGAAATTACATGCTTTATATTAAAATCCTTTTAGCTTTTAAAAAGTATTACTGCCACTTGTAGCCCTCGGATGAACCTTTTGCAATGAGATAAAGAGGGAGAAAGCTTCACTGCCTCCTGAATGTTGACAACTGAGAGTACAGGTAGCAGACAGTGTGTTTTTGTATTGTTTAAGGTCACCTATTCTTATCCAGGTTAATCCAATTTAAGATTAAAAATTTAAGATTTCTTCAGGAAGAGACTCAGCCAAGACAGCAGCTTCGGGTTCAGTCACAGAGCAAACAATATACAGTTGAATAAATTCATAAAAAGCACATGACAGAAAAGGAGCCCAGAAAAAAAGTGAAAGGGCAGAAAGAGATATTGAGAGGGAAGGAAATTGACACGATCTAAAAAAAAGCCAACCAGAAAGTTTTTATTAACCAGAGGATGTTTAAATTGTTATTGAGAGGACACTTCAAAAAAAAGGGAGAGATTTCAACTTCAGCATTTCAGTTGGAGATAAAGTTACACTGCAAACAGCAACTGACAGCACTTATCCTTACCGCATGGTAGATGGCAATAGTTTTGACATACTATCAGGTACACCATTGACTCTTTAGGACAAGAAGTTTGTAATTCACAGCCAAAAATACACCAAGGTCAAGGTATTGTTTCTCAGATACTGTTGCTTAGGATTTTTATTTAATCATCTAATTGATTCAAATATGGCATAATCACATTGTTATTTTTGTCACTTGTGAAAATAGCACAATAGCTTTTTTGGGGTACCTGACCCTGTCAAGTACCCAGAAGAACATCCTTAGAACTGGCATGTATGTCCTGTCTGTGTTGGTATATGTACATTTATGTATGTGCAGCTTCAGAAGGGTGGTTATCAGCATGTGGACTTCAAACTGGCTGAAGATTGCTCCTTCTTACCACAACAGTTGGCGCAAAATACAATAAAGCACAGCTGGCTTTAGAGTATATACCTACCTGTCAGTGCTTAATGTACCCATCTGTTAATCTTGGAGATAAACTTTTCAAAGGCAGTCTGACTACCTACTGTATGGGCATTAACAGTAGAAAACTGGGGTGAAAAATGTTAAAATCTGCCCCCCCTCACAGTGTTGAAATCATTTAAAATATTCCTGGATGCACCTGGATATGCACCAAAATTGAATCACTTGCTTGTTGGTCCACAGCCTAACTGTCCACCAAATTTCATTGAAATGTCTTAATATTTTTTTAAACAGACAAAACAAAAATGCTGAAAACATAACCTCCTCTTGCAATAGAATTCATCCACACCCACATTCAATTTCTATACATTTTGAGAAATGGACAAAATAAGAGTATGAGTGCTACTATAACTCAGGCAGCTGGTTTAGACTTCTCTATTGCCAATTTAATAGATTCAATCTTGTATTTGGATATCCAAATATGGATTCAAGCAGCCTCTCACTGCAGATTCAGACTGTGCCAAAGTAATAACTAATGCTACAGGAGTGTTTATCGCTGCATATATGCGACCATACTCGGTCATAGAGAATACAGGATTTAAACATACTGTCAAAGTCTGTTGTGCCTATCCTGTATAAATGAGTGCAAGCTGCAGTTGTACAGGAATTATCAACATGTCAGTCTTACGATGAAGCATTACTGACATTTTTATTTATTCTTATTGACAAAAATCCAGTATTTGAATGCATTAGCAGTTACAGTAAGAATTATGGCCAATGGGGCTGCTGTTGAATGTTTACATTTTTCAAAATAAATGACAAATTTTGGGATTTTTTGTTTCTTTTCCCTGCTGTACAGAAAACGTACTATTTTGTGTACCGTTACACCCCTAATATAACTATCTATATTACTGGTATTGTTTATTTATTTCCCCCCTGAATGTTATTTGAACAAATTCAGGTCACATTTTTTCCACAGAATCCAATGACATTCTTTATTATAATACTCGAGATAATACTTTTAATGCTCCTTCATGTTTTCAGGCTATTGTTATTCAAGGTTAAAACTGTCTGTTGTCAACACCTTGCCTTTCCCTGGTAACACTGGGGAATCTGACTAATGCCTGGACCAAAGTCTTTGCCATTGCATAGTTATCATCAGATTTTTTCATAATGACAACCATCCTAAAATGTAGACTTCACTGTATCCCAGCACACAACAAACTTTAATTAAGTACCTGGCAACCAGTCAAAACCTAAGAAGGTATTTTCTTGCTCTATAGGGCAGGTATTTGAATATTACATAAAATGAACTGCTGCTCAACTATGTAATTCTGCTGCTGAATCCAGCCAAACTGTACTTTGTTGCAGCATTTATGTTTATTTTCTAAACTACACAGTACCTCAGCATCCTCCTACAAAATGTTATGACATTATGGAAATAAAGTAGTTGAGCCTCTAGCCATTTCTATGCTGCCTTGGGCAGATACCTCTTGTTCTGATGCTATCATCGGTTTTGACACATTTCTAGCCAGTTTCTCCTTAAGATTTCTTCTTAAGATGTGCCCTGCAGCTGCCCACCTCACCCGTAGCCATCCTCAGCCCGGCCTCGTTTCGTGCTCGGGGTTTGAAGCATTGCTCAGGTCCCCTCCAAACCTACTCCACCAGAATACTTCTAGCACAAAGCCCGAGGACAAGTCTAAGGTCAGGAACTCAGGAAGAGAGAACTCTCAGCCTCAGCAATGAGATGAAATTCAAATCACACTTCATCTCCCCTCATTGCTCTGCTTTTATTTGAGATTTAGAAGACCATCGTGGCAGCCCATTGCATCCTGCAAACTTTCATGCTTACTTTTTTGTGTTCTCATTTTTTACCAATTGTTGAGAGAAATAGAAAAAGTGCTGAAGATGATGCAACCAGCACTTTTGAGGCAGACTTGGTAAAATTAGCTATAAACCGTAACTATAAAATGAACTATTTATTCTATGTCCAGTGTTGCAACATACCAGAATTTACAGTATGTAAACTATGTATATATTTATTTACACAATTCACACTCATTGTAAATAGCAGGCAACAACTGTCCCATTTAGCTGTGAAGATGCTTGATTATGTAATTTCTTTCAACCTAAGCATGCACCAGAATGACAAACGCTCTCTGTGTTGTAAACTCAGCTCTGCAATGCAGTGTCTCATTCATGCGGGTTCATATGAGGCCATGCATTTTAAAAACTCAGATCAGATCCTTGCGAGGAGTACTGACTGTTCCAGCTTCACTGGAGCCCAACAGGTCCCCCGAGGGGCCTCGTAAAAAAATAAATAAATTGGCGAGCGAAAGGTCTGCACTTCAGTTTGGCACGTGGACACATCACACTTCACTGTGTGCGTGAAAGGCTGAGTTAAAAGTATGGTTGGCTTGTTGGAGAGGGCCAAAAGACTAGAGAGAATTGCCATGAGCAATTAAGAAGCTCTGAGTCAGAGTGTGCTATTTCTGCTTCCTTTTCCATTGAATAGTCATTAGTCAATACACTCCTGTTGTGGAAACAGAAAGAACAACAGCTAGATAGTTATGTAGCTAGCTAGATAGACCGATAGATCGAGGCATATCAATAGTTCAAGCAGCTTGTGACTTTATCTGACTACATATTAATAAAATATTTCTGAAATTTTAAATGTACAAAACAGGACAGTATGTCTGATTGGATAAATGCATGTGTGCATGTTTACATAGCAAACTTTGACATTTATCTGCTCTGCTGATTTTCCCACTTACACTGCCTGCTGAGATCATTTTCATGTTAAGATCAGTCTTGTGCTTTTACAAAACTGCCTCTTATCTTGTATGACATTTCCTATCCCATGTTTTTTTTTTTTAGCACCATTTTTAATTCTCACATCCTGTTTTGCCTGTGATTCCAGGGATGGGGGTTCGAGAAGTGGATTTGAATAACATGACATATGTGTGTGTGAATATTAATGTACTGTAAATGTGCTCCAAGTATGATTTTTATCTTTTAAAGAATTCTGCTGTCTAAGGTTTTTGACATTCCACTGGTGCATTCTCAGTTAAAAACTTGAAGTAGCTTCTTGATAGTTTGGCAGGATGATGCTCTGCTTTACTTGAGAAGACAAAAAAACAAAACAGTAATAGTAAGACAATCATGAAATAATGATGCTTTCCAAGTAATTCCTTGGTATAATGGGCCACTTTAATTGAGGAGACACAAAAACAGTTAGGGCAAGTTAACTCTGGAACATCCTGTCTGACAAAATCAGGATCCTCTTTTAAAATGCTTCTAACATTATCTAAAGCCTTTCTCACAACTTTATTTTATGGGCCCATTATTGTAGCAGAACTATTTACAAATGTGAGTGGAGAGTGGTGTAACTGTATCTTAATCTGTGTTTGCGTAATCATGTGTACTGAGATTTGTACAGGAATCTGCAAATGTGTATTCAGAATCTGTGTGTGTGTAATCAGTTTTGTAAATGTTTAAAAAAAAAAAAAAAAAAAAGCTCAGATTTGCAAGTGTATTAAGATTTGTAAATGTGTAGACAAATCTGTAAATGCGTACATAGATATTAATGGCTGAAAAGTCTATGTATTTTGTTCCAAGAGCTGGAAATACAGACAAGTCATCAGTTACAACTCAGGCAGGCCTCTCAATTGTCTTTTAACATGTGACTTTTGCTACACTTAGATCTGCAAATGTGTGTGGAGATTTGTCTGTGTGCCTAGCTATAAAGTTATCTAATATTACTTGAGAGTTACTTAAGAACTACTGGTTTGCTATTCGTAAAGCAGATGTGTTTCTTGTTATTTAGTAACTAAGGAGGGTTTTTATACTTTAGTGTAAAGTGTTACCATTTTAATGGACTGTTATCTAAAGCTTTACGCAGAGGAAGAAGCTACTGGCTGAAAGGTAACAAGTGCAGAGAGGTAAACCTGACCAACTTATGAAATAACTTTGAGTAACATCAAATTGCTGTTTAAACCTTATTTGATGCATCCATTAAAAGGTATTTATAGGGATCTTTCTGAATGCTTTCCTACTGGACCTTCTATGAGAGTGTTTATGAGGTCACAGCTAACCAATGTGCATGCTGAATCACTGCCAGTGATAAGATAAAGCTTTTGCTTGTCTTAATACATCTGAAAGTACACAGTGGATGATCTTAATTTTAAATTAAGGGCTTGTCAAGAGAGATCACATTCCAAATGACTTGCTTCCATCTAAAAAACATTTTACAAAACAAAGGCATGAAGCTACATCTCTTATTCTTCTGAAGTAAAAAACACTGAACACATTAACATCTTTAGCGGGGTGTCTTGAATGCCCCACATCCATTTCGGGCACCTTTTTTCCATTTAAAAACAGAACTCAATGAACAGAAATGAACTGCAGTAGACAACAAATGAATTGGATATGTTGAAAAATTAAAAAGGATAAACACACCAGAGAGAATGTGCCCCTTCCCCCCGGCAATAGAAGCCTCCGTGGTAAAAATCACAAAGGCTGTAGAAGAATAATAACAGAAAATAGTGAGTCTACTGAGGCATTTTACATGACAAATGATAATGAGTGCTTCTAAATTCTGAACAGAGATATAAGATAAGGTGTTATACAGTATGTAGAAATGTAGGATACATCGTATAAATAGAGAATGCAGTCTACATTGGAAAAAGGAAAATTTTTAAATTACAATGAGCTTTAGGATTGGAAACCATGTATCATGAATTATGCAAAGCAGGGATTTCTTGATAGATGGAAACAGATGGGGACACAGAAAGCTTGGCACCTTTCTCCTAAAAAAAAGAACAAAGATTAGAGAAAGGCCCTCTCGGTTTTAACTCTGGCTACAGTTCCATTCAGGTGTGAATGTTATGGCTGCATGCCGTTAAGCCTTCAACTCCAGCAGCCACCGGGCATTGTCCAGAAGTTTCCTGCAATGTGAAAACAGGAGACTATTGTGGGATTTAGAGTGAAATTGAATGCTGTCTTCTGTACCCAGCTCAGTTACTAGGTATGGTGTTTGAAATGAGAGATAAAACAAGGAAATCACCCAGCAGGCACTGAGCAATCATTTTCTCATCTATCACCATGAGAGATCATTTCATTCCAATTTGTAGCTGGAAGGAGGAAAAAAAGTATGTAATCACCTCAAAGGCCTTCCTTTTGCTTTACAAAACATTTTTTGTCTGGGAAATAAACAATAAACATGGGTGGCCGTTTGCTATGTTTACACAGTGGTCTTCCACACCCCAGGGCACTAAATACCTTTGAAGTCCTTTAAAAATGAGACAAAATACCATTAAAATAAATCATGAATTTGGAGTGCATGAACAGGATTTTAAACTGTGACTTTTCATGTGATATTTCAGTGAAAACCAGGACATGGTTGGAAAATAGACAAATTGTATTATTTAGGCTACAGTAAAATAGGCAATGAACAATCACACATTAAATTAATAAACACTTATTCGTTATTCTTAAAGGACAGTCACCTTTTTTCCTTTCCAGAGCACTTTGGATGTTTTAGTGAATTAGGTCCATCACACATCCTGAAGGCTCTCTCCACTGTCCACACTGATAAAGTTATCAGTTTAAAAAAACATGGTGTGCAGTGAGAATGTCCCTGCTTTACTCTGTAGACACAGACTTCTAGGAGTGCTAAATCATATCAAATTCACACAGTTTGGTTAAAAGAGAGCATTTTACAGTTAAAGTAACTTCCTAAATTTGGTTACAACTACCTGAATGACATCTTGATATATTCAAGGGCAGATTTATTTGATTTCTGCCAATGAATCTGCACCTGATTAGTTAACCATGCCCAGAAGTAAGGGTATGGGCAACTAATGGGTTTGGGTGACTAATAGTTGGCAATGTCACATAAACTTTAGGTAAGGTGCCAGTAGCTTAGAGACAGAGATATGGAATTTTAACTGAAGGCACAACTTATTTTGTTGATTAAGCTATTGATTATTTTTTTTCCAATTAATCAATTTGTCATAACAATGAAAAATTAAAAATTTCCCTGATTTTTTTTTTAGAGCTGCAAGATTATTTCATAATTAATTCAATTCAGATTATTTTCTCAATTTATTGATTAATTAATTTCCCACAGCCCAAGGAGATTTCTCAGATTTTTCAGAAACCTAAAGATTTACAGGTTACTATCATATAACAGCAAAAAGCCGTTGTGGTTTGTCAAGCTGGGGAACCAGGAAAGCAGGAGTTGGACCCAAATGCAGACACACAGGCAGGGCTAGTGTAGTTCAGTGATTTAATGACAAAAGAAAAAAAAAAACACAAGGGCTTACATGGATTGTGCAGGCAGAGACCAAACTAGGAAAAGCAGTCCACAGGCAAACAACAGGGGTTATGCAAAGTCCACAATCCAAAATCTGAATTCTCACATTTGAGAAGCTGAATATATTATTTATATATTATATAATATTTATATTATATATAATATTTTGATTATCAAAATAGTTGCCGATAATTTTTCTGTTGAAAGACTAATCGATTAATCGACTAAAACTACAACTCTATTTCTTTTCATTTTATCTTGTAAAGCATCAAATTACATTGAAAAGTGCTATGTGTAATTGATTTATTATGAGTATCATTATTAAAAATGTCCACGATGATGTCTTCTAATTGCTTGTTTTGACCGACCAACAGTCTACAACCCAAAGACATTTCACTTACAATGACATAACAAAGAGAAAAGCAGCAAATCCTCTCATTTGAGAAGCTGGAACCAGAGAATGTTAGGCATATTTTGGCATTAATAAAAATTGTTGCAGAAGAATTTTCTGTCAATCAACTCATTGTTTAATCACCTAATGCATGATCTCAGCTTCAACCCTGTTTATATCTCTCCACCAGGTTGTCCAGTTATTTCGTCTGGAGGCAAATGCTACATTCAGCATTGAGCACTATATTTAATATAGTCATCACTGTATGTAAGTGAGGAGGAAACGCATTTGAAGTTGCATTCTGTGTCAGTTTATCACAGCCTGATGGATAAATTTACCATTCTTCAAATACTCTCTGAAGCTTCTGAAGTCATCGTCTTTCCTTTGGACTTTAACATTGCTATGGTTACAGGCAGTGTTCACGGCTAGGTGGAACTGCCTAAGGAAATATACTCTATTGACTTCTTCAAATACAAAGTTCTAATTTCACTCGGCTCAGCTATAACATGTACAGCACAACTCTAGATTCACTCTCACAGTAATTATTGTTTTCAATCCCAAACACTGAGAGAATGATCATCATAGACTATGACTCAGCTTGTGTAATGATACAGTATAATCGTTGCTTTACTGCTGTTCTGCAGACGTTAGCTAATGCAACACAGAAGATGAAGTGAATAACAAATTTTGGAATAAAGAACAAGATGAATTGTTTGGCCTGTGACATAAACACTATGTCCAAACCTGATTAAATAAGCGAGTGTTGACATTCATTAATTATTAACCGTGCCCATACATCTATTTTTGTTAAGAATGTGCTACTTTCTGGCTGATTTGTTGACCAGTTTTGATAGCAGACTGTTACTTTGGGAGTTATTATGTGTCAGTGAACCTGACAACCCATTTCAGGAGGCATTTGTATCACAAGCAGACTGAAGTAAGTTTCACAATGTTGTTCTGGCTCATTGTTTACATCACACTCTAGAATTAGTCTGCTCTAAAGGTGTTAATGTTAACAACTTAACACTTCAGAAACTGTCCATGCGTATATGACCATTTTTTCTCAGTGTGACATCCCTTTGTCACTTCTATTCAATCAACCCTGGTAATGCTCATGTATTCTTGTTCTTGTGTATAACTGTCTGATGTTCTGATTGATTGTTTTAAAGATAAGCATCAGTTTATACTCTGAACTGCCCTCAATTTTGTTTCCTTTCATAAAATATGAGCAAGAAAATTGGTATTGGTAATTGGAGTCAAATACAGGCACTTAAGCCATTAAGCCATTACTGAGCATACATTAAAGACTGGTCACGCTAAGCTAGTCATCCATCGGCTCGCCTGGTACGACAATCTTTCCCAAATGCAGAAAAACTTTAGCTAAAGCCTTGCCTGGAAGCAGCCCCTGAAATGCTAAGACAATCCAAGAATGACTTTTCAGTTGAACGTCTAGACCTGCTTCCTGTGTTATTAGTGATGACCATGGCATCCAGGGCAAAAAGTGTTCATTATGAGGCAGAATTGTACCATGGGTATGCCTTCCAAGCAAGACACAATGACAGTGGAATTTTTCCTTATTGAAAGATTTTGGCCTCTGATTGAATTGGTCAAACTGTAAATGCTTATAGATTGAACAATTAAGTGTGAAATAAACAAATGACAATTCAACATCTAAATACCGCAATATCAGAAAATAATGCCTAACATACTAATGTGATTGTCGGAAACATAAACCACCGTATTGTACTTATCAGTACCATTGCAAATCTTGCCAAATAGCTTTTTACCACTTCTTTAGCACCATGCAAATCAGCTGTGATATTCTGACATTTACTTTCTGACATAAAGTAAAAATACACACAGAAAACACAGAGTACAGTTCTTGCACGGGTGAGACTCAAAATGTTAAAGTAAGCAATATGCAACAGTGTCATCTAAATGAGAAGGTGCTATATGCCATGTAATTTATCAATCTAGAGAAATTGATCTGTCTGCCTCAGAGTTGGCTCCTTTTATGCATACACCCAACGCATCTCCACACATACAATATCCAACATAATCTAATCTCAACAGCCACAATATGTATGCAAACCAGAAAGTAAAACCTACGCCATCTGTCTGTGTTTTCTCTGGCTCCCTGTATAATCCCGCTTCTAACCTACAAGATATTACCCGTCCCTGCTCCTCAATACACTGTATGACTTATTGACTCACTTCCTGTAAGACCAACTGCACTGTTCACTCTCGGGTTGCAGGACAGCAAGGAAATCTATATATCAGAAAGAAAACCGGTGGTGGTGGTGGTGGTGGGGGGGGGGGGTTTGTGGGGCAGAGTCTTTTTCTGTAGGCCCTCCTACCTCTGGAACAAGCTTCTTGTCCTTGTCAATGATTCAGGCTCGACAGTTTTCAAATCCACACTCAAGAACTGAAATTCAGCACAGCTTGCAACCTGCAGTCTGTGCTTCACTTTCCTCCCCAGCAGACTGTGCTGGTATTGTTGGCTGACTGGATGTGATTATATGCTGTTGTGTGCGTGTGTGGGCACACACAGGCAGTGATGTATTGTACACATGCGCAATCACAATTACACACACCCTCCCTCTGTCTCCCTCTCATGCAAATTAGCTCTGTCTTTACTGCAGCTGCATTTTTCCTATATCTTATTTTGTATCTTTTGATTTTGTATTTTAACATTTTCATTGCTTTTCAAACCTTAATGGTGCTCTAGAAATATACGTAACATGACTTGACCTACTGTTTCCTCTTTTACCTCATCACCCTGAACAATTAAATAATTTTTTTCAAAACTCTTCAACTCTTCAGACTGAAATATTTCAACAACAACTGGATGGACTTTGTGTTTACTGCTAATTAGCAAATGTTAGCATGCTAACACCCTAAACTAAGATGGTAAACATGCTAAACATTATACCTGTTAAATATAAGTATGATGATGTTGGCATTTAGCTCAAAGCACCACTGTGCGTAAGTACAGCCCTACAGAGCTGCTAACATGGCTGTAGACTCTTAGTCTTGGAAAACATTCAGTGCCAACGTTCTAAAAATTAATTCTTTCTACAATATCTGCTCATAGCAATCACAGTATTATTAAGGTTAGGCATAGATCATGGTTGTGGCAAATGAACTATGATTACGGTATGTTAGGCTAAAACACTTGGTAAAGGTTAAAGAAAGATTGTAGTTATGGTTTAAAAAGAAGTACAAATCAATCACAGGTCTGTCATGGGACACAATCTGTGGTCTGCCACGTGAAAGACAGACAGGTCAATCCACCACCTCAACCTCTATACTCCTTTTTTCCCACCTTGTTGTATAAAGAGCACTCTATTTTCTGCATTGGCACTGGACGTAAATTGGGACACGCAGAATCAACATGTTTGGCATCATGCTGATTGTTTTTGATCGAAACATTGCCTGGTAACCTCTCTGAAAAATGACTGGAATTTTCCCTTAAGAAATCAAGTTGTGTCAGTAAAATAGGAATATTTACACAAGGTGTTTGTGAAGTATATGACTATAAACTTGTGCAACCTTAGCTATGCCATCATACGGTTCCTAGAATAGTCATGAGATAGATTTCCATATTTTACACTCCAGCTGGTGTCTTTTCTGTTCAGTCACTGGCTGCTCTTCTTGGCTGCTTCAGAAGAACGTCTGTGTTCTGCTGTAATCCCAAACCACAAATCTCTGTAGACGCTCACTGCTGCTAGGCCACCCTGATGAGCCTGCAGTCCATGAGGTCTAGGATTTTTCTGGAATCCAGAGCTCTCAATTAAATCTCAAAGTATGGTTGCTGCAGAGTATGTATGATGACAGTGGTGCATCTGAGACTTCTCTGAATATGGTCTGCTTCGTGTGTGGGTGTCCCTTGGCTGAGAAGACCCAGTTATCTATCTGCCTTAAATGAATTACTGGTCTAAACTGCAACTTAAAAGATGGTTATCTTTCACTTTTCTTATATTGACATATAATGATAATGGTAATTTTGACCTAACAAGCTTGTCTTTTAGCTCACAAAATAATTAATTTAAATTAATTATAAATAATAAATTAAGCTCACCCTTAGAGATAGGATAAGGAGCTCAGACATCCATAGTAGAGCCGCTGCTCCTTCAGAGCCAGTTTAGGTGATTCCGGCATCTGATCAGGATGCCTCCTGGGTGCCTTCCATTGGAGGTTTTCCAGGCACGTTCACTGGTAGGAGACCCCAGGGTAGACCCAGAACACGCTGGAGAGATTATATAGTTTGTCATCTGGCTTGGAAACGCCTCTGGGTCCCCCAGGAGGAGCTGGAAAATGTTGCTGGGGACAGGGACGTCTGGACTACCTTGCTTAGCCTGCTGCCACCACCGACCTGGCCCTGGATCAGCGGTATAAAATAGATGGATGGTTGGAAATTAAAAGTAATTTAATGATTATGAGTGTCTCAATATTTCACACTCACAAGTAAGTTCATACTATTTGTGTATCACAAATATTGAAGCTGTGGAAACTGCTTTATTATTATTATTTTCTCTGAATAATAATCCAAAAATAATGAATTCTTTTTTAAAATGATGTTTCATTATTCAGTACAAGGTCAAGGTAAAACAAAACGGGTGAAATAATTACAACCATGTTCTGTCCAGCTTTACATATAACTGTTGACATTAAATCTGTTAAGGTTTTTTTCAGTAAAAATTAATAGGTATAGGTATAGTTTTAGTGATTCACTTCATAGTGTTTCAGTGGTTCTCTGATTTGGAGGCTAAGTGTTAGCTTGAGCTCAATGGAAAGTCTAAACCTAGGCTTGTTTTCTTGGACTCTGGGACACTGGTTCAAAAACTGGTGCCCTTAGAGAGCACTGACGCAATATTTTAAAGATTTAATAGGACCTTTTAAAGATAATTAAACATTATTCTTTAAATCCTTTTGGCAGTTGAGCCCATGGGTTCTCGGCTTAAATATTGGGAGGCTATCTGTAAAAGGAACAAATCCTTGGGGTGTTCAACGAGTAATGTCTAGAGTTTGATCGAGACCTTATGTCGGTGGGTTAATTATAGATTGTGGTTTACTTTTCTTTGCTCCTGTCTCAGAGTTGTACAGTACACCATGGTTACATGACATCTCATCTCATCTGTTTGTGTGTTTTTGGACATCATGAATCACTCTTGTGCCCACAGGTGTTTCGTAGGAAGTTAAATCTAATTTTACTGAACTCAGAATTCACAATTTGAATCATGTGAGTGTGTTAGATTCAGTATGTGTTAAACCTGAGATGGACTGGCAACCAGTCCAAGGCAAGCAAGGCGAGTTAATTAAGACACTTCATACAGGAAGATAATTAAAAGTACTTTACATAATGCATAATGCATACAATACAAGAAATACAGTACAGGACCAACACAAGTTTTAAAAGAAGTTGATAATTAATAATGATGAGTAGGGTGTTTATCAACCCAACCCAATTTATTCAGGTTCTGTTTTTTAACTGAAAGGCACAATATGAGCATTATAATTCCATATATTCAGTATTAGTTAGAATACGTAGTGGATAAATGAATAGATACATATAGCCTGATACATATAGTCATTCAGTTTGTGTGCTCCACTGTCAAACAAACCACAATAGTGTGGTAACAGTACTCAGGTGTTGCATCAGCAAAAACATGTCAAAAGAAGTAAAGTCATCAGCAGTGTACTTTTCCACTGTGCTAGTAGGCCACAGAAGCCAAAGTTTTGAACAAACCTGTGCTCAAGGAAAGGTATGCCTCATCTTTATGTATCATCAGTTAGCCCAGGATAGAAACAGTCCAGAGGTGCCAGTATCAGTCTGCCTTGACCCACATGACTGATGAGTCAATCTACCACAGAAAACAGTGAACCTGTAATTAATATAATAAAGAGTACGGTCTAGACCTGCTCTACAGGAAAAGTGCAATGAGATAACTTCTGTTATGAATTGGCGCTATATAAATATAATTGAATTGAATTGAAAACTGGCTGGACTGAAATTTTGATGACTCAAATTTGATGTTTCAACAAAAACATTGACACTGACTAACAATGTTGACGATGACGGAAATGAGAATTGATCTCTGAGTCAGAGACGGTGATGTGCTAAACCCTCAGTTAAGTTAAGATAACATCCAATATCGATGCATCTAATAACAGAGGGCCAACAGAAGATACTCTTCCTGCATTTTATGGATTACAGAATGCATCATGTGTGTCAATGCATCATGTGTGTCAATAATAAATTCTGTAATTGGTTTGTATTATGCAAGCACCAATTAGTAGGATAAATTCTTTGAGCATCCTTGTTATGAAGCTGTAACTAAGTGGTTGCTGACATCCTCCAATTGACTGTTCGTTAAACCCCACCCCCGAACAGCATTTATTCATTCATAGCTTAGCAACCATAACTAGGCACAAGAGGCCTATGCTGAAGCAGTATGCATGAGGCTCTAATTAGAACCGCACTTGGCATCGCAAGAGTTTCGAGGGTGGTGGCTTTTTACTTCTTCTTCCAAAAATGAAAAATACACCAGCAAAAGTGTTTGGTTAAACTATGTGTTTATCTGCTCTACTGTAAGCTGCTAACATTAGCATGGCTAGCTTGGTTAGTAGTAACCAAGCGTTACTTCCAAAGGCAGGTGGCATGTTACCTGTTCAGGACTGACAAATCCACTGCGTGGGAGCCAAGATGCTACTATTTTAGAGTTTAGAGTAACAATAGCGGCTCTGTCCTGCTCTTTATTTGGTTTGGGGAAGTTTACACTTCAGCAACTTCAGCCAAGCTTGTGTTAAATATTTTTCTTCATCCTCAAATCCGTTTCTCTTGTAAAAGTGAAACGTACTGTTTGAAAATATGAACATGAATGCATAAATTGAAACACTGTATTGCACAGTTGTTGGCTAAAAATGAGAAGCCTCCTTTTGTACTCTTGTGTGTGAAATCTAAGATCTATCTGTTTAAAAAATTACTGTGAATTTTCGAGTGATAAATCTCCTACCGTTATCACTGTAAACTGCATAACTGATTAATTAATAAATAGTCATTTGGTCCCAACATAAAGATATCTTCAACTGAGCATGGTATTTATTTGGCACTGAGTCTGAAACTCATCTATACTTGCTTTTTACAGATAAACTAGTGGGTGGAGTGTATGTATGTAAGATGAGCCGTGGAAGTGTTTTGATCAGAATAAATTTTACTGCTTAAGTTAAACAATTATATCTCTTATTATTGAGGCACCATCAAGATCATCACCACCATCTATATGTATTATTAACCTACAAAGAAAAGTGGGAATTAGTGAATCAAAATGTTGGAGGCTTCAAAAGGATTACACTCAAAATTTGATAGCACGACAATGGTAAAATAAAATTTTTGCATAGTGCAGGCAGAGATCAGCAAAACATAGAAGCATATAGGAAAGACTTCGTGCAGATTAGTTGTAACTCAGATAATTTGGTCCACAGAAAATGTGCATGCAAAATGCAAGGCTTGTCTTTCAGCAGTAAAAAAAATAAATACAAATGCTATTGGCGTCAAAGGATTTCTTGTCCAATATGAGGAAACATCTGACTCATTTGAGGAAAATATATGTTTTCTGCGACTGTGCAGCCTTTGCATTGTACCATTTACCACTAACTGCAGCAGGAACGCAGTTAATCAACTGAGGATGAATGGTCCAGTAGAAACTATTTAATATTTTGAAAAATAACTTACTGAAATTAATTATTTTTTAAAGCTTTGCTAGACAGGTTCATCTTGAACCAAAACACACACTTTTATTCAAAATAGATTCAAATTGGATTTTTCTTCACAGATTATTCCATTTTGCAGTACTTTGTACCAAAGTTCCCTCCACTCAGAGTATAAATTGAAGATTGTGCATATTTGTGGACAAACAGCTTTACAAACTACTTAAGATATGCTTAAGTAGCATTTTCTGTATTCATTCTAAATTATTTGGGGTCTGTGAAAAAAAAAGTACTTATTCATAGGAAAGCTTCCGCCTTAATATTACGGGGTGCTATCTATCTTCATGCTGAGGTGGATATCAATTAGGTGAGCCAACCATGTAATTGATTTCCACCCTGTTACCTTTAGCTCTGATATTTGTGATGTTCAGACGGTGCTACTGTTGCTGTCTTTTTCTGCTGCCTTGTGTCAACACCTCCACACGTACATGCATTTTATTACAATCATGGGAATAAATATGATCTATGTAATCCATTTAGGCCACATGAGCTGCTGCTCATTGTGATTTCATTAACTTACGCTGCTCACGGGTACAAGATGGACACCAGGTCATTACCAAGTCACTATTACAGTCATTACAATAAAATCAGATATGAGAACAAATTAAATTTTTGTCCAATCTAAATGACTGTCTGATCTGCAATGACTGCTGCCTGACCAGCCATTCCTCTCACGTAACAGGAAAAGGTTGATGCACCTCTTGCTCTCGGCAATTTGAATAATTCACTCAGATATGTGGATGCGATTGGTCCTGCGACCTGTGTCTGTGCGGTCTACCTCACTGTATGCACTGAAGAGATAAGAACGTGAATCACAGACAAGAGATACCTCAGGGAGGCTTGAGGAGCGGAGCAGAGAGAGGCAACCCGGGGTCAACTACCTGCCCAAAAATGACAACTCCTGCCAAGGAGATGTGGGAGACTTACAAGATAAGTCTGGTTTTTTGATGGGTTGAGTTTTGAGAGAATATGATAAGCTGGGATTTTAAGGTTTTATGCCTCTATCTGACTCTACACGTTGAAAAGACAATGAAATCAATCCTAAACTGTGCCATAACAAATCTAAGCCAAGAATGGAGAGAGAGCAAATCAAAGGAATATCAGGAAAGTCAGAAGTAGAAATGCTTGTAAGGAATCATTTCACATCAATGATTACTTCCACCAGCAAGATATTTGCATGTCTCTTTCCTCACTCAATACATCAAGGGGCTGAACTGTTTAATTTCAGGTATTCTTATTAAATTCAGTAAATTCATGGCTTGGTCTGCAGCTGCTTAATTTGGATCACATTATGTGAAATTAGCCAAATATCTCATTTCTTGCCTGTTTTTTCTGCACCAGCTGTCTTTTCAACTTTTCTAACTTAAAGTACTGGTAATATTTTAGCCCAAGACCACCTCATGTTCTTATCTTTGTAATAAAAACCATATTGATTTTTGATGGAATTTTTATACTGTGGGACATCACAGCTCATGCTGGTAAGAATGTTTATCGAACAGTATAAATTGCGAGTATCTTTGTATTCATTAACGCTGTAATCCATAAAATTAGATTGAATGGAATGGACAAACAGCTGCAGCAACACAATGGGAAACTCAAGTGTGTTTTTCCACTGATAATCGTGATAGAGGAATACATGTTCTGAAAAAGATCATAGTTTTGATGGCAAGACACCTTGTGCTCTGCGTGTATACTGCGTTAAGATGAAATTCCTGCAGAAAGATAAGTGTGAGTCTGTTCACTTGGATGTCATTCATAAAGGCAGTGGCCCACAGAGAAAGGAAAATGAATTCTGACTAGAGGATGGAGTGATGAATGTAGCTTTTTTCTATCCTCCCTCACCACCCTCTTTAATATTCTGTCAACATAAACTATGAAGGGTTACTCATGGAAATAAAGAGGCAGAAAGAGAGGTAGTTTTACTTGCAGCCTGCAGGTCCAATCATTTGTTTTGTGGTCCTCACATCCTCTAAAGGCAGCACTGCTCAATGCTTCAAGGTTAACACTGAAGTGCTGTTTTCGTCCGCACATTCCTGGAAAAGCCTCAGTCACTAAAAGCTCCTGTCTCTGTCTGCTGCTCTGTGTATGTGTGTGCGTGCGTGCGTATGTGTGTGCAAATGAGTGTGTGTGCACATGCCCGCCTTTTCTTTCTGCCTACACACATGCACCGTCCATCAAAAGGCCCCTCTGTTCTCTGAAGTGGAAAAAGGAATGTTATTCACAACACAAACTGTTGCGGATACAAACACAGTGACACGCATCAGGCTAAGTTATGCTAAATCTCAGTCATGCTGTCATATTTACCTTGAAGGACCTCTACAGTATGTGTGTGCATCCTCAGAAAATGTATATCTTGACTCTCAAATTGAACCATATCATCCGCAGTATGTCTTCATTATGATTTTGGATGAAATGACTCAACAGTTTCCCGTGTCATAGATCATGCACTGATAAGCCATTCAGTGACACTACTGTGTTTTCATCAGAGTCAAAATCAAAAATCATCAATTGAGATGTGTGGAATTGCTATCACACCTTACCAATAGCAGGTCTACCAGATATGACAACTTTGAATTCTTATCCATGTGAGAAGTTGCTGCTGGAAGCTGTTTGATCATTACTGAACAACAAAAAATAAATCCTCACTGAAAATGTGTGGGCAAAACAAAAGTCAGCAGTGGGAGTTACCTTGATGCTATCAACGACAGGGACTCTGTAAATTATAATGTCATGTAGTATAGCATTATTTTTCTTTTTGGTGCATATTTTGTTTCCCTGCACACATCATGATGGCTGACTGATCTGAAGGTTTCTGGTCTTTGAATGGAGGTACTGAAATGTTCAAATCCCACTTATGACAAGCGCCTTTTTACAATTGTGTTCACTTGGCCATTTCCCTGATTATATTCAGATAAAGAGTGAAAATTAGCTTGCTGCCTGTCATCCCACCTATCAGAGAAAGATAGGAGGTAGGTATGCCCTGTGTCAGCAATGTTGGATGTGACAGTTTGACAGGTGAAAATGCTATTACCAGGGCGCCAGTTTTTCTTTCATCTGTGCTGTTATCCTCTAGCTTTGGATAACGTTTTTCTTACCACAGTCACCATGTACTTTGCATTGATTATGTTTCTGCTTAAATGTAATAAGGCAAAAAGAAGACTATTTACATTGCCTCTTGATGTCCAGTGAACTTATTAGTTAATAAGCTTATTTGCAAATTAGTTTTGTCTGATGTAGTGCATAACAGTGGAACACAGTTCATGCATTGAACATCAATTTAGAGCTGAAACAATTAGTTGATTAATCCAGTAGCTGATCAACAGAAAAATATGCTAACTATTTTCATAATCAATTAAATAGTTTCAGTAATTTTTTAGACAAAACTTCCAATGATTTTCTGGTTTCAGGCTATTGAGTTTGAACATTTGCTGTTTTTCTCTGTTCATTGTAAACCGAATATCTATCTATTTTACTGTTACTAATGATTTTTCTTGATGAATCGTTTGGCCTATAAAATGCCAGAAAATTGTGAAAAATGCCCATCAACAATTCCCACAGGCTAAGGTGATGTATTTAGATACATAACTTGTTTTATTCCACAAGCAGTCCAAAACAAATATATTCAGTTTACTGTCATATATGACAAAGAACAGCATAAAATCCTCACATTTGAAAAGCTGGAACCAGTTTGGCATTTAGGCTGAAAAACAATAAAAACGATTACACGATTATCAAAATAGTTGGCGATGAATTTTCTGTTGAAGAACAAATCAATTTATGGTTACAGCTCTAGTTACAGCTCTAGTTGCAGCCCTACATCAATTTGAAAATCATAAATGTGCTTTTTCATACATTTGCCATATGGTAAAAAGCACAGAGTTAATGATGTATACCGTAAAAACATGAATTTGTCAAGCGTCAGATTTTTCAATAGTGTTTATACCGTGGTAACCCTGTAATAGTTTTGGTTGTATTTAGGTCATTGTGGGCACTGCTGGGTATCAGTGAGCACCTTGATTTTTCAGGTATTTAATTCACTAGATTAACCAAAAAAAAAGATAATATACAGACAATTTGAACTTCATCAAGATCTATACTGCATTGATATCATGATATAATATTGGTCCACTGCTAGTATGTTATTGATTTTGGCAAATTTTTCGTACTGATATTGTGACACTGATGTCAAGATACACATTCTTGTTTGTAGTGTTGGCTAAGGTTTATTGGAGAGAAATGTGATTTGAAAACATGTATTCAAAACTGTGGCATAGTCTGCTACATTGTGAAATAGGAAAAAAGTGTAGAAAGTATAAGAAAAACATGTACTATGTAAGAAATTCATTTAGACAGGCTGAAAGAGTTGATTTACAAAAAGATGGGAGTTTATCTAATTTTCCTCAACATTATTTCATTATTTCAAGGTTTTCATTATTGCCAGTACCTCTTTATTATTGATTTTGTGACATATTTATACTGACTCATCTGTCGAATTTCCATGTAGTGAAATTCTTTCTATTATATTTAACGTTTGTTAAAGCTACCTCAAGAGGACCTTGCTCCCATATAGCAATATGTAAGCTGAAGTCCATCTCTCTCCTGGTTATTAACACGGTGTGCATCGCTCCTGCCTTCCCCCAACGTGCGTCATCCTTTGGCATCCCTTGATAGACACTGTGAACCAGGTTGGAGTTTTTATGTGTGAAATATTATTTTAAATCAGTCAAGTTGAGTCAAGTCACTTTTATTTATAAAGCCTTTGACAGTCTGAGGTGTTGACAAGTTTAAAATATATAATTTTACGATGCTGCTTGTTTTAAAAACATGTTTTGAACTGTTTTTAATTAAAAAATGAAAGCTTGTTTGCTTACAATATAAGTAATGCTTGACCCTTAGGACAAGGGTGGTATACAGAACTAGGACTACACAAGGGTGAAGTGCTTATTATGTCTCCTTCACTGTGTAATTTAATGAAGATGTCAAATAAACTTTTGTGGATGTACATTTCCACTCGTATTGCAAAGCTGATATTCATCCCATACCCCACAGGATGAATTGTATTAAATTTTAACACAGGGCCATCATCAGTTCAAAACTTTAAACTGTCTATTACTTGGTTTATGAGCAAATACCTTCAAAGCTAATGACATTCATGTCAGCCAATTTTGTACTTTGTATTTAGTGCTAATTAGCGAATGTTAGCATGCTATCACACTAAACCAAGATGGTAAACACTGTAAACATTATACTTGCTAAACATTTGCATGTTGTCATTGTGAGTATGTTATCATGCTGAAATTAGCATTTATCTCAAATATAGCCTCACAGATATGCTAGCATGGCCATCGACCCTTAGTCTTGTTAAATGTTAGTCGGTGAGCCTGAAATGGCAGTTCTTAAATACAAATCAGATTTGCATGCTGTGTAGCTTAAATGACTAATTTGTTCAGTTGAACACAGTCACTTCCTAGCCTGAAAAACTTTGAGTGTTCAACAATGTATATTTGATAACGTTGGAGTTAGTGAAAGATTGAGACCAGGGCCTGCAGAGTAACCAGAATGTCGTCCAATATTTCCACGGTTAGACCAAACTGCATCAAACCTAACATTTGAAACACTGTTATATGCAGCACCCCTCCATTATACCCTCCATCCCATGTGTTTTTCTCATTATGTCCCCAGAATGTGACACTGGTCAGGGGGCTACTTCCTCAAGCTGTGTGTTTCATGGATTTTTTAAATTTGCTAGATCAAACACACTACAGTATCTAATCATGCAATATATCATGCATTATTAAGCAAGGGTTTAAATAAAACATAAAGGTTAGTGTTTCCCAAATTATTCTCACAGGAAAAGGGAAAAAAACTGTGAACATATTTGTATGGTGCTGTCCTGCAGCTTAAATTAATGGGATTTAGCATTTAATGTTGTGCTTTCAACAGTAAACCAGGTTTTTCAATGGTCATCTGCTACATACAAATAACATATTAGATTACATTTTTGGTTCATATTCCAAAAAGAAACATTTCACACAAACCTCTGCAAAAGTCACTTTTTAACATTGGTATTTCTTTGTAACTGTGACTCAGGAGATTTGGAAACATTTGATTTAAAGCCCCCTTGGTATCAAAGTAAAATATTGTGTTGGAAATTGCTCTTTCCATTAACCATGGGGTAAGATAAAGGCAGTAGGAAAACAGCAGAGGACAGAGGCTAATACTGCCTCTAGGAAATATTGTTGTTTCACAGTTTAACAAAGATTTACCGTTCTATAATTATGCTCCCCAGAGACAGAACCACCCTTTGAGTAAGACGCAAAATAGTACTAGATCGAGCTCTCATCAATAAGTCCTTGGAGATGAGCTTAATGTTTGTTGGTGGGAAACTGGTGGCCAATCAAGTATTGGCTGTTTAAGGCGTTAAGGAAAACGAATGATGTGTGAAGGACAGTATGATGAACATCACAGATGTGAGAGACAAACACACGTATCTGTACTTAAAATGGCTTTAAAAAAAATAATGGGAGGCTGTTCACTCAACTATAATTTAATTCTTTGTTGTTTGACATTGACTATTTATTCAGCCAAACCCAAGCATGAATTTGAGAAATGGCAAAAGCATGTACATTTTTGAAGGAAATAGTGCATGATATGCAAATATTTTGTCCTCAAGATTCTAAATGAATGTCACATTAGTGGTTTGTCTCTTCTAATGAAATATAAATAACATGTTGTTGATGTTATGTTTGTGGGTGTGTGTGGTAAATGCTACAATGTGAATTAACATTAACAATGGTACAACTCAGCTGGAGCAGAACTGTGTTGTTTTAACCTGGGTGAAAAATATGTTAGCATTAATGCTAGGAAAACCATTGTTAAATCCCATTGTCAGTCTATTCAGTCATTGCTGTGCTGGAAATACAGACATTCCCAGCTTGAATAAAGATGCATTCTCTCTGGTAAGCACCAACTAGCTACACTATAGACAGAGTTGAATTTCAATATAGGCAAAACATATCACAGTTGACACAGACAAATTGAAAGAATAGGTTGTAGTGCATATGTGACACTGTCCCCAGCTGGGGTAACCAAATGATTCCCCCCTCCCCAGCTCAGGAGTGGAGAAGAAGCTTCACAAATGAATGATGCAATGGGCCCTCTGGCGGCCATGTTGGAGGTCCACTGCTTTTGGCAACAACAGCTGAGAACAGCTGATCCCATTTGTAAGCTTATGACTTGGCTGCCTCAACAATATGGAATAGATATGGCTAATTTCTGTGATGTTTCTAGTTGGGGACTGATGATTTAATTACTGCTACATCTGTAATATTGTCTGCCTGCTGCCTCCCAATGGTAAGATGGCTCCAGACTAACTTTCTAAAATGCATTTATAAAGAACTTTGATGCCTTAAGCAATACTATTGTTATTATGGTTGAGTGATGATGTTGTTTTTAATCACTATGAAAACATTCATGCTTCATTAAAATGTAATATAATTAGAGTAATTATGAAAAATAGTACTTGAGGGCATGTATTATCTTATGGAGGTATTCATTAGGAATGACTTTTGTTAGTCATTTGCTACTCACTGAAAATTCTGAAATGGCATGAATTCTGTGATGGTAGTTTTCTTTTCTATTTCCTTAACCTCTCTGTTTGGCTTTGAAGGAACGAGTCTTGAAGTACCTTTGCTGCAATAACTACAGTACTTGCTTCACCACACTCTCCTTCTGTTGGGCAAGAGTGCACTAGTTATTATTCTGAGTATCATTTGTCTGCCTAAGAGGTTATGTTTTCATCCTAATTATTTGTCTGATAGCTCACAAGATATCTCAAACTATTTAGAAAATTCCAATGAAATTTGGTGGAGAGTTAGGGCATAAGTCAAGGAGGAAATTAAAAGATTTTAGTGTCAATAACACCATCAAGTGACTGTATGGATACATGTGTTGGACCAGAGAATTCAGGCAACAACTGAGTTTATATGTATTGCAATTCAGGAGTTATGAGCAAAAACATAAAGCTATAGAAATGGCTAGTGTCTGGCCAGTTACAATAGGTGGGAAGCCTGTTGAGTGGCTTGGCCAACCTCTGCAGATTCAGTTGCTCCAGAATCAGCACCATGGACAGCGCTCTGCATTGTGCTTTTTCTTCTCTTGTTGGTGCTGCTGCATTTTTCCCTTTGGCCTTCCACTTGGAGTTAAATGAACAGACAAAGTTGACTTTAGGGAGCTTTCCATCTAAATTTAGAACAAATTTTAACCGAATTTCCAGAAAATTAGTGAAAGAAAATGTTAATTAATGTGCTAATCCATCCACTACTGTTACTGTGCGAATATTAGGAGCTGGCCTGCATTGTGATAAACAGTTGGTGGCACTAATTCTCCAGTTAGGTGCCGGTAATGTGTATAAAAACAAGTGGATGGAAATGCACTTCATACAGCCAGTCATTGTTTTAGCCATGACGTAGGGGAAATTTACTGTCCCCCCTGATAAAGTGTACTAAGAGCATGATGGAAAAGTTGGATAGTTCTGCTGTTTAGACACAATAAAAAAAAACTAAATTATACATCTGCACGTTAGTGCCTTGAGGTTCAAGTGTTATGTTGCCTTGGTATACCCAGGTCTGGACGTCTAAATGTATTGTGTATTTCGGGTTTTCGAGTATTTGGTATTGTACACCTTGCAGGCCACAAGAGTGCAAGGCACTCACAAACATGATATGCGGGTATCGAAGCTGATAACTTATGAAATCAAGAATTGTTCCTATTTAACTTACTGTGATAATTGTGTTGATGCTACATGTGTATAATTTTTACAGTAAATAAACAAAACTCTACCAACTCGTATATATGTTGTATCATAATAGTAGCAGAAATAGGAAATGACCTGGAGACGATAAGTATTTAAACAAAAAAAAAAAAAAACAGGCACTTAATAAACCAGTCTCTCCAAACTCCTCAGGCAGCAGGAATATTATCCACAGGCTAACAGGCTATTAAGCACTGAGTCTACTGTGACTCTGGTACATGAACAAATCTGGCGAGCCCCAAAGCCCCCAAGCGGTCTCTTCAGTATTCTTCCGTGGTTACGGGCTGCAGTTCAGCATTTACGGTAAGTGTCGAGGGCAGCCAGTATGTACCGGTATCAGCTGAGTCGAGTATATTGGTTTATAGTAGCCTAGTGAACAGCCAACAGTGAGCACATACAACTACGGTAAGCCTTGAGGGGATAATGTATCAGTCAGTCACCACCAGCATGTTTTAAAGCAAGCTAAATTTTGTCACACAGTACTGAGTGAGTTTGTAACACTATTTAAGGTTACAAACAACAAACAAATTATGCTGCCATTTATGTGGCTGACAGTTAGTTTGGTAATATGTAAATGCAGAGTATGCGGGAAAAAGCAAAAGCATTTGTCCTATCAGACTTTAGAGTGTGAGCATATGGCTACTTCCTGGAGGCAGTACATAATAGTGCAGACCCGGTATGTATCGAACTCGCAAAAGTATCAGTAGAAAAGATTTCTGTCACTCTGACCTGTGAAAAAAGTGTTTACTACACATGTAGTTTGGTGATGAAGCAGGGTCCAGGAGTTCGTTTGAGGTCTCTAGCTTCTTTTAAATCTCTTCTTAAATCTTTTGTCTTTGTGAAAGCTTTTGGAAATGTTTGATATATGTTTTCATTATTTACTTTTTTATTCCTATTTATTTGATCTTATTCATTTTATTTTCTTTATTTCCTTTGGCCTTATTCTCATTGTATCTGCCTTGTCTGGTTTTATTTCCTTTTGTAAAGCACTTTGTAACATTGTTAAGAAAAGTGCTATATAAATAAAGTTTATATTATTATTATTATTATTATTGTTTAGCCAGGCACTATTCTATGAGACTTTTGGCATTCGGTAATATGAAAAACCTGATATCTGATTTTTTCACTTATAACATCTTCTGCTATAAAAAAAAACTTGAAAGAAGTTCATTTTTCTTTCGATATGATTATGAGATAAGCCACAAATTGTAGCCCAAACAGGGGCCATGCTTTTGGTTATGATGTGACATTCCATCTATGTTAGTCTACTCATGAACTTCCCCAAGTACCACTGAAGAACCAAACGTCCAGGAAGAGGAGTCAGCTCTCACCTGTTCACTGTTGCAATTTTCAGTACATTACATTATAATAAAGTCCTGGTCTGCGTCACTGGTCAGTCTGTCAGGAATGTGTGGATCTGGCATTCAACAGGGCAACTCTGGCTCTTCTTCAGAAGTAGACATATTGCCTAACAAGATCCTCTGCTCTCTCTGCATATAGGTTCTGCTCTGACAGTTAACCCATCCGACATTCAAATGGAGACTTCCTTGTGAACAAGACCTGCAGGGGAATTGGCAAGTGCATTGATCCCACAAGAGGTAGGATTTACAAGTGGATGGATTAGATGCAGCCAGGCAGTGCAATGTGGTTTCTCCTGATTAACCCTCTCTGCTAATTTAACTGAGAGTAGAAGGCCAAGGGGAAACATTTAGCGACACTTACAAGAGAAAAGAAAACCCAGAAATTAGAGATTAACTGAGCGCCAATAAAGAGACCACATCCTGTGGAACCCAATGTAATACTGGGTAATTGGAGCTGCTATCATGAGTAGAAATTTTATAGCTTTGGAGAAGCTATCCACAATGACCACCATGACTTTTCCTGGCTGACAGAAGAAGACCAGAAATGGAAGTCCACAACAATGTGGACTAATCATTCCCTTAGCCTGAGTAAAGCTCCATTTGTGCTCTGTGAAGGCCTGGTCTGCTTCTACAGTTCAGCAGCAACAGGTAGGGATCTTAGAAAGTGCTTTAATGGAAGCATCAATAGTACTAAGCTTCCCACTGAACCACTGGTAGAAACTGGTGAACCCCATTAAGCGCCTATTTCCTATTTTACAGAGTTGGATTGGGGTCATTCCAAGATTGCATTCAACTCTTCTGGCTCCACACATTCAGAAAGCCATGAGGATGCATCACAGGTTGAAGACACAACAGTATAAAATTCTTTCAACCACTTTGGCTTGAGGAATAGTTGTTGTCCAAAAGTCTTTTGAGCACTAGACCGATGCTGAACATGCTCGTGTTTGTTCTGGGAATATGCCCGGATGATGTCCATGAACACAAATACAAACCTTGGCATTTGCCATGCTGGAGAAAAGGAGCAAGTATTCACAGTGACAACAGAAGTGATATGTCTCTGCCTGGATGTGCACAAGGTTACACAACCTGCTGATCGGTCTTGGTAAATAGTGGCTCCCTGGAGATGCTCAAATGCAGACACCAGCAGCGGGAGAAGACATTGATTTTTAATATTATGCAGGGGGCAATAATCAATATAGACGTTGCCATCATTTATGCCAACAGTTCAAAGTGAGATAGGTGAGCAAAAGAATTACATGCCAGCAGCATGTTCTTCAATTTCAGCTTTCTTTAGGGTAGAGACTGGATGATAGTGGAGTCATAGGGAGGGTGCAGAGGGCGAGAGGTCACCCATTACTTCCCGAAGGCCTCATGCAATTCTTCATGCTCTAGAGGAACAGTGGTTTAGCTGACAGCCTTGGAGTGGAAAGAAGACCATGAGAGGCCTCTTGGATATGTTCTAGTCAGGGTAACTGACACAGTGGACACGCCTGCAGCTACCCAGCAGACCATAATAGATGGACCAGATGAAACGATATAGTCTTCTGGTGACAACCCTCCAGGACCAGGACAATTGAGATAGCAATGAGATGAACTTTAACTGACACCAATGGACATTTATCAAGGGCAGTGACCTTAATGGTGCCCTCCAGACAGCAGAAGTGAATTCCCAACTCCCTACTCAGGAATACGGGACATTATGGGCACCTGATCTAGTCATAGACCATAGTATTAAAGGGACTTGAATCACATCAACGTCTTAGGTGAATATGACATTATAGAGTATATCATCAATAGCTTGGTGCCTGCATCACCTGCCCCACCAGAACCACTCACAAAACCCTAAAAAAAAATAAATCACTATTTAATATCTACATTAGGAATTAATTCCAGGTTTTACTGTTTATGTAAGTTTAATTTGATAGCTAATAGTCAAGGGTACATATTTTGTATTGTAATTTTTTTCATACTTGATGACAAATATATAACAAAAACTGCACACAATATGCTAAAATGTTTTCCCATGCTGAATGTGAAAATTTCCATTCCCTTTTTAGCTCTTTATTTTTGAAGCATTTATACTTTAAAGCAAATCTCATAGAAACTTTCCATCCTAACCCTTTAGTCAAAAAACAGTGTTGCACAAGTCAAACCGATATTTCAATGATTCAGATTTTTTTTTCTTGAGAATCTTCAAATGCTTGTGAGGGGTAAAAAGAGTACAGTGAATTCCTGTGAGGAAATGACTGTAGACAGTCTGTCAAGTTCAAAGGCGTCTTAAGAGCAGGACATTACCTCTTAAAAAAGTAAATAATGAAGTCAGACTCATCGTACGCAGCTAATGAAAGATGTCACAGTGCTACAATTGTGTCAGTCATTTTATTTATGAAAATCAATTGAGAAACAAACCTCAGGGAAATGCAAATTGTTATTGTGAAAACAATTCAAAATGGCATAATATTAGAGTCATTTAGGGAAAGTGAAGAGTTTGAAATGGATCTAATTTTTTTTGCGATGAGCCATAAGCAGTTTAGACAGTAATGAATGATGTTTGGGATTTTGCAGGAGTGATTGCAAGGTTTTGGATCTTGAACTTTGTATTGCAGATGCTTATATAAGTCACGTGAAAAAAGCAGACATTTTCCTCATTTTACTCTCTCCTACCTGTTTTTTCTCCTCACCTCCCTCTTTCTTTCTCACTCTCCCCTACTTTCTTTAATCCTCACACAGACACACACATAATACACACACACAGCAATTTTTAAAGATTATTATTACAGTATATATACATCCACATTTTCGATGATAAATGATTTTCTTGAACTTAGCAAATACTCCAGTTTCATTGTTAAGAAGAATCGATCATGTTCTAAAGAAGCAGATGGCAGCCTCAAATAGTGTAATGCCACAACCTTATGTTGAAGATGCAATGAATGAGGAACCAAAGAGTATCTCTGTATTTGTGGGTCTTCTTCTACAAGCAACAAGAGGCTGCATTCAATGCCACTTTGAGAAAATTGTCAGATCTAGACACATCTAAATGTCTGATTAGCCCTTTAACAACCACGACTTGTTTAAAAATAGCTACTTTCTGATTAATGGAATTACAACAACAGAAATTTATCACACTTTACTTTAATAATGTAACAGCATAGAGGCACCCTTAGTGATATTGAATTGTATCTCCTTTTGCACGCTCATTTGTGATGAGTACATTTAAAAAAGTAAATAATAATCAATAATGGTTTTAACCTGAATTTACCTCTTACTGTGATACAGTGAAGTGCCCCTGGCTGGTTTCATAGTGCATACAGCAATTTGTCTATTGCATCTCACCTACAGTATATCTTTCCTTAATGGCCCTACCCATCCATGGTTGCTGTGTTGCAGGTTTTATATAATTACAAACCAAATGCCAAATCTGGCTAATTAAAGGAGACGTGATTATACTGTACCTTGAGAGTGTTTTTCCTCTCATATTCTGATATCAATAAGTCGTACTGCCTATAAAATCTGGCTGGCTGTGTGTCTAAAGCACTACTGTCCCTTGTGACCTGTAAAATAAAGGATTCATCTACTGCCCACCGAAGTATCAAGTTGAAGTAGTGCTCTAACTCGCCCATAAATTATGAGCCAGGTGTTAGGTTTGTTTGCTCTTGTATGCCGCTGGTGGAAGACATCGGTGTGGCGCCTCCCTCCTTCTCCTCCTCCTCCTCTTCCTCCCTCCCTCCATCTCACCGCTCCCTGGGGTGTGTCTATGGCAGCGCCTCTCCTCTCCACGCCGTGTGTGTGTGTGTGTGTGTGTGGCGTGCGCTGTTGTTGCTGCCGCCTCCTCCCTCTGCCTCCTATCTGCATCTGCTGCAGAGCTTAGCCAACACGCATCTATGCTCTCTCTCTTGTTTTGCCACTACCTACCTATTTCTACCCACCAGAATATTTCCTTTGTTTCATTTTTGGTTTGCTGATAAGGGAGTCAGCGCACACCCACACCCGTGGAGTCTAGGGGGAGAGATGGGGCATCACTAGTCCTCACTTTGGAGTGTTGAGGACGGCGGTGAACCGGAGAGAGCGCCGGATGGGTTAGGAGCCGTGAAACCCACATCACTCACCGCGGATTGAGCAAGCCCCCCCCCCCTCCATCCTCTCTCTGTCTCACCCTAGTCTGCAGCCTCCAAGAACAGCCGCCGCATCATTTTTTCAGAGCAGCAGCCCCCTCCCTCCCTCACTCCCACCATCCTCTCTCTTCTCTCCATCTCCCTTTCTGCTGCTTGCACCACTGTGGGAATGCAGCGAAGGTAAACGAATCGTAGAGGCTTCTTCTCCCCCCCCCCCCCACCAACACCGGATCCATCATCACAGTGGCGGACTGCAGACATACAGCTCTGGAGACACACGGCTGTCACTCCGGGGAAATCAGAGCGGGGTGGTCAGCGCAGGAATTGGACCCGGATCAGTTGGATTTAGCCCGCTACCCCGGACACCACTAACACCCCCCATATCTCATTGGCAGATCATATCAGATCCCTTCTGCCCTGCCTCGTTTCACTTTCGGTGGCTTTCACCGGCTCTCTCCTTACTGGATTACTGGCAGCTGGAGCGACCAAAAGGGTGGCCGGGCATGGAGAACTGAGGGCTATTAGAGGCAAAGTTGAAGTAGCCGACAAAGACACCTGCAAGAGAAATAGGAAGCTCTCTAATGTATGTATGAAAGGTAAAATGAACTCAAATGAAACCTAAGAGAATAAAGGAATCGGTGGTTTGTATTTTAAGGACCTTATGCGGCCGATAATCAACCAATTGAGAGTGGAGAAGGGTGCTGCCGTAGCCTGGGTTGGTGATCTACGCACGCACACACGCACATGGATTTACAGCTCTAGTCTGAAGCGGATCGATATCCTTCTCCGTTCTTTTCTACGTAGGCCTTTTTTTTAAACAAGGGAGTAAAGCATCCTGGGAATTATCATCGCTTCTTTAGCGCTCAACTACAGTGAGGCGCCCCCTCGCTCCGCGCTCTCACCTGTCCATAACCTGTGCTCGCGTGGAAGCGTGTATATTCTTGTGCTTATTTGTGCGTGCGTGCGTGTGTGTGTATGTGTATGTTTGGTTGGCTTGTTGTCCGCCAGAGGGAGTGTAGGTTATATTGCTTGTGTATGCATTTGACTGCTGTGCCAGCTTTTAATTAGTGACTGTGAGTGATTTGTGTCTGCTCATGCTTGTGAGTGCTTGTGCATTGTTCATGTTTTATGTTTGTGCATGTAGATATATAGGCTAGGCATTGTGTGGGTACTAACTTAAGATGCCCAGTATTTCTTCTGCACCACATCCCCTTCCTTGTATATGCCCTTGTATCATTTGGCCACCTGTTTGACCCCCTGAACACCCTAAGAGACGAAAAGCTCCAGCAGCAGGATGAGTGAGCGCTCAGGTGCAAGCACTCTAGCAGCCATGACGCTGGAGGAGCCAGGGGCTGAACAGGCATCTCCCCGAGCCCCGGGCCCTCTCCGCTGTGGCCCCTGTGCTGTCTGGCCTCGCCAGCAGACCTGGCTGTGTGCCGTGCCCCTGGTAATGGGCTTTGTGGGACTGGGACTCAGTCTCATGCTGCTGAAATGGATTGTGGTGGGATCTGTCCAAGACTATGTCCCCACTGATTTGGTGGATCCCAAAGGTAGCATTGGACAGGACCCTATATTTCTCTCCAAACCCAGTGCCATGCCTAAGGGGCCCGACATTTCCACCGCCACTACTTCAGCTGCCTCTACCACAGCAATGGTTTCGACTACCACCCCGCTAGCTGCGGATGGTACCGCCCCAGCGCCAAGAACTCGATCTGGGCCTCCAGCAAACCACTCAGCTAATGGCAGCACTGCCAATGGAGATGGCAACCACGCCCCACACCTTCACAACCGTGTTGGCACCCACATTAGCGGGACTGTGGTTACCACCTCCACCACTCGCGCCACCCGACTCACCCCACCACCCAGTGGTAAGGAGGTCACCCCTCGCAGCACTGTTAGAAAAGGAAGTAGCGCTGGACGTAACGGAGCCGCCAACTCAAAGCCAGGACAGACTTCTGCTACCATCACCACTACAGCATCCACCACAACTACAGCTAGTGTGAAGACCACCACCAAGGTGCAGCCAACCACCTCCCAGCCAGCAGCCCCGGTCAAGCCCACGTCACGCTGGAATCACGGGCGCCCAGGCAAGGGCCCAGCCACACGCCCACACCACCGCTTCCGAACACGTAAGTTCACTTTTTGGGTTTATGGAGTTGTGTGAGTGAGTGCAGTTGTGTGAGGTTATCTGTGGAACTTGAGATGAGTGTTTTGTAAGAGCTCTTTTCTGGGCCTTTACAGCCGTAACAATGGTATGTCACTATAGCGGCTAGTTATCACATATAACTGTATCCATGGTAAAAAAAAATAGAAAAAAAGAAACTCTTTTGTCTGATTTGCTTTGATATGACTCATGGTCTGAGAATATAAATTATTTCCTTTTATATCCACATGGAAAGTGGATACTCCAGCAGCTTAACATTAAGCATATTCATTAGCACAGACAGATATCATGGGATATTCTCAGTATTTTCACCCCTCTCGTCTTTATCTTTCACTTGTGCATTAATCCGATATGAATCTTACCTCCGGTGGAGTTTTTTTCACACACTGGTTTAAGTACTATTAAAGGCAGGGTTCCATCTAGAAGAATTTATTTTTTTTGTTTTGTCTGCTAGAGTTGGGATGTTAGAGCTTTGTCATGTGTTCTGTGACTAAGGACAGCATATTTGTGTTATGAAAACAAATAACAGGAGCTGCTGAGGTGTCGAAGTGGGAGAAAGGTTAGCTCTCACCTCCTGTCTACAGGAATCAGATACAGCAAGGCCACACATCTCATTTAGATGAGAGGATACTGGGAGCAGAGTGTCGCAGGTACTGTTTTCACACTGCAGAGAGCTACTGAGAGGGAGCGAGAGAAAGAGAAGGCTCAGAGGGGAAAATGGATGTAGGGATGAGAACGAGGTTGCAAAGGACAAGTGGATATAGATGAGGTAGGAAATGGAGAAAAAGAGGAGAATTACTTTGAAAAACAACATAAAGCTGAAGAGCATGGTGAAGGAAGAGAATGCAGGAAGCACAACAAAGGGGAATGAAGAGTGGGAGCTGCAAGTAGATGGGAGAGAAAGAGATGGCAGATGGAGTGGGCTAAGTGAGGGAAAGGCTTGAGGGAGATAGAGGGTATAAAGCAGGGGAGCTGTGAATTTTGCATATTTAGCATTGTGTAAAGAAGGAATGCTTCCTGATTATTCATCCCACAAGGGGCATGTTTTTAACATCACAAGGTATTTTTTTCAGACGTGGGTGGGGTAGGATGCGAGTGTAATCATGAGTACTGACTATGTTGAAAACTCTAAACGCTCAATTTTCTGCCAAATTCTGTTGCAACATGGGGTTCAATTGGCGGCTTTGATTTGGCTCGTGATCATCTATATTTAGTTGCATATTCACCTTAGCTTCCTATAGTTGTACCAATGCAAAGGGTCCAGTGACAAACAAGTACTCTGATCAACATGTCATGCTAAATGTGACATATGAGCTAAATGGATTGACCATGGGAGTGAATTATGAAATTGTGAGTTCCCTGTTGTTTTTTTCAGCAAAGTGCTCTAGAGTGCAATGACAAAACGTTAACAAACACTGAAACCTTCATTTCTCCACATTTCTGGTATGGGTCATATGTTTGGACAGCAGTTCCAGTTGACTACATGGTATCCTCTCGTTTATCAGTTGGACATATCAATGGCATCAATCCCATAGGCAAACAGTGATCAAGTGACATAATTTTCTTCTCCTTTACCACAAGGCAAAAATATTTTCAGCATAGCTGGGTTGGACATTGGATATTAAACCATATGTACTCTGTTTGCAGCTTTGGAGAAAATGACTTCCCAAATGAGGGAGGACATTTGCTGTGGTCAGCTCGAATTCACCCAGCAACAATGGATTCCAGTAGTGACAAAAGTATAGAAATGCCCAAAGACAGTCCTCAGACTCCTCCTGCAGCATAATCCACTGCTTCACAGTCAATTACGTCACTTGACAGAGAGCTGCCAAACAGCTGAAAGCTGCCAAACCAGGCAGCCCCCTGTGTGAACATCAGGCCACATCTGTTTGTACTGTATACTATAAAAGGGCACTGCCTTCAAAAGCTGAAGCATACTTAGTAAAGCTGCCCTCAGTTAATAAAAGCTTTCACATATACAAATCATTTTCAGTGGAGGCTGATGTTGTTGATAAGTCTCCACCCTACATGTTGACATCATGCAGAGTGGGCTGACATTTTGGCCCTCTGTCAGGCAATATGTGGCACTTTACAGGCACCAAAACACATCTCTGCTATGCTCACTGAGTTTCAAATCAATGGGGACAGATTTTTGCCAATATTTTAGTAAACGCGATGTTACCAAATGTAAACCAAATCTTAAAAAAAAAATAAAAAAATGCAAGCTAAATCCTTTGAACCTAGAATATAGAAAAACAGATGAAAGCTGTAAACTCTCATTCATGTTTGCCATAAACATCACCATGGCAGCAAAGCATTATTAAAGCTCTTTGGTTGTTAGACAAAACTTTGTGGAAGCAAATGCCCATTTTGTAGGGAAATGTCAAGTGTGAAGTAACTCACTTAGCGTATTAGTGATATTTTAAATATCTAAGGTACAATGATACAGTGATCTGACAGGATGTGGCTTTTTCAGTTGACATTTCAGTAAGATGATGTTTTATATTGAAGTCTCTCCTTGTAGTAAAATTGCTCAGGGTCTTACTCAAATACAGTCCATTCTCATGGCCCAGGATCAGACATGAAGGATTTGCTGTCTCTGATGACTGTAGGCTGATTGATGTTTGTATAAATAGACATCTGGTTTAATAAGTTACTTCTTGCCTATCAAGAAGTATTAGAAATCCTTGTATAGTCAGCAGGTTTCTTGATAAATATATCATGTTATCACTTAAACTATGTGTGAATGGTGCGAATAAACAATAAACTGTGGCTAGAATTTAATAGTTAGTGTTCAGAGTGGACCCCTACCACTGTCATTGCTTATTCTGTCTTATTCAAGGCTACGCTTTGTGTTAAATGGCTCCTTGTTGTCATGTTATTCTACCCTGTGACACTGTTGCTATGGGTAAAGATATTGAAGCATTCTCTTTTCTGGATATTACTTTTATTCACACAACCCCTGTGTTGTTTATATTTATTCACATAACCCTTGTGTACAGCATTTATGTGCGATATTATATGGCAACACTAACACATTAATCTTAAGGGCAAAACAGAAGCTAACTCCCGGAGTTTCGAGAATACAGCTTCTTCTAAAGCTTGGCTGTATTGAGCTTATTGTAATAGTATGTAGAGTTGTGCAATACAGCATATTTAAAGTGTAATGATACACAGAAAATGTCCTGGCTGCTGATGAAATGCTCTGTAAAACATGGCTTCAGGTTCAGTTGTCTTTACCCACAGCCAAGCGATCTCATATTTTATTTTAACTAGTGCGCTAATGCAATTATACTGTATGGTCTCGGGTTTCAGATAATCTCAACTGCATACAGTATAGGAGGCAGTAACATGATTTTTTCCCCACTCTACTCCTGCTGTTTGCTGAAGATCTAAATGAATCTCCATGTCCTGGAAGAAAGACAAGCTCTGTCTGTTTGGGATGATGGCATATTTTACCTACTCCTTTTGTCTTTTTTTTCTCCTCTTCCTCCCTCACTCTCCCTTTTTCCCTGTGGTTATTGTGTTCGCTCTCTATGTCATTGTATTCCTCCATCTATTTTTGCTTTTGTGCTTTCTATCTTCCTTTATACATTAGCTCCTCAGCTCGCATTCATGAGCATATGGGCAGACGCAGAAAAACTGGCACACTTGTGAACACAAAGTCAAGCATGTAGCGTGTGTGTGTGCCTATACTTATGCATTTGTCATCTGGTTTTCTGTATCTGAGGCTATTATGTATCTGACTCTGCTCTCTACATACAAGCCCCATTGGCTCAGAAGTGGGGAAATAACAGGCGAATGGAGCAGTGCACAATGAATGCCTGTTGGGAAACCATGGGGCGCTGTGCTGGCTCAGGGCCCATTCCACTCTCTTCTTGGTTGTAAGAAATCTTCCTTAGCGAAGTGTGGTTGTAATTCCATGCACATCTCACTAGCCTGATTCTAGACTTGTGAATCGCCAGCCACATTTAAATTTTTGTCGAGTAATTCAATGGTCTGGATTTGCTCTTCAACTGAATCGATGGCTGTTTCCCCAGTTGGGGAAACAACCGAGTCAGTCAGTGCCTTTATAGGTGGGACTCATTTTGGGGAAAGTCATCTGTGTGAGAGCCAGACACAGCTATCAAGGCCCCTGTAAATCAACTGACTGAAACAACAGCCATTAAATCAGAACAGCTGTGCAGTGAAGGCATTTTTTTTAAAAGATGAAAAAATGTTGATGCTGTTCTTCCCATGGGTTTAATTTATCAGTTGGCTCCATTGGCACTTAAAAAAATTGGAGGATTCAGTGCTTATAGGTAGTCCTACATCTTGGAACTACTTGTGCAAAGGTTTTCCTTTGTGTTGTGTCTACAGTGAGTTTATCACTTCTTTATCCTATAAAATAATTTAGCATAAATGACAGTGACAATCAGCATGTTAAAGCTTACTTCTGTTAGCTACTGCTAATGTAGAGTCTGTGTCGCCTGAAAATGACATCAAGCAGATGGATACTTCAGTTACGGTGGGCAAGGTAAACTCCCTCCCAAACTGCTTAACAAAAGGCCACTGTCAAACTGAATACTGCGGCGGTAACGAAATACCATTTCAGTCTGAATTACAGGCTAGCATCACACAGTTTTGAAGTCAAAAGCCAGCCAGATATTGTGGCACTGCTGATTTTTTTTCCCAGATAGGAAAACACAGAGTTTCTCAGATCTCAGAAAAAAAGAACAGAAATGGATGTTTTTCCTGACACGCAAGCCCCTGTTTTTTTTTGTTTTGTTTGTTTTTTCCTGACTATACATGAAGCCTGCACAAAGTACTACTGTAGGACCAGTGGAGCGTGTAAGGGGGGATTAAAAACAAAGATATAAATCCAGTTTGCCTCTCTCTCTCTCTCTCCAGGGAGGTCAGGCTCAGATTTGCCATGCTGCCTCTGAGGCCCCTCTGTCTCTCCTGAGACACGCTCTGCTTGTTCGTTGAGGCTGGCCCAAGCAGGGCTGCTTCTGCACAGTGTGGTTGTGCAGCTGCACTGATTTACAAATATCTTCCTAGTTGGAAAGCTAGCTCTTATGCCTCAGCTTCTGTCATTATAGGCTCAAAGTTATTAAGGAACATTATAACCCAAACTGATTTTTCTTGGTCTCTGCATGTGACTTGTTGTAATCCTCGGAAGAGTAGTTTGATGGTGCAATTTGATGTTAACATACTGAGTAATACTTTCAAAGATGCTTTTTTTTATTTGGTGGTAGCAGTTGAGCTGGTGCTAGGGGCTGTCAGTCACAAATAATGAATACGATTTTGCTCTTAGGAAATACCTGTTTGACACGACTGCAATACAGATGTGAAATGTTCTGTCTGTGGTGGCCACTGTACATCAAATTCTCATTTAAGTGGTTTTAATTATTCAAAATGAATAGGGAGTTATTCCAATATCCATAGAATGCTTGCATGAATGTTACAATAGCAGAAATAGAAATTATTCATAATAGCATCGCTGAAAGAAGCATTAGATAAAACCATGCCTTCAGACATGCTACAGTACATTCTCGTGATTCTTCTTACACTGTGAATCAACTGGCTTCCATTAGCGTCAACAACTACATATACAATCTCAAAACTTTGGTTCTTTTCTCAACTGATTAGACATATTTCTTAAAAAAAACATGAACTTTCCTTATGATATTGGCATAGTTGAGATTCATCAGACAGTAAAAGATGTGTGTATTTTGCACATGCAAATTAATGGAACTGTGCAGCATTCTGCAGTGTTTGCCCCGAACATCTAGCTAGCAGAGACACTTGACACTGATGGGCACCAATTACAAAGCAGAATACATCAGTGTATTCAGTGGGGTACGCCTGCAGACAAATTATCCTAGAGTGACAGCCCACCGAATGCTTGAAATTTTGTGGGAATTGATCCCATGCCCTTTCCATTGCTAGTGCCGTGCTCTACCCACTGAACCTCACAGAATCAATAAGGAGGAGGGAGGGAGAGGGCCCCGAGTAAGGAGGGCTGCAAGAGAGAAAGAGAGCAGAAGGACAGAAATAGTGTGTGTTGGATATAAAAGAAAAAATTGAATTTATTGGGGCAAAGACTGTCAAAAACCATGAGAGCATGCTCCAGAAGTAAGGATCCAGCTGCAAGGTAAAGGCATATAGTCATCACCACCATTCTACCTGTTCTATTGCTATCTCTCATTTTTATGCACATTGCCCTGAAGGTATTATCCATATTTGAATTTTCAAGTATTTCACTTCAATCCTGTTGCCACAATGTCTGCATGATGTATCCTATACTGAACTGAATCAGAAGGCTGTGTAAATCAGTGGAGGTTATCAGTGTATTATATAATATTATACATACATTTTATGGCACCATAAAATGGCGTGTGCATGTCTATGGAATATTGTGCTATAAAGAAAGCATGTGTCGCACTAACTTTTGGTAAGAGTAAGTAACCATTGTAGAGCTGAATTGATTAGTCCCTCAACAGGAAATTAATCAACAACTATTTTCAGAATTGATTAATCGTTTTTGGTCATTTTTCAAGCAAAATTAGCAATCATTCTCTGGTTCCACCCTACCAAATGTGAGGATTTAATGTTTTCATTTGACAGTAGATTGAATATCTTTTGTTTTTGGTTAGCAATCTGAGTATGTCATTGGGCTCTGGGAAATTATACTGGGCATTTTATATAAAACAGTTAATCGTTTAATTGAGAAAATAATGGTCAAATTAATTGAGAATGAAGATAATCATTTGCTGCAGCCCTAAACCATTATGCAACAAGAAAACCAGGGCTGGAGTAGTCTTTGCTCTTTGTCCAGTATTTATTGTACATTACCACAATGCACAAAGGTGTTGAGTGCATGCTAGAGAGAAACAAGCTAGCACTGACAGGTAAACATGAGCAGTATGCGAATGGGGTGGACACACGAAGGTGAAATAGCTACCGAAATGTGTCATGTTGGCTTAGCAGTCCAGTACAGAGCCTACTGTGTAACATCTGAGATTGGAGCCGTGGGTTTTTATTACATTCCATCCTCCCTCACACAACGGGCATTTGATCCTTGAGTTGAGTCTCTTAGGCAACACTTCCTCTCAGGCTGTGTACATATCCCGCCTCAATTGGCAGACCCAAACCACAACCATGGCCTAACCCTAACCTTAAACTTTTATGACCTAAAGCATACAGAGCTTGTTGAGGGTGCTAAAAGGCGTGGGACCAAGTGCTTCCTGAGAGATGTTGGCTTGGGAAACAAAACTCCCTGGCTACTCTCTCTGTGTGTTTCTTGTTGCTCTTCAATGTTTACTGTGCCATACAGGCAAGACCTTGAAGACACAACTCTTTTATTGTGAATTATCCTATTATATTCCATGTACTGTTTAAATATGCAGGCATACCAGTAAAATGTTGTGTTGCTGCTGTAATAGATATTGTGTGAAGTTTATCTGAAGCTTTTGAGTGACATTTGACTCTCAGGCAGCAGTCAGGGGACTCATAGATTGGTGGAGGAGAAGCTTGCCTACTGTAAGTACTGACTGAGGCCATCTTAGGGCTTCTTAATGTCACTGTGTGATTTATGTAGACAAAATGTCCACCGGGAGGTGGCAGAGAGAGGGGGTGTGTGTGTGACTGAAATATTAATGTATGGGAAGAGAAACATGTGGAATGTGTGTTGCCGGAAGTGTGAATAATTGATGAAAGTTCCCTTTTATAAAGTGCTTGAGATGTCCCATGCTCAGTGGTCTAATGGCAGAAACATGGTATAACATTTTACTGTACGGTAGTTTGCCTTTGCCTTGTCTTTCAGAGGCAAAGGCACCAATAGTCATAAGATATAATATTAGACGTCCCTGGACACAAAATCAGTAAAACTTTGGATTTCCCCCCCCACACACACACACACACAGAGTTAATGGTTACTAATGTTTCCACAGAGAAATAAAGGTGTTCTTAGCTGAAGGAAAGAAATAATCCTAATTGAAAGTAAACAGTAGGATCATTATTGTCTCTGAACATAACTCCCTGGCTTTCTATCTTTTCAAATTGGAACAAATGGAGAGTAGAGAACAATTTTAAAGACTGTGTTTAGTGGTGGTGGTGATGTGTGTGTGTGTGTGTGCTGGGGGAGTACTCACTAATTCACTAATTTTAATCACATGCTGTCATGCCTCCTTACCCACAATTCTGCCACAGGGCTTTTTCGCATCTTAGGAATGGATACTTAGTATTGGCCTGCTTCTAATCCACAAAACCCCAGTCATACACTCACTCACTCACTCACTCACTCACTCACTCACTCACTCACTCACTCACTCACTCACTCACTCACTCACTCACTCACTCACTCACTCACTCACTCACTCACTCATTCATTCATTCATTTGTGTGCAGAGAACACAGTGACTTGCTGATAGCTCAAGGGGCACTAAGCTATAGTAGTGCATGTGGTTGTGGCAGTGCAGAGAGGATTACAGTCCATCATATCTGATCTAAGACTGTTAGATCCCAATATTGAATTACGGACCCTGCGGGGTCTCTGGTTCCGTTATCAATTTGCAAACGAATAACATGGAAAGGAAAGGGATGGGAGTTAGAGGTAGGGTGGAGGTGGGGTGTGTGGCTTTGAGGCGGGTTTTGGTGGGATGCGATGAATCTAATAACAGCCAATTTTTTTTGTCCAAGGGACTGCAAGTGGCAACACAACTACAGTGCCATGTGTGATTTAGGTGTTATGGAGCTTGAGTTCTTGCCTATTCAGTTGAATATATGGTCCCATTTTGGAAGGATTACAGCTGTAGCGGCCACATAAAGCCTTCATTAACCATTATAAAAACATATTTATGGCCCACATATCCTTTAAAGCAACATTTTAAAAGCTGGGGTTTTAAAAGGAGAGTGCAGTTTTGAGTTTTATTAATGCTAAATGACATTTCGTTTTTAAATAGTCAAGTAACAATTCATATAAAAATAATCTCAGTCACTGTTTGCCACATTGTTAATTTCAAACTTGCACTTATCTTGTTGGCATGAAAATAAGCCTCCAGTTGTACAGCACAGTTTAGACAGTGTTGCATCAATTCCTCCAAACTTCTCTGTATCTAAACTGTATAGTCTGTATTGTCACGACTTCAAGCCGAGGTATGCGCTGCATGTGGAATATGATTTCTCACTCGCCCTGCTTCGCACATAGCATCTGGGTACATGACGAGCCTGCAGGAAAGTGTGGATTGCGGAGGTTGCAGCAGTCGGATTGATTCACTGCAATGTGTGGCCTGCTGCCACCCCCAGTGACGGGAAATGCGCCACGGTGCCCTGGTTGAGATGGAGAGGCTTGTTGTGGCGTGTGGAGGTGGAGGTGGAGATGGAGGTCACCTCTCTCTCTCTCTCTCTCTCTCTCTCTCTCTCTCTCTCTCTCTCTCGCCTCCCTCCCAGTATCATTCATGCCTCTATACTTAGTTTCTCCTTTTTTTATTCTCATCCTCCTGTCCTCTATTTTAAGGCACCCTCTTGCCTCTCTCTTTGCTCTCAGTTTTTTTGTGGGCTTCCTTCATTCACCTCACATCGCTGACAATATGAATACCGGCCAATGAGAGCCCTTATCAGGAAGAGATTAAAGTATCATTCATCATTCCATATTAACTGCTGTCACCACGTCCTGCAATGAATTCCTAAGGAAATTATGACAAGGAACCCAGACTATTTAATTATTATTATCAGTTGTGGTGCTTTTTCATATAATCCTCTGAAGTTTTTCAGTTCTCCATTTTATGGAGAGCTACATTGGTGTAACATGTAACATACGCATAGGCCACACCGCCTACCTGAGTAGCTCGTGTGTGTCGCGGAACCTCCTGCTTTTCATTTCGCCGCCCGTCATCCACTGCGTTCATAACCTTTTTCTGTCTAAACTAAATATGAATGAAATTTATAATGAAATGGAATTAAACATTCTATTATTGATGGCCATTATCAAAAGCAAACTCAATGTAGAAAGATAGGGCTGGTAGCAGCAGCAGCAGCAGCAGCAACAGCAACAGCAACAGCAACGCTGTCTGTGTGGACACCATGCGCGAGCCACAGCAGTCCAGCCAGGTAGGCGGCGTGGTCTGGGCGTTTGCTTTCTGCTTTCCATGACAGCTCAGTGCCTTACATAATCATTTCCATTCACATCTTTTTGCACCTTACCATACTGTCAAATGGGATTTCAAGTAGATGATCCAATTATTCTGTTATTTTGTAAAGCATTAAATAATGCTAATATGTTATGCCTCAAATGTACAAGTGGAGGAATTAGCACATTTTTATAACAATAAAATTACAACTCTTAGAGCTGGGATTTTCTCAAGAAAAAAAATGACAACCGTCTTTATCCTCTCCTTCAAAAGGTAGAAATGTATGAATACATTTTCCCACCTCAGAACTCCTTTCTTCTCAGTTGTAACTGAACGCAAATCCTCCATGTGCTGTCTTCCCACTAGATTTTTTAAGCATGACTTTATAATGTCCTGAAAATTAAAAACACATCCCTTGAGAATGGGTTTTTTTCCAAACTCTTTCAAAACTGCTGTTGTTAAAACTACTAAGAAAACCTAACCTAGACAATGAGGTCCAAAGTAACTCTTTCCCATTTCAAACTTTCCTTTCATAAGAAAGATAGTAGGAAATGTTGTCTTTTAAAGGACTAACTTTGTAATTAAAAACTGAGACTTACTGTCTCCAATAATGTTTCACGTTGTGGTTCTGTCTTTCTGAATAAGTTATTAAGAACTGTGTTTGAACATACATCTCATGGAGGACATTTTAGGTCAAGGAAGCTGCCTTGGTAACGTGCTCCTCTGCCTTCCTTAAAAGTCTACTAAGGCTGCAGAATATTCAACATCCTGCTGCTAGACCTCTGATCAAAACTAAAAAGAGAGAGCCTATCATTCCATTTGAAATGGAGTGATAAGCTACAGTGTGTTTTGAAGAACACTGGCTCCATGTATCATCAGGAGATAACTTTAAAGTAGTTTTGATGGTACAAAAAGCTTTAAGTGGCTGATGACCAGCCTACACTGTAGAGCCCGTGTGGTTTTATGTTTGTCCACGATCAGTCTGATCCTCTGCTGTGGATTTGTTAGATATTGAGAAGCAGAAAAAGAAAACTGGGGATGGAATTTTTTTAAACTGTGCTTACAAACTGTGGAATACCATTTCCAAGGATATTAGAGAGGGAACTTCAGTGAGACAGCTTAAAATACTATTTCAGTTGACTTTCAACTATTCTTTTAACTTGCAACGTTGCCTGTGCAACTCTTTTTAGTATTGTATTACTTTTACTGATGTTAGCTTGTGCCCCTTTTTAGCTCAACCATTTTCTTTTCTTTTTTTCCATATTATGAAGCGCTTTAAGTTACATTATTTTTACGAGGGGTGCTATGTGTAAGTAAATGTATTGTTATTAATAAAACATCTTTATAGGAATATAGATAACCTGGCTTCAAAGATGAAGCAACATCTTGTTTGGGTTTTTGAAATATTTGTGTGCCTGATTATTCACTATAAACTGAAAGATGGCCTAAGCCCCTTGTGAAGTTACAGCAGATGATATTATTTCCAAACACTGTGTCAGAGACCCCAGGTGTGCTGATCATGCCATTGATGAATAGTGAGAGAGGGAGAGGCTGAGTGGAGGGGGAGATGGAGACAGGGATCGACTAAGGTCCTCTCATGTTATTTTCCTGGGGGTGCGCACAGCTTGTCTCATGCGGTAATCCATGCATGGTAAAACCTTATCCATGGGGATAATGTCAACTCACTCCTGAAGATAACAAGACAAAAGCCCTTGCCTAGCGCTCACTCCAGAGTATGTTTCATATTCCCATAATCTGCCATTTTACATGGCTCTGTTCTATGGATTTGTTGCCCGAGCTTGCCGATTAACACAAACATACACACGCTGTGTAGCTTTGCACAGTTGCTTTCTATCAAAAAAGATGGTGGACAGAAATGGCGTTTATTTCATTTCAATTACATCAGGCGCAACGTTTTCTGTTTGAGTAAACACAATTGCAGATATATGGTTGAAGCACAAAGGCTGCATATAGCTGTTATTGTACTATACATCACAAATAGAATCAATGGGGGGGGTTATTACTCATGGTACTCAGGGATGTTTGATCACTCATGGCAAGTTGATTGAGCAGACATAAGTGGAGAGTTACTGTACATAGCCTGCTGTGCTACTAAGTTAAATGGAGGAGCCAGATGTCAGTTATCAGTGTGTAAAAGTGTGTGAATGCAACATACCTTTTATGGTGTGTGTGTGTGTGTGTGTGTGTGTGGAGTATTGCAGTTCTTCAGTAGCTCAGTGTAAAGATCAAAAGATCATACAAGGACATTTGGCAGTGTAGTTCATGCTCAAAGTGGCCTAAGAGATCCAAGGTTTAAGAACACTGAATCTTCACCAGACTGAAAGAGCATCCATCACATTAACATCCAACCCATCAGACAACTCAGTGAATTATATATTGAAAGTTCCCCCTGAACATCCAGGCAGAGACATCTTTCTCTCTGTCTCTGCCTTCCATCTGATGTGCTGCATTGAATCATTGATAGGACATCCACAACAACAGCGCTCCTCCCTATAAAACACCTGTCACAGACAGCCTGAAAGGAATACAACCAGAGCGAGATGTGGAATCTGTTTTGATCGTTTGAATAGGGAGTATGCGGCAAAATTATGCATTTTGGGCCTTGTGTACAAATAATGGTAAGTTTACTGCAGTACCTGATTTAACTTTAAAATTCACTTTTAAAATGATATTTTTGACGGCTGCCAGCTGTTTACAGACTGGAGCTGAGTATTTGTCCAATAACCAACAAAAACTAGCAACATAAATTCTCTTCATCATAATTTCATGAAGGAACACTGGCATGTGAGTGACATTCTCCTTCCGTGGCTTTTTATACTCCTGTGTGTCTTCTCCTGTTATGTATCTATACTTACTGAGGAAATGGAAACACCAAACCCTATTATGTATTTTCCGTGATGGCTATTAATGGAATGGAATGAAGGCTTTGGTGCAAGTGAGACACTGCCGTTGAAGACTAATATGCACTCCTCTCTGAGTCATAAAGTATACTCTTTGATCCCAGCTGGAGTCAGGGATGCTTCAGGGATATGATGGAATATTTTATTGCTGTTGTGGGAAAGCAATTGGTGGGGTTGCCTCAGTCTGCCGGTTTCACCCTCTATTCCTCATATTTAGTTAAGCTTTAAAGCCTCAGCTAGGTACCCAAGTGACTATTTTGCATGTTGTTACTCCTAAACCGTCTGCTTTACAAAAAGACTACGTTCCCTCCTAATTTGGCGAGTGTGTCGGGTAAGGGTGGTATGGGACTGGCGGGGGTTGGGAGGGTTAGTAAAGATGAGGCTGACGCTCCCACCAGAAAGAGTCTGTGATATTACAGAGAATAATGAAGATTAAGCTGGTATCAGGTAGTGGGAAGATTGGAGGGTCAGTATGTAAGATCAATGTATGAGGGTGAAGTTAAGATGGATGAAAGTGAGGGCAGACAGATTTCCTGCTTCTCTAAAGTGGAAACCGTCTTGATTAAAAGAACCCACATTTCTCTGAGTGGCCACGTCAAGGCTTGATCAGATAAGAAAATAAAGCACAAGGCATAATTCATGGCCTCCTTCTTGGCAGAGAGTTTTAAGTTGTCAGATGTTGGAACACAAACAGCAGCATCCCTCAACACAATCATGATATCCTTTTTGTACTTAACTTGCAGCTAAGCCCTGTGGCTTTTATTACGTATAAGCGTTCACATTTCATTCATCACAATTCACTTTAAGAGCATTTTCTTTCCATTTGTTCTCATTAGTGTAAATCTAAAGCAAAGCATGCAGTATTATAGTATGTAATAATAAGCAAGCTGGTGCTTTTGTGTTGGGTCACATCCAGGGCAAGGCCATCAAACACGGGGTATAAGTCAGAAAATAGCCCGCAATAGACCCGCACTTGTTTTTTTTTGGTAATCTACGACAGCTGGTGTGTGTGTGTGTGTGTGTGTGTGTGTGTGTGTGTGTGTGTGCATGATGGATATCATGCGTGTCCACACGTGCATGTGTGTACGTGCAGAGACAGAGAGAGGGGATAGCAAGGCCAGATGGGTCCAGCTGTGGATCTGGTGGCCTAGATAAAGGCTAGATGGGTGCCACTGCCTTCATGAGGTGCCAGCAGAACATTTAGAGTAGGTGTTAAAAGCTTGAAGGCTTTGATGGACCCAAACATCCAGCTGAGAGAGCACTCATTAGGAGCTGCTTTTTAAGTCTATAATGAAGAATGTTAAAAACTGACCACCTCACTGGGGTGTCCATTTAAGGTTAAAATTACCATTACAATTTTGATCTTATCTCACAGCTACTTAACTATGCCAACAATTATTTTTGTTATCAATTAACATTTTTTTTTGAATGGTTATTTAATTGTTTAGTCTAATTGCCAAAATATTGTGAAACTGACCATTTCATTTTCCAAGATGAGGTCCAATGCGCAAAGATATTCAATTTGCAGTAATATTAGAGTTGCAAATAATGTTTTTTTTTTAAATTTCATTCTCAATTAATTCTTTTTTTGATGAATCATTCATGAAATGTCAAAAGATAATTAATAATGCCCATCCTAGCTTCCCACAGACCAAGGTGACATTTTCAAATGTCCTGTCAAAAGTCCAAAACCTAAAGGTATTTCAGTTTACTATGATATGACAAGCAAACGCAGCAAGTCCTCACACTGAAGAACATGAAAAGAATGTGTAGCAATTTTTCACTATTTTTGCTTTAAAAGGACTGAAACAATTAAACGATTATCAAAATAGTTGTTTTCTGGTGACCAACTAATATTTTCAGCTCTAAATAACATAAAGCAGATCAAATCAGCCAATCCTCATATTTTAGAGGCTGAAACCAGCCAATGTTTACTTGATAAATGACTATAAATTCATCATCATCATCAAAATTAGTGTCTGTTAACTTTCTGTCGGTCAACTCATTGATTCACTGACTAATCCTTTTTTAACTCTTAGTTTTAAATATATGGGGAAATCTGGAAAAATATAGAAAAAGTAAGCAATTTCCTTGTTTTCAAATTTGGCCACACAGTACTTGCAGCCCATAGCGGCCATTTCAGGAAACCTCAGCACACAGCCCACTCCCACACAAACACTTAAATGGCCATTATGAGAGGAGAGGTGGAGAGCTGGTGCTGGCCTGTAGAGAAGGAGGTTGTGAGATAGCCAGCCTCTGTCCTTTTCCAGGGAACTCTAGGACAGAGAGAGCCTTCACCAGCACCCCAGGGAGAGGGAAGACAGATTAATGCAGAGGCTTTAATATTTCAGATGAAAACGTATTACTGCTCTCTTGCTCTTTCTTCTCTCCCTCTCTCTCTCTGGCTCAAAGAAGTGGGCCTGCATTTTCACTTGCTCTCTCCTGCCCTCTTCTTATGTCTTCCTCTCTTCGCTAGAAGCATGAATGTGTTTTGCTGAGGGGTAGATTTCCCCATCCAAAGCTTCTCTGTCTACTCATTGTGACAGCAAGTGGTAGATAAGCAAGAGGCAAATCTAAATGAATAGTGGTGTGTGTGTTTTTGTGAGTGTGGGGCCTGTCTGTCTGTCTGTCTGTCTGTCTGTACACTTGCACAGACAGACAGTGAGAGCTCTTGACCTTGCAGCCAACCATCCCTGTTTATCATTGGTAACATGTTATATATATCACCTTGAAAGAGATATATTGTAGTTCTGTCCACTTATGTTTCTGCCATGAAAACCTATTTGAGAGATACCCCACCCACCGACGCATTATAGGTCAGACAGGTCTTCAAGCATCACAAAAATCCATTGTGATCACGTTTTTGGTCTGATCCGGGGGCATCTATCCTGGCTTAAGAATAAAGATTCAACCTATATAACATATATTACAGCATGCAGAGGTTTCCAGCATGACTGCTGGCAAGAATCCGTTTTAAAAAGATTAGAACAGACAAACCCTCTCCACATGTGTGTGAAGAGGGCAGATAAAGGAGCTTCATGAACGTAGGCTTGATAAACAGGGTTTATATATTTTATATGTCATAAGGCATCTCTGAGGGGACCCATAGATTGAGCACCAAGCCTTTAGGGAGTAATGGGAAAATCTGTAGCATCTTATTGCCTTATTTAATGACAGCAATGTTCATAGATACTTCATCTTTTTCTAATGCTTCAACTTCTTCTTCTGCATTACAGTTTTGTCAAAACAGACTGTGAAAAGAAAGACTGATGCATGGATGTATTAAAAGATCTGGATATTTTCCAAGTAAAGGGTCTGTGACAACCACAGTATGGATAAGGTTAGGGGAAGATGGTGGTTATGGCAAATAGGGCTGCAACTAATAATAATAATAATAATAATAATAATAATAATAATAATAATAATAATAATTATTATTATTATTATTATTATTATTATTATCTGATTATTATTATCAGATTAATCTGTGAAATGAAATGTCAGAAAATAGCGAATTGCAAATATGAATAGCAGGTCTGACTGGAAGCAAACTCCTACACAAACGTCTTCAGCACAAAAGTCAGATGACTTCCGCTTCCTAACATAAACTTCCTGCATTGACACTGAATGCTGGCACTGGATGTAAAACTGATGTACTGATATGGGTTTATTTAATTTATACTGGACCAAATTGTGATAATTCAAATAATTTCTGAATATGTGTCATGCTCATTAAATTTCTGTCTCTTTTGTAATGGTTTTGTAGGGGAAAAAGACAAATATGCCACATAACTGCAATTACAAGTGTGACCACTAAGCCACTGCATGTCCCAGCACTGTTCCTAAAGGCTTGGTTTGATGTTGTAATTCATGTAGAGCTATTGCAAAAGAACATGGATGCTTGCTGATACACAGGTTGGAACCCAGATCATTCTGTTAGAATTTCATTTTAACGTCACTGTATCCCATTTAACAGCCATCCCATTACCTTTACCTTACTGCATGTGCAGGTCAGGGTCACCGTGTCAACATGGCAAGCAGAGCAGCCCAGACATGTTATTCTCCAGCGAGGCCCTGAAGGGGGGTGTGTAGCCCCTGGTCCTGCAGGGAAATGTATTCCTTCCAGTGTATCTTCGGTCAGACCCTGTGTCTCCTCCCAGGTTCCGTCCCCTTCTGGCCCAGAAAACCTCCAAAGGGAGATCTTGCAGGTGCCCAAGACCCACCACTACTACTCTGGTGTTTTTTCAATCAGGAGCTTGTGCTGGCAGGTTCATTCTGTGCACGTGTTTTTTTTTATTTTCTTTTGGTGTTCAGTTGATGTATACTATTTAAGATGTCATTCTTCATCTAGGTCTGTTCTCAGGGCCTGAGGCTATGCATCGGAGATTGAAGTTCTCTTCCTCCCTCTCTTCCTCCTTGCTACCAGAGCTGCACATGTCACATGTACAAAAGCACACATGTGCACACCTAGGCCCACGGGAAGACACATGCTCACAATTGTCATTACACACACACACTCTCACACATGCATAAAAGAAATGCAGGTTTTCTCTGTCCTGCTCCCTCAATCTCAATCTCAATCTCTCTCTCTCTCTCTCTCTCTCTCTCTCTCTCTCTCTCTCTCTCTCTCTCTCACACACACACACCTCTGTAATTCATCTCCCAAGAGGCCTCCTGCCTCTCTCCAAGCCAAACACTGTGCTAATGTGCTGATGTGTTTGACACACACCCTCCCCTTTGTTTCCCCTATTTCTTCTCTCTCTCCTTCTGCTTCCACCAAATCACTTTTTTTCACAGCTCCCTCCCTGATCCCTCCCATCTCTCTGAACACACATACGCCTAAAGACCCATGCACACACGCACGCACACACACCCTACTCTTCCAAAGCACAACTCTTATACAGATATTTTCTATAATTAAATGTTGGCCACAACAATTGAGGTAATGAACATGAAAAAGTAATGAAGATACTTTTACCAGAGACTGGAACCTGAGTGCAAGGTGCAATCTAAATTGCTAGTGATTTCATTGGATTCAAGATTTAGATTGTAAAGTGGGCTCAGATTTGTAAGCATATACTAGACGCTATATACTGTAGATGCTCAGCTATCTGGTGCTTTGTTATGGTACTGTTTTAAATGTGAAGGTAGTAAAGCTTTAATGGTAATTGCCAGTGTTTTCTACAATACAGACATATTGCTGTACTTTGTAGCTTTATGGTAGGTATCCACCAAGACAGATAACCATACAAAATCCTGTGTGATCTTAAGCTGATATTCCAGTTAATAAGAAAAGATTAGTCGATTGTCACACAATTAATTACCAACTCTTTAATTAATCAGTTAGCAATTAGTAATTCTGAGGATTTGCTGCTTTTCTCCATTTTATATAAATGTAAATTAAATATATTTGGGTTTTAGACTACTGGTTGAACAAAATTAGCAATCTGAAAATGTAACCTTAGGAATGTTTTAAAATATTTTCTTGCATTTTACAGTGCGTAGTGATTAGTCAATTCATCAAAAAAATTATGAAAAAATCGTTAGTAGCAGCCCTAATCAATAGTGAAAATGATAAAGATTAATCTTGGACAGCACAGACAGAAAGAAAAACATTTTAAGAAAGTGATGGTATCTGTACCACCACGAGAATTCTGGCAACTCCTTTTTTTATATTATATAATTATATAATATAAAAAAAGGAGTTGCCAGAATTCTCGTAGGAGGAGGATGTTTTTCACCTTTTGCCAGATGTTATCATTGTCATAATAGCTTTTAGCTTTTGTCACCATTCCTCTTATGCTACTATTTAAACTTCTGCTTTTTTCTGCTATTCATATTCTTCTTGTTGTGTTGTTTGGTATAGTCTTTTGGTGTGGACAATTTCCTCTTTAATACTGCTGCCATAGCTGCTCCATCTGACACAGCATTACTAACAGAACCACTGCTCCACTGCCTTATCTTTCTCTCCTCTTGGAAATAAACTTGGTCTGTCCAGTCCAGGAGCTGTCTGCCGCTGAAAGTGGTAACACAGGCAGCTATAGCACTGAGCTTTTAGAGGTCAGCAAGAGTCAGCAGAAGACAGGGTGCAACAGGAACACGATGTTGAGAGGCAGAGACACACTGAGAGCAGCTGGCGAGGAAAGAGGGGGAGAGCAAGAGGTGAAGCCAGAAACGGAGAGAAAAGTAAGGGTAGAGGGATGGAGGACAAAATGGGAAATGGAGCAACGAGAGTATCATTCTGAGTTACACTGTTTCACATGGTGGAGCCCCTCTTTAAAAGGCCAATTACTCTGTAATAGTCCTAGACTGACTAGGTGATTTCTCACTGTGCTGAGTGGAATGGCAGAGCAGGAGTGGAGTCAGTCCAGTGGAGAGACCCAATCATCATTGCACTGGAGTGAAGGGTGTCAAGGGACACACACATTTGTGTGTGTGTGTGTGTGTGTGTGCATGTGTGCTTTGTGTATGTGTGTGTGTAGGTGTGCACAGACAGTTTGTGTGTATAATTGTCACTATTCCACTGAATTCATTATTGAATGTGACCTTAAAGCACCACAAGTATCCTTCAGTGGAACTGAAATGTTGTGTATGAGTGTGCTTACAATACAGCAAACTGCGAGACCAAATCAAATTGAATTGGAATTCTTTCTATATATGTTGTAGTTTTAGTTTTTGTGTTAAATTGATTTAATTGAAAGTGAATTCAGTTTTAAAAAGGCTAGCAACCATTAATTGACAGCCATGATAAATGGCGGTTCATTGTCACCTTTTCCCCACTGAATCACGCTTGCCTCTGCCCACTAAAAATCCCTCTTATTTCTCTCTGTGCCTCTTATTTACTTTTTCTTTTCCTGCTGTCATTTTTATCCAACATGGTGGCACTGTGGGCTTAACACAGACAGTATTCCATACTAATTATTTGCTTGTAATTTTGGTGATGTAGGGATTTAAGCTTGTTTCAGTGTTGCACTCATGTCACTTTGGATAAAAACAACAGGTATGCCTAAAGTATTAATGGACAAGTCTGAGAGGATCTGAGGTGCTGTACCCACCCTGACAATAAAAAGATTACTGTCACATAATATGTAAGCTAATGTTCTGTCCACTGGCTACAGTACGAATTGCATCACCACTTGAAAGAATACTCTAATCGAATTAGCTGTCACACATCTCAGTTTGGAATCATTAGAAATGAATCAGTAAAGGGCAGCAGCTTAAGGACATCACCAAAAATAGGATACTCACCAGACTGATGTGCTATTACTTGTAAGTGCAACTTTAGTTTAGATGTAGATGATGAAAAACAGCAAAACTATTTAAATTTTTAGAATGGGACAGCAGGTATTTGGAAAGAGGGATGAGTTTAATGACACCATTCACTGGTTCATTCAATATGAATGAATGAATATGTGATTTGGGAGAATTGGAATGTGAGTCCCATTCTCTTTTGTAGAATGTCAATTTTTTTCTGAAATGGAAGTGAAATGGCTGAAATATTCTGGTGTACAGATGAGCAAACATCGGAGTGGTTGTTTAAATTTTGATGTGTTTACTTTAGCTTTGACTCAAAAGCCTGGAAAAGAAGGCAGGACAGACTGTTTAATTAGTATTTAGTTTTCTCAAGTTATATGTTATATAGTTTTTTCATCATTTATGAATTGATCTGATTGTATAATTAGTTTTTTTTGTGGTTTGAAAATGTATACACAGAACTCTGGACCTGGCTTATTTCTTTGGGCATAATTGTATGGGTGACATAATAATACACATTTATATTTATTCATTCATAAAAAAGTAGACATCTGGCACAAACACTCACTGACTGACTTCCTGTCAGTATGTTTTCAGAACAGATTGCAACAATAAAAGAAATCTCAGTTTGTGATGGACCACCACTCGTGTCAATGTCACAGTGATATCGGTAGACGAAAGCAAAGGTTTTTCAGATGCTTAAGAAAGAATGATGGACTACATCATGAAACAGCTAATCAGGATTGTGCAATGAACTTAACCATTACATACTCACTGGAGTCAAGTAAGCAATCTGACAGTCTGTCACTAATGTTTATGCAATTTGGAATCAAAAGAGGATCATAGATCAGCACAGCCCATCAGGAAAGAGGGAAGGGCTTAAATGTTGGAACTGACTGAATATATAAAACATTAGACTCTTCGTGCTATACACTGATGTTTATCACAATAGACCAACATCTCTCATGATGAAGGAGAATGGAGCAGCATACATACATAAACATGTGCTTCTTACTTTTTGAGTGTCTTGACAGGCTCGATTTTCAAACATCAAAACTGTCAGAATCTAATCTGATTTGATGGTTTCTGGAAAATAAACTAGGGCATGCTCAAAGCACAAGAAAGAGAATTCCCTGCTCTCCTAGACTGGTTCCTCCTCTGTGGTTCCCTTTAAAAGCCAACTTACCACAAGCTAATGGTTGCGTATAAATGTTTAAACACATATGGATGGGATCAAAGATTTTTAGATGTGCGTGACAGCAGCCGATCCTTCCCTTGTGGCCTTTGCTGGCCTTGACCAAAGATCCTTGAGTGAAGTCATGCTGAAAGGACCAGATGACACTGTTGCTGCATTAGTAGCGTACTGTGTGTGTGTGAGTGTGAGTGTGTGCATGTGTACTCACAAGGGGAGTGTACAGAGTGGTATGATGAAGGTGGAGGAGAAGCTGTTTTCACGCCCAACAATCTGCCAAGATTGTGATTTAAAATGATACAAATGCCCTGCATGTGGAGAGATACAGCGGGCCGGCTTCTAGTCCAAGATTGAGAGAGGATAGGGCTGCCAAAATGGACTCCTCCCAAAACATACAGGCTTTTGAAAATATTAGAAAAGGCTAGGCTCTAGGCTTTCTATGAGGTTGAGTGTGCAAACACACATGTCCTTGCTTGATATTCAGTTGATATGAAATCCATATTTGTACTGTGCACTGGCTATTCACATTTTTGTCTTATTTTGCTCATGTACAAATGCTAAATATAGTGTTCTACTAACATATCACACCCCTTTTCTATCAAACTGAAGCTTTTTTTTATTGATCAGGCATATGCAGTAGTGGATGGTTCTATCTTTGGATGTGTGCACATACTGCATGTGTGCTTGGTGTATGCTGAGTAAGCATGCATGTGCATATAAGGATGTGTATGTGGCCCAGATTGCAAATGCACTGGAGTGGTTTGTAATATATTGATGTTGCCTCCTTTCACTCATTTGACAAGTTGACAAGACTTTTTAGTGCACGGGCAAGAGACGAGAGAGCCACTGGGGAGAATATACACACAGACAACACTATAGCAGAAACACAAGAAAGTACCAGAAGTAACTGTCACATGCACTGACAAAATACACAATACAATTTACTGACAGTTAGGAAGTGGAAAGTGGGAATGTTTTGGATTTTAGTAATCTGGAAGTTGATATTCTCTAACTCTGAAAATACAGACCAATTTACAATCAATAGACAATGAAATTTTAAATTATTATAGATTTAAAACTACCTGTTCAAAAAATTTTCAACTATCATTATTATGAAATGAGCTCTATTTTTTAGTTCCAGACTGATAAATCTGCCATATATTGGCCAATATATTGTTTTCCGTGTATATTGTGGTCGATAATTAACAAGAAATGTCAGTGATTGTAAAATGCCCCCCTGATTATACAGTATATCTTGGTCACGATTCTTAATGAATCAAATGAAGGGACATTATTATAAATGTCTATGTTTATGCAAAAAGAAAATGTACTGGCCAATATATTGTTTTCAGCTTTTTCAAAGTTGTATTGCTATACAAACTTTCTGTCTAACCCATTTTTCTCACTTGTGAATACCAATTTTGCAATCCTGTGATGTTAACAGTATTGACAGTAACAAATAACGTTTGAAAATGAACCCTTGTTATTTCTTATTAAAATTAGTGATTTTAGCTAAATATGTTGCACAGCAATATGTTATTGTTACTGGACACCATTATTTGCCATTATTTGGGAATGTTTTGTCATTATGATGCAAACAACAGAGAAGCAGACAGTCAGCTAACATGTCCAGATGTGAGGAAAACAGTTAATACATAAAAGCACCTTTTGTCACTGTCATAATGTGGCATTTGGAGCAACGAATGCAAAATTGTTAAAACAGATCAGTGCAGTGGATCAACTCAATTTCACAAGTCAAATCAAGCTGCTCTAATGCATCAGTTACATGTCCTTATTGCCAAGCCTGGGGGGCAGTGGAGTAGAAAAAATGCATTGCACCTATTTCTCTGTTTCTGCCGCTTTCCAGCAAGTCAATAATATTACAATTTCTCAAAGTAAATGCAAAACGAATGATGTCGATCGGAGCGGTGAGTCAGGGCAGCCCTGTCTGGGGCCTTTTAAATTGAATCTTTCCAGATCAGGCATCACTTTTTGTCTGAACCTTGTAAACAAAGACTAGTTGCATATTGTCTAATCCAGGATTAGATACACCTGTAATTGGGTCTGCGCAGAGTGAGTTAACTGTTAAATTGCTCTTCAGTTAGGGGATGCCACCTGATACGCCTGGGCCAACTATCTGGGGAATACAATGATGAGTCTCTAACAAGATGAGGAGACAAAGAGCGATGGGCTACCTAAGAAACAAAAGGCTCTCGCAGTGCTATAGGCTTTGCAACATACACAGTTGATTCAGTAATGCAGTAGACATGATGAGCAGGATCATAATTATCTCTGTCCACCGAACTCCTCATTGGCTCGCCACAATGACAGTGGACTATCGACTTTGTATGAGGAAGTTGTGACCACATTAGCTGCATTCATTGGTGCATTTGGGGGCAATTTCATAATGATGTAGAGTGGCCACCATTAGGGTTGTGGTGTGGTAATGGTAATAGTCCAGCTATTGCAGCAGGTGCTTACAGGGGTTATGAGCCCATTCAGGCCTCATCATTGCAGAGCAGTTAAGAATTGAAAGAGGATTCACTTAAATCTGAATGTGAGACAATTTAACACATGCATGCTTCATGTGTCGCTGGCTGCAGTATTTGCTTCTCCTAATTCCATGGCCGTTGTTGATCTGCGCTGGTACTAATGGTGAACTGCTTCCTAATGTTTTTCTTTTCTCTGTGACCAATGGAATTGAAACCTTACTGCTTATGTGAAAAAGCTTTGCTGTTTTTTTTGCATGGTTACTGTCTTAAATAGCTTTTTTATTTTAGTCTTTTTAGTTCTTTTGTGCCTGCCCATTCCTGAGGGTCTTCAATCACTGGGATCCTATTGTATTCCTGTGCTCTGAGCTGCCCCATTCGGATGGGATTAATATTCCTGAGGGATGTGGGTGATAAAATATTAGCCATGTTCCTCGGCAACCAGACTCATCATTCTGGACAGCATTTTAGCCAGTGATGTATTACAGAACGTCGTTTGGAATAGACACAACACAATCCAGACTGACAACACATAACATTAGCTATAAGGCTGCCTATACAACACATTACATCAGCCCATTTGAAGAGCTGGCGGAGTCTCCTAATGGCTTTACTGTTTTTTCTTAGCTGTACTGCCTTACAAGAATGAATGGACATTAGTGTAAATGTGTTTGTATCCATGGGGTGTGGTGATCTTGATGTGGGTGTGTTTATTAATATTCCACCTGTGGACAGGATTGGCAAAACAAACTGTAATCAAATCTAGCAGGATATGCTACTATGCAATTTAAATAATCTCTATAATATAAAACACATAACACATAGGAAAATAACAGAAAATCACTGTTGAGCTACAAACAGTAAATGTTACTGTATGATATGATAAATAAAAAACAGAAGCAGAACATGTTAACCATGTTCTGTTTATTTTTGCTGATTGATCCCCAGGCTCTTTTTTTTAATATATATCTAAATTTAAAAACCAAAAAAAAAACCCCCAAAAAACCCAGATCTGGGGGATCTGGGGACACGGGCGCTAAGTTAACACTGGATTCGTTTTTAAGCGGGCATTAGGTTGCTTTCAAACCATCGTAAATGTGCATGTCAACCACATTCATGACGGTACACCAATGAAGTGTACCAAAGCTGCTTTTTATTGCAAACAAGTAATAATAACAAAAATAAATCACTGAAAATATGTGGCATAAAGACAAAAGCACAAAAAGTGGTTCCACACCATAGATACCTGCATACAGGAATATATTGAAAAAAATAATATATTGATTTACTAATCATACTTTATTAGTGTACTTGAATCTACTGTAAATCAATTAAAAACTGCAAGATATGAATATTTGCCTCTGATGAATAAATATGCCACAGTGGGCCAAATTACTTGTGTGTTGATGATACAGCCGTGAGACTAAAGGCATGTGGGTCAAGAGTTTTTTAGTGGGCCCTTAGATTCTTTCTGATTGTGTGGGAGCATCCATGAACTATTAAGGCTCAGTGGATGATACCTAAAGTTAGATTTCCTGGTTCCAAACAACTGGTAAAAATGGCATTGAAAAGGACAGCTCCTACTGTTTGTCTATCTGTAATACCTGAAGTGCTATCTCCACACAAACCACACAAAAACTAACACGCATGAATGCAACAATAAAAATGTATACCAGATGAACACAGTAAGAAATTCTACCTTCACACTTCACTTTTAGGAGAAGACAAAGCTGTAATGTTAGCTGACATTTTATATAACTTGTCGCTACTCAGCCTTTTACAGTCGTCTTGTCTAACAGCATGAATCTTCATCTATCACACCTAGAAATACAGTGCACCTCTGAATAGATTTGCTCTCACCTCCACTGCAAACACCTTAACAACATCTTCATGAGGTTTGTGAGGGGGATAGGAGTTGTAATGGAGATAAAAATTATTCTTTCTGCTCCTCTTTGATTGCTGTGTCTGTATGATGTGCTCTTTGCTTGGCCTGCAGATGGGGAGTGGCCCTACAAAACCTATCAATTATACCTCTTTTCCATTCTGAAGAAGTCCCGCACATCTTAATTTGAGAGCACACATGGTCACAGTGCACACATCATCTCTGAGCTTTGCCATCCTGGATTTCTCGCTATCACTACAATTAGTGTGAATCCAAAGACAAATTGCTGCTGTCGTCATGGACATATTCTGGGTGGTGAGGATCTCTGAGGCTCTAGAGCCAGTGTCAATATGGTTGATCTTATTAACACAGAAATGTTCGGAAATGATCAATGCATTTCTGTCATGCAGTCATCATTTTCCTGATGTCTCTATTATAACTAGTAATCATTTTAATATGGCCATTTGGCATAGCAATAGTAATTGTCCCTCTGTCACTGTTCATTTGTCTCCATTTCTCAATATTAGAACATAGGCAGAGCACTAAATGAAACCATGTTTTAAATGACATACTCCAAAGCACTTTCATATAAATTTTCCTTAATGATAACAAGAGGAAGAGTACAAGTCAAGTTGAATGAATATTAGATCATATATATTACAGTTCCAGACAGTATAATACAATACAGTGCAGTATTTTACAGTCAAGCTATTGTGTAGCTATATTGAAAGGGAATCATGCTCTGCACATCATCGTCATCCTGCAAGACATTTTACAAAAGGATATTGTGTGCTCCTATGAGAAAATAAAGCCAGCACATCTAATCTTTGAAGGGGGGGAGGGGTTCTTTTAAAATCAAAGCTATTGAAAAATGGGTGTATGTGTGCTTGCTTTCATTTTTTTATGGATAATATTTGGTGACTTAAGGAGCTGGATTGTCTTATTGACTTCAAAGCTTTGGGTAGAAATGTGAAGGCTTTGAAAGAGTGGTTTTGTTTTTAATGCATGACTGTCTGGAATGATGGTGTTGATGGAACTGCTCCACATTACCATTTTAAACTGCATCTGCAGCTAAAGACATTGTAATGGAGCTATTTTATACAATCTGCTAGAAATATACTTTAATTTAAGATGGTGAGGAATGAACGTCATGTGAATGTAGCTGATGTAAAGGATGCTTTCTCTGCCTGGTTTTAACATAATACTTAAGATACAACACTGTAGGTTGGATACGCTGTGTGTGTGTGTGTGTGTGTGTGTGTGTGTGTGTGTGTGTGTGTGTGTGTGTGTGTGTGTGTGTAATTATTTCTAGAAATTGTTTAGCACTCTAGTTAATTTGTGTTAATGGTTCTAAGGGTTCTAAGAGGCTGTACTTTGGCATAGTGGTGCACTGAGCTAAATGCTAGCCTCAACATGCTAAAATGTGTAAAAAACATTCTCATGTTAAACAGGTGATCTTTGCCACTGTTACCATCCTTGTTTAGCTTGTTAGCCTGTTAACATTTGCTAATACAATATAGCTAACCAAAAGCTAACTAAAGTTATTACACTTCATCCTCTGAGGACCTTGAATATCTGTACTAAATTTCATGAAGTAGTTGTTGAAGTATTTCATTCAAAAATAAAAAATGACACTCAGGATAAGACTGTATCCATGAATGATGCACTAATTGAAATAGACTTTCTAATATTTTTTTATATACTACCAGCTAGTTAAGTGCATTCACCTGGCATCCCAGGCCTTATCTAATCTCATCTGATCACATGGCTAGATTACAAACCAGCGGGGCTCCCCAGGAGTAAGATGAAGATGTACCATTTCAAACACATCTGTGGAGAACAGCTACACGGTTTCCAGATATGTTGTCACAATCCTGAGTAATGTGGAATAAAGAACCAGGCAGCTCTCCTTCTGCCCCTGCCAGTTCAGTCATAACATTGTTTGAAGCCATAGCGGTCACCTTCATTAATTAGCCATATTAGCAACAGTCGCATGTGAGTATTCTATTGAGAAGAGGGAACTCACAATGCAGTGTTCCCCAATGTTTGCTGTTAGGCAATTTTCTCTGATTTTTCAGTCCTCTGCAACTGGGAAATAACAACAAATAGATACATAACATTTGTCAAAGACGCAGGGATCTGAGAGCACAATAACTTGGAATAAACGTATGATTTGGTGCTGAATGTTTGTCCTTATACTAGTGATGGCTTGACCTTTTAGAAGGCGAGCCATAATGGTCTGCTCAGAGAAAGACTGAAGGTGATCAGATTCGGGCACGCGCTTTGTGCAGAGAAGGTCTTAATCGTCCCATGGCCTTTTCTACTGAAAGGCTGTCAACACCTTGTATTTTTCCACTTGACTGTATGACCCAATAAAACACTATATCTTTGTATTTAAATCATTAGAATTCATCTTTAAAGCAAGCGGTAGATGCTTATAAAGTCTCTTGAAACAGTGAAATGTGTCATGAATGTAATATGAACCTTAAAAAAAATCCCTTTCTTGTTCCTGTTCTTTATTTTGACTTTGATACAAAAATTCCCCCTTTGAGCTGAAGGATCCCAATACAGTATTGTGCCTCTTTCTCTCATTTTTACACTTCCACATACCACAGCTCCTTCTACTTATGATCTGAGGGAGAAATGCAAAGAAAAGAGATACGTATATTAATCTCATTGACCAATTGGAACATTGTTACTCTCTCTAGAATCATTTTGAGAGACGTCAGTTACTCATGGTGCACAGCTGTATCAACTGTTTTGTTGTCTCAGAGCTTGATTTTGCGAAACTAATGTGACACAGGGCTGCTGTTGCATTGACTGATGTATTTCTTTGTCACGTTATTGCTACTCTCTTATTCTTTGTCATTTCCTCCTACAAACATGGCAGAAATGAAACTAGGATGTGAAATATTATTCCTATTTTACATCAAAATTGTGCCATAGATCCATACCTGCACACTAAATCGCCATGAGAGGAAGTGAATGAAATCAGTCATATCAAGCTAGTGTATTCCATCTTGTGTAATAAGGGATTACATCTAGTCATCCATCAATACATTTTCAAATAAGCATGCTGTGTTATTAAACTTAAATCACAATAAAAATGTCTCAGGCCATCATCAAGGCTGTCGATTTTCAATCACATCAGCTGCCATGAGTTGCAGTAATACTGCAGGTTCAATTATAAGATCAGAAAGTCATTTACTTCTCTTATAAAATGTATAAACCTATGCAAGAATTTGAGGCAGTTAATTGTGTCCACAGTTATCTGTTGTTTTGTTCCCACATTTTAATTTTAATCCTGAGTATGCTGAGGATGTTCCATAAGTGCAGGAATGATTTACAGTTTACAGAAAAACAAATATTGGATAGGGAAATGACATCAACACTTTAAGTGTTTCAGCCTGACAGTGATTGATTACATTTTCCGCTCCAATACTGATAGATCGCTTGCAGGCGTCACGGCCTTCAAGAGAATTCAGAACAACATAAAAGCGCTTAATGAAGTCTAGACTGTAGCATGTTTGGTTTGCAAAAAGCTACAGGTGCAGTAAGTATTTTTTTCAGCTTTGATATTATAAGACTAATGAAGGCTGGCTAATTAAGAAAAGATAGAGAAGGTGGAAAAGTGTTTTTATGATTCATTTGTGATTCAGATTAACACACATCTAATACTTTTGACTTCATAATGGAGAAGTGGGAATAATGTAACACCCACGGTTGGTGCTATTGTTTGTCTTGTCCCCACGGGTAGCTTGATGCAGTCGCAGTCTCTCACCAGTCTTTCACACTCCTTTTACAGTCCAATCAGATAAGCTGTAGTGACCAATCAATAAATAGATTCCCTTTGAAGTGTTGTTACTCTCTGATAAAAACAAACAAACTCCTGTACAGGATACAACTGTGTATCTTCCCTCTAAGATCCTCTGGAAGCCCCTTCTCTCTTTTATCCTCATCTCTTCTAAGCTGCATGCAACTGATCGGAACATCCTATGTAATGGTGGACCTTGATCGATTCACAGGTCACAGAGTGGAGATCGAAGGAGGAGTGAGCAGATGAGGAAGCACAAATGGCGCTCATTCCATGCAGGAACACAGCTATTGACGCCATCCACATCAGCTGAGCATCGGCTGATCTCCCTAAATGCCGTCTTTACGCCTACACACACATTTAACTATGTCATCTATTTAAAGGCCCGACACACCCATGGTGCACCCACACAGGTGTTTTCACTTATTTTGGCTCATTAGTTCTCTTCATAGGACTGTGTGTGTGTGTGTGTGCAGACTGTGCTTGATCGAAATTCTCCCTCACTTTTACTCCTTTTATGTGCCACTGTAGAGGCTATAATCTCACATGACTCACTGGCTTGTGCTTTTGCATCAAATCAAAGGATAGTCATTCTGACTCTTGTGCTTTTTACATGTGGAAAAGTTTACAAGAAGCACCTGATCTGTTTTCAGACACAACAGGTGTAGTTAATAACATAAAAAGTGATGAATGACTGATGCATTCCATTTCATTTTACTAGTACCAGGGCCCTGCTACTGTGCATGCTGGCTCACTGGTATGACTTACAGCAACACTTAAACTGAATGGAGCCATCATTAACGTTATGAGTTACACCTGTGTTTCTTCTGCTAAGTAAAAATGTCTGCCATGAAAAAGATCTATTCGTAACATAGCTTCAGCCTGAGCAGGGGCCCAATCAACTGGAATAACTGGCAACACCTCTGCTGGTGTGCAGGGCCTTAAGTCCTTCCTCATCTGATGTTTCTTACAACAAGCTGTTGCTATATGCTACTGCTGCTGCTAACTTATGTTGCTCATCTTTGCATACAAAGCTGCTTCATGACATATGTTCAATTTAATGCTAGTAATATGGTATATTTAATAATCTAATGCAGTATGTTGTCATATGTGCATATAACACTGAACAACACTGTTATGCTTTGGCTACATTCACTCTGTTTCCATTAGGGGTCTTGTTTTTGCCCTGCCCAATAATATTAAATTACTTCCTGATTGAGCAAGAATGTTACTTTAAATTAAGCCATTATGCCAATTTCAATTGTATTTGCTATAATATTAACTACAGTATGATGAGAATGTTTCTGGTTGAACTAGCTAATTGAAAAGACCCTCTTGTGTGGCCTCCTTTCTAATTCAAAATCACTCTCTCGAGTATTAAGCTCACCCTCCTCTTGGGTGATGCCCTCACTAACCTCAAGGGCATCATGCATCTCATTTATATGAACAGTAGAAGCCAAACTACACCACCAGAATGGTATATGTTTTAAAGAAAGGAAGTGTATTTATAAACAAGGAGTTCATGTTAATTATCATCAACATGGAGTCCAGGATTATATTATGTATATATATAAGAAGTCTATATTGCGTATAACTGCCAAGAAAACGCCTGCAAAATGTTTCTAGAAAGAAAATTGAATGATAAAATTTGACTAAGCAGGATAAAAGTAGTGCGGTGTAATAAGGGAATCACTGCAAAACAGCTTGTGTTAACACATCAGAGGTTTAGGCAAATAAAAATGTGTGTAGACCGTCAGAAATGAAGCACAAAGTTGTTTGTTGTTGCTTAAAGGCTTGTAATAAATTTCATACATAACTGAAGCATAAATTTGACAACAACAAAACATTGCCATGGCTGCCCCACAAAAACACCAACATCATATGAAGATGCAGCAATATCATAGTCAATGCCATTCAACCACAGTAATGAATGAGCAAGCAATAAGTAATTATTAAGCAAGAGAGACAAAGAGAGATTAGATTGGACAACTTTGGCCCTTCTTACAATCAACATTCAAGTAATAGCTATAATAATCTGATGATAAAAACCACTTCAACTGTAATGGCACTGCAGCATATTGAAGATCTATGTAAAGTGCACTTTGCAGGAGCTGTCCGTTCAGCACCGCAGAACCTCAGCACAAGCCAAAAGACCAGCAACACAATAACAGTATTCATGCTTCACACAATTTTTCTTAGTTTACTGCTGTGTTTCTACACTAGTATTTTTAGAAATCTAATTAATTAGTATTTACCGTCTTCCAGCAGGTTTGGTGCAGTGAGTTGTGATTAAACCTGCCAATTTCACACTGATTAAGTACCTGATTATTTTTTGCTTTTTGTCTGTGTACAGCCCCATGAGTTTAAAGGTTAAAGAAATAAAAAACAACAGAAAACCCCCCAAACAAGAAATCTCCCAAGCTTATTTTTTTATAATCCTAAGATATGTTGCGGTACAATACAGTATGTTGGTAAAATTCATATTTGTGCTGCACATCATTCTGCACAAACCAGGAACAAATACTGTAAGATACCTAATGCACATAGAGAGCCACAATGAATTAACCAATTTACAGATTTGTCTCCCGTTTTATCGCCACTATACAATTCTATTAATATGAGAACATACAGTATATATTGTATTTTGAGGTAAATGTCCTACACAAAGGGGCTTTAACACAGGCTTTGTCATTTGATTGATAAAATCTACAAGTGGTTTTATATTTATGGTTTTAATTTCAGTGAAAGTGCTGGTAGGTCATCTTACTATTTGGCTCACCTTACACTAACTTGGTACTGTATACCATATGTGGAACTACAGCAACCTATAGCAATATTGAAAGTGCAGTAGTCTAAATCAAAGGTGGGATTATTGCTAGAGTAGTAATTTCTGCAGTTCATTTTAATGCAAAATATGGGGATTAGTATTATAAAACACCTTCACGTAATAGCTTATTTGCTGCAGAGCTCTCTTTCTGTGTTAAAGCATCTTAAGTTAAAGACCTTTCCACTTTTGCACGTTCAACTTTACTTCAGCCTTACTGCAAATAACTGGACTTTCCCATTTAAATGCACCCGCAGAATTATCTGTAAGACTAAAGCCACTGTAGCCAGCCCTGATGCACGGTGTTTAGAGATGGCAGGATGCCATAGTGAAAGGGACACCATCCCTCAACTGGAGGATCTGGGTTTAAGCTTCTGTGTTGGTAAGCATTCACCCTGCTTAAGCATCCTTGAGCAAGACACTGATCCCTGCCAGCTTTATGGTTGCTACTCTGTAGCTGACCTTCTTGTGGAGGGTGGAAAGCAGCAAAGAGAATTTGCTGTTGTAAATTCAATACCATCATTATTATTATTAACATTGGTCATGTTAACTATTATGATTCTTTTGTAGTCATCAGATTAGTAAAGTTTTTGCTTGGATATATTTGTGTAAAACTAGCAGCCAAAATGCTTGATTAAAAGTAATGACAGAATGTGTGCCAAGTGTTGACCTCTGTGTGATCACTGTGCTGCTGTCTGTTTTACATGATGCCAATGACTACATTTTATTTCCACATCAGATGAAAACCAAATAGAACAATTGCCAGGTTCCAATAAGTCTTGTTTGTTCTGGTGGAAGTGTTCAGCTTTTGATAAAATGGCTAGTATTTCCTTATGTTGTTAAAATGCACATAAAAAGTCTTAAGAATGTGGCCTGTTAGAGTTTTCCAACACCTTTGACACATTTGTAGCTTCTCAGGGGGAAAAAATAATTCACAGGTAAGCACTAATGAGTGGGGACAGTAGAGGTAAACTCGCTGTATTCACATTTTCCTGTTGGGAGAGGCTTTTTGGAGAGACTGTTAAGGGCCCTATCCTTGCTAAAACAAATGAGCTCTAGGGAGGTGAGAGACAGAGAGAGGGAGAGAAGAGGGGATGGGAAGGGATGTGATGTATGGGGCCACTGGTATAAAGACTTCATGTGTGATTGAGCTAAAAGTTCCATTGAGGGAGGTCATTTCATTCTCTCATGAAACCTAGATTGATTTTGTGATCTTCTGATCCTCCTTAATCTCTGTGCAACAGATGCCTGACCTTAACTCAAAATGGCTGCCATGCACCCACAACACTGTTACAGTAAAGATTGACAATAATACTAGATTACAGGGCTAGACAGAGCACTAATAATGAAGGGATTAGAAATAAAATGCAATGTTCAGATGAGTAATGAATTACTTGTTTTGAATATTTTTAAACAAATGTTGCTTGCTCTTACATTACTTGAATAAGGTTAATGTACAACAATAGTAGTAGTATTTACAAGAAATATACATATGAATCTGTTTATGTACCAATTACAATTTTAACAGTTAACATATTCACATTTCTCCAAACATCTGGGGATGCTTTTCTCAACATAGAATTAAAAAACCCTTAAACAAATCAAACAAAATAAGATCGGATTTTGACAAACTAGGACTCAAAGGATGTAGCTTTGTGTGTGTTTTTTTTTAAACAGCTTTATTTCATAAGAGTGCCAACAGTTTTGCACCAGGAGACATTCCTTTAATTCAGCACCAGGTGGATTCTCACAGTGAGACCTGAAGGTTAATCTTGGCTTTCCCATTTCCAGAGAGAAGAAGCGCTGATGTTGTTCCAATTTTCTTTAAATGTGCAAGGTCATAGGATTTCAGTTTTATTTATGCTTTTTCTTTAGGGATTATACAAAAAATCCTTCATTGGACCTGTTTAGGAAAGCATTATGGGTGCAGTATATAGAGGTCAGGGTCAATACTTTGAAGACATTGAACGAATTTTAGATGCCGGCTGTGTTGAGCTCACACTGACCTTGAGTGAGAGAGGGAGGTAAGACTGTTGAATTCACGGTGACTCAGAGAATCTGTTCACTTTGCTAGCAGTCATCAAGTAGTCAGCCCCTCATCTGCATGATCCAGCATTAATTATTCATAAGGTCTTTTTCTAAAAGGGTAGCACATCTCCGCTTTTGTCACAGTCAAAACTCGACGATAAAGGCTAACATATGCTTCCATCTTCCAAACACATATTATGATGTAATGATTATACTACAGCGAATGACACTGTTTGTATATAGGATAAACTAAACAAGAGAGTCAAATCAGTGTCTTACCTGCACTTGAAAAAAAGGGCCATACATACTATGTACGTTTACACCGTTACAAATTTTGTATAATAGGGGAAAACACAGTATATTAGTGTATCATGTCTTTTTCCCCCCTTTTTTGTACACTCAACACCATACCATCTGCAGATGTTTTGGGGTTTAGAGCAAATTGTGTCTGTCTGTGTGTGTGAACTTTACAACCTCTTCTACACTTTCTGTGGTCTGTATTCACACAGTTTTTTAATGTTCCAAATAATGAAGCTACACTGACTTACAATATAAAGCTACACTGACTAACATTATAAATGCCCTCTTATGGGAACTCCTTTATAATTAATTCAGTTTGTATTTCCATTTTATTTGTCAGATTTACTCCCAATTTACAGTTACTATTCATATGATAAAATCTAATAAAATCTGCATTTGTTGGGAGAATCGGAGAACTCTCTGAAAAACAAGTGTATCACACCATAATATGAATGTTCTATAATGTAAGCTGCATGCAAAGCAATATTGGAACAAAGCAGTGAGCTGTTAGCGTTGCCAACCATTGATGTTGCATAATGCATGTGCAGCACTTGAAAGACAGTTGGAGCCAATGAAATAGTAAAGCAATATTTTGCAAAACAAATAATCTTTTTAGGTAACGTCATGAAGTAGGGAAAACATGTGAGCAGTGTAATTTGTAAAAACAACAACAAACCCCCCCCCCATCAACAACAAAGAACCCCGACCCCCAAATGTGACATAGTAAGTACAGACAGTAAGACGAAGAAAATCAACTTTTGGACTTTCTGTTTTTTTCTGCCATTCACTAAAGTCATAATGGATTTTTATCAGGAACAAGAGCAGGAAATGGTTGACACTAATTCAACTTTTATGACATTGTGATGTTAGTGCTGCAGCTAATGATTATCTTGATTATCTTCATTATCGATTAATCTGTTGATTATTTTCTCGATTAAGTGAGCGAGAAATGTTTATAAAATTTTTCTTAAAGCCCAAGATGATGTCATCAGATTGCTTGTTTTGTCAAACCAAGACTTATTAAAGAATTATTATCTCTAAAGACAAAGACAAGCATCAAATAATTCAAAAGCTGGAAATAGGGAATGTTTAGCATTTTTGCTTTAAAAATGACTTAACTTGTTAATTATCAAAATAGTTAATTATTTTTCTGTCAGTCAACTAAATTTGATTAAATGACTAATTGTTCCAACGCAAATGCATTCATTTCATTCTAGTAAACAAATAGTACATTTAAAAAGGTGCATGTTCACCAAAAACATAAGCTGGAAAAAAATAAATAGCCTTTTACAGTGTTGTCTTTGTGTTTAAACAGATATATGAGTTGTTCATGTATATGCTTTAGTTTGTGTTTCTATGGTAGCTTTTATCTCGTGCCTCAAATGCCCCAGGGAGACCTATAAACAGTACAATAAATACATTTTCAAACTGTTTTATTGCTACACTTGCTACACCACCCAAGAGTGGACCACTGTAAACATTTCTGCTGCTTCATATAGAAACCGTGTTATCGCTTTATCTTTCAGTTTAACTGCCCACACATTGGCTACATGACTCAGAGAGGCATTGTGACATAATATATGCATCTGATAAGATAATGAATCTCTCCCACACTGGAACAGTGAAGGCTTCCTACAGTAGTCTGATTTTTAGTCTGGATCCTCTGGAGGCCCAAAGGTCTTTGAACCCTTGACCTTTGTTTAATAGGTTGTTTATTAGGTCATTCTTTCCAGCCATTAAGATGAATAGTTGTAGAATATTATGTTTCTATATAACATCATTATTTTCTACATATGGTAGTGTAGAAGGATGATATTTCAAAAAATCTTCTCGGACTCACATCTTCTCCTCCCTATCATGCTGAAAGCCTAATACAAGGGCTTTTAACATGAGCCAAAGGGAATCCCAGCTCACGATTAATTACAATATTCTAAAAAACAAGAAAAAAGCTCTTTAAGTGAAGTTTTAAATGTAGCAATGCTGTAGTCACTCAAGGATTACTGCTACCATTTGTACAGTGTATGGCAAAAGGCTGCCTGAGGTAAGATTAATTTGCAGCGTTATGTAATCCAGATGTTAGAAGATGTTCTCGCTGCTCTCTGTGTTGTCCCTTTTCTGTTAACTGCACTGAAATATCTTGCTTGTTACATTTTTAGTTTAGTTTGTCTGCTTCTTTGACATTAACATTATCTAACAAGTGACAGCCTGCATGAATGCATGTTTATGTCTGTTTGTGTACACATATTTCCTCCAAGACATTTTCTATATCCATCTGTGGATACAGAGTATGTATCTCATAAAGATGTATTTTTCATGCCCTCTTGATTATTCATTTGTGTTTATTTCAGTATGCAGCCATAAAAGTCTCAGTGAAATCTAGTGAATTCTGTTTGAAATCTTGGTGGGACTTTGCCAGCCATTTGCAGAGTTTACAGAGCTGATGAGAGGCACATCTTACAGCTGGCACATCCATCTATAATGTGTCCTTCACAGTTTACGCGCTGGCAGAGCCACAATGAAATGTATGCAGAGATAAACAAAATAGCACTACTGCTTTTTTAGTGGGCAAGATATATAAAATCCACATACAGTGTAAAGCTCACAATATGTGCAAGCATATGCTGATTACCACATTTAATAGAAAACCTCCAGTGAGCGTGCACATGAACTCCAGTAGGTTCTGAGCTGGAGGGTAATTACTATGCAGAGCAGAGAAAAATGGTCTTTGAGCATGTCACCTCACAGCTTTAACCACTACTGAAATAACTCCTAACACTTCTCTCCAACAAGTACACACACACACACACACGCACTATCTATAATTTAGCGTCAGAGAGCGTGATGTAGGGAATGTTTATAGGCAGCAGGAGCAGGTGCACACGTCCAGCATCTTACAGCAGATCAAAGTGTCGGCAGGTCAGGAGGTTAGATATGCAGTAATCAAAGGTGGTGGGAGGAGAAGGCATCTAGAGGCCCCTGTGGGCCCTTATGTATTCACAGCTCACAGTCACAGACCTGTTCATGCTTACTACAGTGTATCAAGACTGGTCGAGTAGATATAGATTTTTATGTTTTTACTATGGCACATGTGTAGCCTGTCAGCTCAGAGAGCTAGCTTGCTGTGGAATCTGAGAATAGAATATTTCACACAATATATGGAGAAGTACCAAGAACTGCTGTCGCTTAGAATAAATCCCCAGGACTCGGGTGTGAAACTTTTCCAGTGTAACTTACAAATGTGTACTCGCACCTGTAAAACTGAAGTGTGTGTGTTATGTGCTTGTTTGCAATCATACAATTACAGTATGAAATTGTCTCGAAAGTTGCAACTCATGTTGCCTTCTCAATTGTGTTTTAATACTCATTTATGTCCATACAGGACACTTACTTCATGCAGGTGAGTTTATGCCAATCATGCCACTACTTTTGTGGTAACCTGCCTAGCTAGATTTTGGCTGCAAATCGCCAATCTCATGTAGACAGAGATGTTTGAAAACATTAAGAGAGAGTTACCTTTCAGATGGGAACTAACAATTTTTGCTGTAAATGTTGTATCTAGCAGTAAGCCCCGGAGTGTAGCTTTTTGTTAGAGTAGCCTCTTTGGACTCCATCCCTCCAGGCTAAGAGAGAACAGTCAATATAAAGTAATCAGAAAGTGTCATGTCCTCCATTTGCCTGTGGACAAGCCTAAATGAATGTTGAGTCTGGTTAGCCTTGGTTGGTGGCTGCATCGTTTGTCAGCAAAGCGCTGAGGGGCCAGCATGTCTGAGGCCTTTCTCAAGGATCATTGACTGGTTTGTAATCAAAGAGCTTATTCTGTTAATGTACCTGTGTGACCAAGGACCATAATGAAAAAATCCTTTTGCTTAAAGAAATTTCTGAACGTTAAAATGATCCCACCTGTGTACATGACATTCTAAATATGTGTGCCACTTGGCTTTATGTAAAAACATCTTTGAGGCATCATACTTCAAAGTAGACACCATGAGATTGGACCTTTTAACTCTACCCCCTAAGCTCTCTGAATTGTATTTCAAGAGAGCCACTCTGATCTAATCTTACTGGACAAATCAGTCATCAGGTCTCCCCCGATCATATGAAGTTGTCTGATGAAATGGTGTTGCTATGCAGCAGATACTCCCTATGTTGCTAAATGCATAGTGTAGCACATTGTCTGTAAGCGCCAAGGTATCAAAGACCATATTTGTCAGGACTGCAGCTCAGGTCTCTGTATCTGTACGGTAATGAGTCCTCATCCACCTATCAGTCCCAGCAAAAGCCGGTGTTCTGCCCACTGTTTAAGTGAGGTGTGCACACAAACCAATTGGCCTAGCTTCTTGTCAATCAACATATCAATAACTCTGGTCCTTACGAGCAAAAAGAGCGATCATGCTTGGTTGTAACCCATCCTTGCATGTTTAAATTTCCAAGCAACATCTGCACATAAAGTTTGGTTGTTTCCCATTCTTTCGAATGGCAGAAGAGTCTATATGGAGTTCACTAAAAAGTTGCCGGAGTTATTTATTGGATATGGTGCTTCAGTAAATGTTTCGCATTCTAGATGTTTTCTTTTGGTTTGACTTCAGTAAATCCTGAGTAAATGTTACTTTGTGTTTGTTGTTGTAATTTTCAGTTATGTTATGTATTGGTTACGAAGCTGTTGTAAGGCCATAGTCATATTCACTGTCAGTTACACAACAAACCTCAAAGATTTCACTGGTTGGTGTTACTGTTCTATAATGCGCTATCACGATTTGACACCTTCAGAATTATCATAGAATGCATTTTGTAACAATTTTATAATATTGTACTTTACATTCTGATTTTAACTTTTGTGGAACTTTTGTTTGCGATAAAAGAAAATAAACCCAGTTCAACATAAGGATCTTTATCCAGTGGTAAGGAGAAGGACAGAAGTGATGCAGCTTCCAACTTTTAATACTGTGAACCAAAAATAGATTCTGCAGTGCCCTGCAGAGTTATTGACACAAACTGCCCTGATTAAGATGAGCCAAGCTACAGTGTAGAGGCTGTTATGTGCTGAGGTTATTTCTAAAAATATTTTACATTGTTTTGGTCATTAGTTCATTTCAAATTGGAGTATTCTTAGTCTTCCTCTTAGTCTTAGTCTTAGGAGAAAGTTATTGTTTTAAGTCCACTGTACAGCAAGCACACCAAAATTTTCACATAAAGTAGATGAAACCACTTCAGATGCAACCCATTTGGATCACATGTTAAGCATTTCATTTGAGTGCTTTATAAAGCCTAAACTATAATCTTCTTGGTATGAAAAAAATTATTATACCAATATAAATGTGACATTGTTACATATTTTTGCATCGAGCGCTTGAAAGGAAAATTTAAGGACAGTGGGAGTGCGAAAATGTGGCTTTTTGCTCCCTCCAAGTCTCAATCCTGTGATGCTTCATAAGTTCACTTAAAAGGCAGGAAATCAGGCTTGCCCAGGGTTAAGTTTGGGAGCAGACAAGTCCAGAAATCGTAAAACTCACCCAAATGTCAAATGAGATTCCATAGAAATAACAGTAACTTTCAGACACTTGACTGCGTTTTCAAAACTACCTGCCTCTGCCTCCTTCAGTCAGTCAAAATGTACTCTACTGTACTGCATCTACATAGAGGATACCAGCTTACCTCCACCATCACCTCTAGCTGTCCAAAAGTTACAAGGAGGTATAGAAGAATTTGTGTTTGTCTGAGACAGCTTGCAGGCCGAGGGAGAGGGCTGTGTGTGTTGACAGGCTGGCGATGTGGTTTTCTGTCTGTTGGACACACATCAGAGCAGTTAAGAAGGAGCCATGGAAATCCAAACATCCTGTTTTTAAAGTTACACATAGAAGAAGAGCTGAGGGGATTGCAGGAAGTAAAGAAAGGTTAGGGATAAACAGCAGGACACTATGAATTCAGATTTTTTTTAACTTTATTTCATATCTACAACTGCTGCTTGTTTTTGAATATAATATGTAGCTATTCATTTTGTGTTGGGTTATGCCTTTTTCTTCTCTATGTAAGGGCTGAAACAATCAGGTCAAACAGTACAAATTGCAAGGGAGTTGAAACAGGTATAAAGATGATTATTTAAATACACAAGAGAACCAACCTTATGTATTCAAGGAGACTGTTTCATTCTCAGCGCAGCTATGGTGAAAGCCGTATCAGCAGACTTTTTCAGCTGAGACCGGATAGCCAGCAGTCCATGGTGGGAGGATCTGAGGGGCCCAGCAGTGCTGCGGGGGACGTTTTCAAAGACCATGCAGAGGTTTGAAGATAAACAATAGAATTCTAGAATTTGGAACAAGTGTAAAGAGGCTAGTATTGGTGTAATGTAGTGATTATTATTTATTTATTTATTTTTTACATTTGAACAATAATCAATACCCGATTCATATCTGATGAAAATAGAGAAAATTGCAGTAGCAAGGAGGATATTAAGGCAATGCAAGACAGACGGGTCAATTTTGGAGATAATCCTTAATTGGAAAAGGCAAGATTTCACAACTGAGCTGATCTGCTTGTCAAACTTCAGAGCACAAATATCACCCTATTTTTGCCATGTGGCCTGACATCGGTGGATAACAGATCCAACCTCTGGGCAATGACAGAAGCTGCGGGGCCAAACAATATTCTCATTCAGCTGTCGAAAGTTGTGTTTCGTCCAACTTTTAATGTTGTATTAGCAATGGGTTTTAAGGCTCGTACCTTCTGGTCTGTGTGGGTTATAGCTAAAGTTCATTGGATAGATGAAATCAATTTTAATGCAACAGGACGTTCTTTCATTTCGGAACAAATGGTTCCATTACCAGGTTAACTGTTATGGTTATACTTTTAATTAAATAACACATTGGGAATTACATATATCTAAGAGACCCTAGTTAAACCAGGAGAGAACCTAAATTCTTGCAAGAACTTTTAGTTCATGTATCTCTTAATGATGGGGCATTCAGATATAACTGTCCTGCTAACTGTTCTCTATACATCACGCATGATTTATGTACAGCACATGCCACCACAACCGTCGTATGACTTCATGCAGCATATGATGATCATCATGCAGCAGGAACAGGTTTACCCAGTTGTGACTCGAGCTTAGCAGAAATAAGCAGTGCTTTCAGACAAAATTGCATGAAATGAAAAGCTGCCAAGCGGCAGGTCCTTAAAATCAGTGTGGCGTGATTGAGAGGGAGGGAGGAATCTTCTGAGCGCAGCTGGAGTCCCTGGGTGTATGAAGCCTGCGCCTGTGGCACTGCGTGTGTAGTTTGATGGTTTTGTGGTAGTATTTGCACATTTGTGTTATGTCTGGGTATATTACTGAATATTATTTTGTGTGGGTGCAACTGCAGGTTTGTGGTTGTTGGTGTTGGTGTGTACATTACATGCACGGTGAGTGTACTGTATACATACTGGATAAGTAACAGGACACATGAGTCAGAGTAAATTCCCTGTGGTGAACAAACAGTAGTGTCATTGAGGAGGCAGGTGAGAGCCCCGTCTAGCAGGTCTTAATTACATCACAGCCAGTCCTGACATGCTTGGGTGAACGGTGCTGGCTCAGCAGGTAATGGCTACTGTGCATGTACAGTTGGCAGAGTAATAAGGCAAGGGTGCGTGGATGTGCCCTCTCAAATGTTTGAGATCTGATGGTTTTAGGGAGTATAATCTGTTTTACCGTGAAGCACTTTCCTGTTAATGCTTGAAAACTCGCTCTAATAAATAAATATTGCACAGATTGGAGTTTGCAGATGTTTTTGCTATTTTTGACTTTGAACCTTAACTTCAGCACAAGCCTTTATTTGGTGAGTAGTGAGCCTTACATATTGACAATAACAAAGTCTGGAAGGTAAAAAGGCACAGTGCCCTCTCTGTGTTAGGTAGTTGGTTCATTCTATATGCTGGAGAGCAGGGAGGTTTCACAACTTGCAAGCTAAATGCAAGTGTGAGGAATGCTGTTTATGAATGATCTCAAGTCACACCATATAGCAGTATGACTTTACTAAATGGAACTGGTTAATTACCTAGAGCTTTAGAAATAACCTTCGCATGGCCTCCCACTCCTCCCCACCATACATCAGTGGGCCACTCTACATCTTTTAACTCCCGGGCTGAAAGTGAGTCTCACTCCACCCCTGGGTGTACAGCTAAAGCTTATTACCAAAATGTCCAACAGCAGTTTAGAAAAAGCAGCTCCTCCATGTTTGCATTTTGGTTTTGCTAGCCTTGGAAATGCTACACAGGTACTTGTATGAACATAAGACTCTCTGTAACCATAGAAACAGAGAAGACAAGGCGACAGGCTCACAATCTCCACAGTATATGAGGAATTAATGATTCATAGATAAGAAAAAGAACATTATAGATTTATAATAAAGAATGTGTTGAAATAACATTAGTCTTTTATTGCAAAACAAATGGTCGAAGTTTGTGAGTTGTGAGATGTTTGTTCACCCTACTGCCAGTGCATATTTAAATTTTGCATGAGAACAGTTGACCCCATCACTTACAGTGGCCATTGCCCTTGTGCCACATATTGTATTAAAGCATTAAAGTGTATGGTTTTTGTATATCACAATGTTTTTCCTTGCAAAGGCACCTTCCTTGGTTTATAATCCGAAATGTCATCACTTCTTTATGTATGCTAGAAGACTCTCCACATCTTTCCTTCCCTGCATGTAACCTATCCAGCAGGCACTTTTTAAAGTTTAAAGAACACACAGACAGAATGCACTCACACAATTACCTCAATGTTTTCTCGTGTGCCTGCACTTTGCACATCCACACACTCACTAACTATAAACCTAAACCCACTTTGCCTGTGAAGGTGAAAAACACTAAACACAACTCCTGTAACATCTCCTGTAAATACAAGGTGCATTTTTGTCCAGACTCTGTAGGTAAGGAGAGTAAATATACACACATCACGCATGATGTATAAATATGGGTGTGGTTTCTATTTTTCAAACAAAAGAAGATCGAAGTAGGACTGAAACGTTTTCATTATTAATTCTTTTGTGGCAGGCGTTACCTTTTTTCATTCACACTCTGTAGGCAAGCATAGATGCCATCTCATACATTGCTAAGATGGCTAGAGGTGAGTAAATTATGGAGTAGACTCATTACCTGCTTTGTAGAGTAGCCTAGACAGTGCCTGGAGCATGAGCCGTAAACACACCATTACCACAACACTGCAGTGTACTCCTGTACTCTGTGCCAACTCACTCTCAGTCCTCTCTCTCATGACTTCCTCGATGCCTTCATGCTGTCTTTCTAGCTGATCCCCATTCAGCCTGATTCATAAAATCTTTCTAGGACACGATTCTCTCCTGTGCAAGTTTATTTTGCAGCCTTGACCATTTCAAACCTTTTAAGGTACTCGGGTATCATTTTTTTCTTTATAAATACACAGTAAAGTTTCTCAGAGAAAGACTAATCATCTTAAAGGAATAAATAGACATTTAGGGAAATACGTGTATCTGTTTAATTGCCAGGAGTTAGATGGGAAGATGTGTGTAAAAAAAATGCATGTTGTGGTTTTATAGGGGGTTACCTGCTAGCTGTTTCCCCGCTAAGCTAAGCTTACTGCTGGCAGTAGCTTCATATTTACTGTACAGATATGAGAGCGGTATCAATCTTCTTATCTAACTCTCAGCAAGAAAGCAAGTGTATTTCCCGGAATGTCATACTATTCTTTAAATAATGGTTTGCAAACACATAAATTTATGTACAATTTTTAAACTGAAATTAAGCAGTAGGAAAGCAAAACCTCTCATGAGGAACAGTAACAAATAGATCCTGATCAAAACATAAATATAATACATGCTCATATAATTCAACTAACATGTACAGTATATGCCCACGTTCCAAGGGCAGTAACCTCAAATGCTGCAAATTTGCCCGACTAGAAGAACTTTTGTAACTGGTTCCTAAAAGGCCAATCAAGACCTAATTCAAACTGAAAGTGTTTTTTTTCTCTGTGTGTAGCCCTTAGTTACCATTACAGTCTGGAATAGCTTCCTCTCGCCCACATTGTGAATGAAATAAATGAAAATTACAGATCCCAACCTTACACTGAAGAACAAGGAAAACTCCCACAAAAACATGTAAAGTGTAATGTTATGACAGCAATCAATCCAGAATTTCAAATATTAACCACTGTTTGCTTTAATTACTTTGTATATATACAAAGTGGGGAATGTAAATACCTTTAATGGGGACCTGTAAACATTTATGGTCTAGTCCATGCCACTTCTGCATAATGTGGGATGTTTTTCTGAGCCTTTATGCAATTTTGAGGGCTGTCAAAAGGCTCGATGTAAATGCAATATTATTATGCACCACACAAGATGATATAGGGCTGGAGAGGGCCTTGCCAGTGCTTGTATAAAAATGCAGAGCACACACAGTATTACAAGATCTCTTTACCTGTCTCATAGGCTCTACCACACTGTTATCACACTTGGCATGCAGAACAGAAAAGTTGAATCCAGCTGGAGAACCATGTATTTTGCAAATTGAGTGTACTGAACGGGGTCTGTAACTGTGGGTTTATTTGCCATATTTTCAAAACATATATAGTAGAGACATTTTCACATTGTGTTTGGTTACTTGTGAGCACAAAAATCTCACTTCAAGGCTTAAGTCAAACACCTTCTTGGAGAGAAAACTTTGATGTAAAATACGTGTAGCTGTACAGTTTAACTAGCTGAGTAATGACTGTCCATGCTTGGCTGCATGCACTCTCCCTCCTTTATCTGATTAAATCAGTCCACTTTAATTACAGCAGTCATTGATTTAAAGACAGGTTATTACCTGATGAATAAGGTAATAACCTGTCTTTAGTTATGCTTGGTTACTGACCTGGTCGGCATAACTAATTCAGGATTAGTTATGCTTTGTTACAGCAAGTATTGGCGTACATCCCAGCTGTTAGACATAAAACACTGACTATTTTACAGTGCACAGCAGGATGTCAATGACTGTTTTTGTTCCAATTGAATGTCGAGGGTGAAATCTCCATCCTTTTAGATGCCAGGCATGAGAGGCTTCGGTGATCAGATATAGTGTATGCTTAGGAGGATTCAAGAAATTATATTCAGCTGATCACAGAATGATTGGCCTGACAGTTTCACAGTTTTTTGGAATGAAGATTAGCAGCTTTGAACATTACCCTGTAGCAAGTGCAAATTGATTCTATCTAACCAAGGTCATCCTCAGTTGCAGGATGAGTGATAGGATGTTTTGCCACCTCACACGCCCAGCAATTGCAGAAACTGTGTAGCCTGGAGAATTCTCCTATAGTTTGCGAAATGGAATATAAAATAAAGCTCTCTGCATCGTGGTATCCTGATACTACATGCCAAAAGTGTTGAGCCTTTTTTGTTCTGTGGTTTTCAATCATGCCTTGAAGAGAGCACAACAATACACTGAAGTTTCAGAAAACCATTTAAAAAATGGAGATAAGGGCGGATTTGCTGACAATGATTGCATTTCACTTCATTCAATTCCAGCAAATTCATCCTTATGCATTTAACATAATCTCAGTTGTAGACTGTGTGGAACAAGACTGTGCTTGAGTAAAAAAAAAACATCTCAGTGATTGATTTTAGGGAAGGTAGTCTCTATGAATTGCAAATAGTTCCTTAGTTGTGCTGATCTAGATCTAAAATGTGTTGTGAAATCAGCTGCACTATGTTTAAGTACCACATTTCAGTCAGTGTTTTGCTTCTAGGGGGCAATGCAGTAGTTTTGAGCTGATTTAATGCTGTCGGTTTTCTTGGAAACCATCAGTAAGTGTTCTGTTGAGGGTCTGCTTTATTTCTGGCATCAGCATGAAATGTGTTTTTAAACCCTTTTGTTATTTGTTTTCAAATATAGGGATTCAGATTGTTAACATTTGACATTTGATATATATGGAATTATACATACTGCATATAATTCAAATTTCAATACAATGATTATTTTAGATGGATGACTTATACACAGATACACTGAACAGGTACACAGAAGGAATTCAGGGACAAGATGACGAACATGTGCACAGCAAATACAAACAAAGCAAATAAAAAATTGTGTACACCCACACAATGATTTGAAACTGGCACATGTACCAATTTCTTTATTTATCAGGTTATGAGCGTCTGGAGCAGACTACTGCTTCATTAACAGGCTACTTCTTCAGCATTAATCAGTTCAGACCTAGTCAGATATCCTTGGATGCCATTTCCTCGCTTGCTATCTGTAGTTCGGTTGCAAGGCACTAATCCTGTTAGTGTGAGGAATAAATGAACAGGTCAAAGACTGGGATTGCTTTGGGTTGTGGAGGGGGGAAAAAAACAAATAAAAAGTGTTTTCTTTTTGAAGCTCTGGTCCTAATCACCCAGACACAGAGGAGAGATGTAATTTTAGTTAAAATGTATATAGTTAAAAACTATTAATATTTCAATAATGCTCAAATTAATTAATTTCTTGCACTACTCACTTTAGCAGATAGAAATATAAATTAGAGACCGTTGATAATAAGTGGTTGATATAATTTTTTATTCTATAATGCATCTTTTAAAATGTAGTGGAAATTAATATAAGCCCTGCAAAACATCGACATCACAGCGAGGGGCCACATTCTCTTCTCACTTGTCTCGATGAGACAGGATAAAGTGACAGTCGTAAAAATGAACACTTATTCTTCAAATTTTAGTTTCATCAGCTGCACTCGCACACTGGTTCAAATGTCATTAGAATTTCAAATTTGATGGCAACATTATGCAGGTGCAGGAGACATGAGGTATATTTTCCCCTCATTTGGAGAATTTAAAAAAAGCCATGGTGGTGAATAAATGCATGCCAGTGAATGTCTCATCACAGTCGCATTTTCGGATCGGATGGCATGTGAGGTTGCAGCTCATTACATGAAAGTCAATGTAATGGAACAGTGTGTAGATTTTGGAGGTTGTATTTTTTCCCATCATCTTCGTAATGCCCTGAGCGATTCTCTTGACAGCAGGTGTAATCACTGGCAATTGAGCTTGCATGGTGTCTGGTTATTTGTAGCACTTCGCACTCCCATGCAAAACAAACACTCATGGGTCTCTCCCTACATGTCATCTCCACTATTCATGTTTGCCTCTGCCTCTCACTGCTATTACCAGATAAGATATAACAAGCGCAGACAGCTGATGTTGTGTTGGGTATCAGTAATGCTGGGACGATGAGAAGCCAAAGCCGTACAGTATCTCTTAGGCTCAGAACACAAGGATGAGAGACGATATGTAATGTTACTCCAAATAACAGAGTGAAAGTAAGCTTTTGACTCACACAGAGCTGTGGTCACATTACCTTTTGTGACTCATTTCTGTTTCAAGCTTTTTATTTACTTGACTTTTCGGCTAGAGCCACGCTGGTAATCCTGATCGTCTTTTAAGTGATCACACGCAGCCTGATAACGGATTTTATTTTCTTTTGTACATGAATGAAAAATATCCAAAGCTATGCAAAACATGGGAACCCACTGCTAGTATCTAGTTTTTCCATTTTCCATTTGAAAACTTTTTACTCTTGTGGAAAAATTAAGTGAACCCCCTCCTTCAATAATAAATAAAATCTTCTTTGAATTGAAGTCTTCTTTAGCTCTCAGTGGGAGTTTAAAGGCACTGTCCTGCTTTTTATTCATACAGTTAAACATAGGACTCATAGTTTGAGGCCTAGTTCAAACCCAGTCTTCCACAGTCTGCCACTGAGCAGCTCCAGTGAAGCAGCTGGAGGTTAAATGGCTCACTCAAGGGCTTCTTAATGGTGTTGAGGCATGGAAGAGTATAACATATTAACTGTTCTCACTCATTGTGAAACTGTGTACTATAGATTTTTTTGAAGCTATAATTCATGTATACTTTTTTCAGTCATATCACATCATTTTCTAGTGCTTTGTTATCTAATGGCCAGACTATACAAATAAGAGCAAAATACTGTACTTTAGTCACCGGTGGGCACTTTCAAGTATACAAAATGATCAAATGATCATTGAATAGACAGAATTGAAATAAATAACATTTTAATCATCCCTGCTTCTTTGAGAAAGGCAGCCTTGTAGTTATGAGCTGGTGGATTTGAAAGCTGCCAGATAGTTTATCTTATAGCAAAGCCCACACATGCTCAATATAGGTCAAAAATAGTCAGAAAAACAAGGCATTGCTTTAGGTAAATGTTTTTCTGCATTTGAACAACAATACACTGGATTTGTGTGTGAAAAGCATTTAAATGAGTCACAGACATTTGATAACATAATAGAGTTGAACTGGAACTGGAAAAGGGCAGCTGTCATTTGACGCAAATTAAGTCGCAGATAATGAAAATTGTGAACACAGATCACTGTGAAATGACATTTTTAGGCAATACAGTTGCATAGGTAGAAGAACAGAGAGGACCAAAAGCGCAGACCTGGCTCAGTGGAGGAGTCCTGGCTTGTCCTACAGTGCTGCAGCTGCCAGGTTGTGTTCCACTACGCCGGATGGAGTAGCCCTCCTCTCACAATTGGATGGTAATGAGAGTGACTGACGGGGATGCTTGGAGAGGCTGCCAAAAATAATGTTTTGTGTTCCTCTTGCTCTCTCTGCCTCTATGTCATGCTGTCTTTTGGTGTACCTCTCTTTCCTTTTTCATGTCTGCCACTCCTTATTTAACTCCATAGTCAGACGAAATGTATAAATTTAGCAAGATTAAAATTAGGAGTTTGAGTGTTTCCAGCAGGAAAATTAAGTCATTGCAGCAGAAAAATAGGACAGGAAAAAATAGGACAGATGTCATAAATATAATAATTTACTGATTTTACACCACTGAAAAAGCAACCATGGAGTGGAATGTACAAATGTGCATTGGTGGTTATGGATATTATCAGATTTGCAGAGCAGAGGCACAATGTGACTTCCTGCTGTCAGGAGATATACAGGTTAAAATAATACACAGAAATGTGTCTGTGAAGGTGTAAGAATGGAGGAGTGTGAGGCATGATTGAAACCATGATGGCACCTGGTTACAGTAGTTGTAATCCTGCGATTACCAGTGCACGACATTCCACGGAGCATCTGCATGAGCTGACTGCAGAAGGGTAACAATGAGAGCAATGGCTTGTGAAAGCAGCGTTATTTTAAACCCCTGGCCAGCGCTTCAACATCCTGACCACAGTTATGTGCCTTCGCTGTTATACAGCTGGGATTACAACATCTGTTGTTGTCAAAAAAAAGCCAAGACCACATCACTTTTCCCTTGCCAGTCTCATTCTTTCTGTCAGCCTGCACTCTGCAACTCTTCTGGAGGGCTTCCAGAGCTGTGGCAGAGTCTGATGTATTTCTGTGTAGCCATGTCTCACTCATTATTCCCCTTGAGTACTGACCAAAAAGAACAGAGAGCTCACCATTCTAATTTAACTGTGTTCTTATTTCTCCCATAATGATAGATTAAAGATAAAAGTTACATTTTCTTCCTCCAGCTCTCACCTTAACCCCTCAGTGCTTGCCTGCCCTGCACGTTTAATGATGTGATAAAAAGAGACGCAACACTCTCTTAAGGCCAAAGAAGAAAATGTATTCAAAAATAAAAAAGAATCACGTTTTTGATCTTGTGACTTACACCAGATGTCTATCTGTGTTGCGCCTTTATTATCAGATCTGCTGTTTACTGTTGGGCTGCTCTTCTCACAAATGTTGTTTTGTGCACTGATTTTTGGTTCGGTACTTTCCTGCACCTTCACAAAGACGAGAGAGAAGAATACAGAATGGTAAAAGCAAACGTTTCCTCCACAAAGGATACAGTACCTCTCACAGCTGCTCAGACATTTCTTTTTCCTGTTATAGTGGTATAATTTTGAAAATGGCACAATGAAGTAGTGAAAAACATCAATCCCCCAAGTTGTCAAAATCCACTCTCAGGTGTCTGTAACACTGAATGTGATGGAAGGGTGCATGAACTAAGGACCTAAGTCATCTGTCTGATTTCATTATGCGGGTAGGACTCTCACTTGCTTCCATTTTAGATGTGGGCAGGAATGATGTGGGGAAAGGACCAGGTATAAAAAATTCATTTTGAATCAGAATCATTTTAACAGGAAAGTGGCAAAGGATGCATAAGGAGTGTTTTACTTGCTGGGACTGGCTTAACAGAGGCTCCTATTACTGAAGAGAAATAAAGGCTGCTCTATATATGCTGCTGATAAATGATCATTACAGTGGTATTTACAGAAGTCAGGTTATATATGAAAACAAATACTACTCCACATATGCCTTCAATAATTATACATGTCAGAGATTCTTTAGATCATCAAGGAAACTAAACTGTAATCTAAAGAGTTACACTGACAAAGCTCTTTATCACATATTAAAAGGCAAGTAAAAGGTAACACTGATTTAAAAGCAATACCAATGTGTTTTCTTGGAACATCAAAAGAGAAATATCCTGACAAATTTTCATGTGGGAACATGTCATTGCCTTTTGTACTGAGTGCTTGTGCTTCAGTATTTTTCAAAACCAATATGGTTCATATACAGTCGGAATCTTTTTACCCTTTTGTGTTTTACTTTTTTACGCTTGCTTTAATATCTTTATTATGTTATTTATCTTTTTTATTTACCGTTATTTCTCCTGTCTTATCTGTACCACTGTAATCATTTTATGCCTTTTTTAAAAATGTTGTTGTATATTGACACATATTTTTCGTAGGTCACTATACAGACAACACTTTGAAATTAAATAGTGAAGTTTGATATCTATGCTGCAAGGGGTTAGAGGTTGCTTTAACTGTGTGACCCAGTAGGTAAAGCACACAGAGAAGAACAAAATAGACATAGCTCATGAGTAGCAGGCACTGGCATGAATGAGAAAAAGTCAACAGAAGGAGACAGACAGCGCAGGATTCAAAGTTGAGGGATGGGGGATGGGAGGTGCGGAGGTCATGTCAGCTACCAGGGATCAGAGATTTAAGCCAGTGTCGTTGGGGTGGGGTCCACCAGCTGTCCTGCCCCAGACAGCTTACTCAGTGGCTTAGGATGGGTGGCATCTTACTCTCATAATAGTCCAGCCAAATGTCAAGCAAATTTCAAGAAATGCCAGAAAAATAAAACGAGGATTAGGTCTACCAGCTGCGTTGAAAGCCAATAAATACGCAATCGTGTATTTCCTGTTTATTCTGTCCATTTACCGTTCATGCCATGCTTTCTAAAGTCATGTTACAAGAATGTATTGCACATACATTTCACAACAATACACTGTTTGCAGGAATAACTGTGAGATAATAAAGTGATGTGGTGGCTGAGACGTGGGGGATCATCATTCCGTAGTAAGTGTTTACTTTAATTCTCCAGAGTATGGAAGCTTCCTTATAGCTGATATGCTCAATGCAGCATAGTGAGAAATAAGAAAAACAAGACTTTTTTATCAAAATGTAGCTATACTTGCAATCTCTTCTTTCGATCTTTTGTATTTTTCACTGTGCTGCTGTGTGCTTCGGCTAGATGTCATACAAAAATGAACAGATTGTGCTGTCTGAGTCGCACTATACCACATTGTATCATACTGCACTACTGGGATGAATGGAGACTTTAACAATTCCTGTAGCGAATAAAAAACAGAAGAGAGCAAACAAAGGAGAAAGGAATGAGAGAGGACAGGTCACACTAATAAAACTCCCTGTACTGGAAATGCTTGGAGTTCATTCAAGAACCAGAGTGAAGAAAACGGCACTCACCCAAGTGCCAGATAGAAGAGACATAGTTGTTCTCAACAGTCAAATTGTGCCCACAGTTGGCGGGATAGATGGTGTTAATTTCAAGCCCTGATCGGTGGTATTTCATGCTGTTCAAGCACAAAAACAAAGAAATGCAGTTGGCAGTAGTAATAATGACCAGCCAGCCATGATGGGCATTGCAGCAGCTGCAACCCACTTGTCAAGAAGAACATCAATTTTGGACTAAACCCTGGATTATGTCCAATGACAATATTTTTTAACCCATCATTCATACAATATATGTGCATGGCAGCTACAGTCCAGTATAGTAAAAGTCACTTGGACAACTAAAACTACTTGGTATGGTATTAATGTTGGGGAAAGATTGTTGTTTGATTATAATGGTGAACTATTACAAAAGCCAACAATATTTTTTGATATGAGAGGGGAAGTGAACCTGTGTCAGGTATTTAAGTCAAACACATTACAAACTCTTCCACCAGCCTGACCTCTATATCCTTAACTCAGCCTTTTGCCATTGATGTGAATCTAGCAATTTAGAATATCAATTATAGATCTTATTCCTATGGAGATGTGACTGGGCATAAACGGATGACCAGCTGCACATATAATATAATATAATATAATATAATATAATATATACATTTTATAAATAGGCCTTGGCAGCCATATTTTAGAATGTGCACATACATGTACCTTTGAATGGTTCTAAAGTGAGATTAAACTATTTTACAGATGACGATACAAAAACTTCAAACACTATGTACAGTATTTAACTAAATAATTGGTATGGGCTCCATATAAACAGCACCAACAAACGGCTCAAGCATTTTTGTTACATCTTTCTCAGTTGTAAATAAATATGATCCAGGTTGTTAAAAAAGAACAACTGTCTTTCAAGTTCTCTTTGGCTTTTGATTTTTACATGAACTGTAGGTGTTTTCTCTTTTGAGGACAAACCACTTGTGTTGTTTGTGATTAAGGGATCTCCAAATTCTTCCTAGAAGTGTTTTTAAATCCTCCCCGATACCATTGACTGTTTGCCCAGGTACATCCCTTAGAGAAGCCAGCAGAGGGCTCAACTGCTGGTGGGAGAGGAGGGATTTAGACACTCCCTTGTGAGGACAGCCAAACCCCTGTGATTACTGCATAATCCTCTCTAGCATATCATGTGCATCATGGCAGCACAGTGAGCCTTTGTGACATCATGGGGGAGGCTGATGAGGGGCTGCTTAGTCCATAGTTCTCTCTGTCTCACTAATGCTGTCTCTCCTAACCTCTGTCTTACTCTCTAACACCATTTCCTTACTCTGTATTTCCCCTGTCAGTCTCTTTCTGTCTCTCACTCCCTCCCTCTCCATTGTCTGATGGTTGGGGAGGACGTGGGAGAGGCGGAGAGGAGATCAGTGGGGATTATCACTGTCTGGAGAACACGGATGGATTTGTACGCCATCTCCGTAGTTGGATGTTGTGCCAACCTGCCCTCGACTAATGGGACAGCAGTGCACTGTCGTAGCACAAGTTGATAGCAGTCAAATGCTCTTAACTGACAAAACTGTCCCTTTGGTGACTCGCCTAAGGCACGTGGGGCAGTTTTCTTCCGCATGGCTTCATGTGAGCAATCCATTCATAAACAAACATGACAAATAAACAAACAAAATAAAACATTCTGTAGGGAAATTGGGATGGGGAGACAGCAAACGGGTGCAGCAATGTGAAATTCAGAAAATTAAACCTGAATCCGCTTATTAACAAAAAAAAAAACGTCCTGACTCCCTTTCTCTCCTATTTTAATCTGCCTCTCTGCTGTCTGTTTTGTGTCCTGCTCTTCGTCATCCATCGCTCTCACTCAGTCTTTCAATCATGCCAGCTTTCTCCTCTGGTCAAGACTGGGGTCACAGAGAATTTGATGAGGATCTTAAAAAATTCAGCTGCAATCAGAATCCTGTGCAGAACGGGCACTTCCAGGTCTAGATGGCAGTCACCGACTGAGGGTCCCGTGGTATACTTTTAAACAAGTCTTTGTGTTTCTCTGCTTTTGAGAATCGAGCCTTTTATATTTTATGTCAGTAACCCAGTGTAAGAATGCATGTTCAGGGACTTTGAAGTAATATTCAGAAATGTAGCATCGAGCAATATGTCTGCTTTCATTGCAGGCTCATGACACATAATGATTGGTAAATTTATTTAGACTTTTTTATGTCAATGTTGAAACAAAACAAACATCAATTGGAAAATCATAGCTTTTAAAAATGACATCTGAAATTTGGCCTGTAGGGTAAAAGTACTGAGCCTCGCCTCCCCACTGATGCTCTTCTACAATGCAAGCAGGAAGTGATCTTAAAATGCTTGTCATGTCTATTTCAGGAAATCTGAAATCATGTGTATCTGCTTTAAGAATGTGGATTCTCATAATATTTCTGACAGGCAGCGGTGTGCCTCCACAGCTCATCTCTTGCTATGTCCAATCGCAAATGACATGGATTTTATATTTGTTTGCCCTGGTTGTTGTTTTTTTTATCTTTATGAAGCCAGATCGGGCAACTCAATGATGACACATTCACACTTGAATGTTCTGCAGATGCCAGCTACTGCTGGGCTACTTTGCATTTTTGCTGTATCAGTCTGATAGTTGTTCAAACTACAGATGACTTGCATTGCATTTGTAAAGTTGTTTCACTTTCTTACTATACGATTAAAGTATAATTGACTGACCAGGCAACATAAATGTTAACATATTATTGAGTAGAGTGATGAAGACTGCATTGTTAACCAGACAGGTGTGACCTGACAAACATTTGGTTGCTTTGGAGACCGTCCACAATATATGAACCATTATTAGTATATAGTCATATTTCATTGTACAGACAGATACTATATACTTACAATATACTGTATCAAAGAAATTGTTTGACATTTTGGTAAATACTTCTTATTTGCTTTCCTACTGAGAGTTAGATGGAATTCCACTTCCAAGTTAGAATGCTAAATATGAAGCTACAGCGAGCAGGTGGTTAGCTTAGCTAGCATAAATGCTGGAATAACGTAACCCCCTGTAAAAACACACAACCTTTCATATTTACACTTTGTTTTTTACTGATTAAATAAACAAGCTATAACGTGTAGGCAGATTTTTTTCCCCTATGAACTGAGCCAAGCTAGCTGTTTCTTCCTGCGTCCAGTCTTTATGCTAAACTAATCTAACTGGCTGCTGGCTCTGGCTACATATTTACCGTACAGACTTGAAAGCAGTATCTATCTTTTCATCTAACTCTCAGAAAGAAAGAGATTAAGAGTAATTATTCCTTTAAAAAATACATTACAGATTACAGCTTTAAGTGTTTCAAAAGACAATAGCCTATTGCTCAAAGGCTTTACCTTCTTGATGAATTCCTTAGAGACGCAATACCTTTCTGATGTGTTTCTGACAGAAGTGTTCATTTGTTGCAGCAAATTTGATTGGATTTGAACCCCTGTGAGGGGGAATGAGTGATAATATAATGTCTTAAATAGTCAAGCAAAACCACTCTGTCAAGTGTATTTCTGTCCAGAGATTTCTCCCAGCTTGTAGGTGAATGCTGAACATAATGACAGTCTGTGACATTTGAGTTGTCAGTCAACTTGTCAATTAATCACAGCCGTCAGCGAGGGTTTCAGAGAGTGCTTAGACATATCCCTGCATGCTCTCACAGATGAAAGGAATGTCCACGCTATTGACAGAGCCATTTTTGCTCAGCATTATTCGCCAAACCTTGATAGGAAATACTTGCCTCTGGATGGAGGCACAGTGGCATTTCACAAAAGGATGGCTGAACAAAATCATTACTGAATGTTCAAAAACAACTTTTTTATCATGCAAGAATAAATATTTGAGGCCTCAATCCAACCCAGTATCAATATTCTTTTGCTTTGTGAGTAATTATGCTTGTAAAAACAAAAACTGAGTTAAAGTCTTTTGGAAAGATTCACTATGTATTTCCAGCATTTAACCACACAGTACAGCAACACAGAATCTGAGTTAATTGGCCACAGATTTATTCAAAATGTGAATTTTGGATCGTGACACATACTGTCGAATAAGGTAAAGGCTTTTTATTACCATGTAGTATATAATGTATATCCCCTACAGATATAGTAGGCTGTTTGAATGCATATTTTATAAGATTTCTGTTCTTACATCAGGAAACTCACTGGTTTGTTTTTTAATGGCTGTCCCCCTCTCTATTCATAATGTGCTGCTAAACCTCATGGCCACATTCACATGTATGCTCACTCATAACAATAACACACTCATTTCACACTGTCACAATGTTAAATTAAAGTGCATCAAGTGAACAAAGTGAACACATAAGATGAAGCCACATAAGATAAATGTCAGGTTTTGTAGAACAAATGATAATCATTCATCATCAAGGATCAGCTCCTGAGCAGTGAAAGACCTAAGAGAGTATTGGAAAATAAAAACGTTGGTTGAGATTCCAGTGATTTATCTGTTTTCTGTGCAACTCGCACTGGTGTTCTGCTCGTCTAGTGATCTTTTAATCTCATATAATATGTAGGAGTCGGTTGTCTAAGACAGCAGATGAGCTGATTCAAGAAACAAGGTGTTGCAAGCAGTGGGCAGGTGGTGGTGATGAAGAGAAAAGGATGTGGAGGTTTCTTGAGTGCAGTTCTTAGACAGGGAACAAAGTGTCAAGAAGAACATGAGTGACACAATAGGATGCACTCAGAATTTACTCACTTGCTCCTTTCCGATATACTCAGGTGCAGAGTATCCCGGGCATTCACTAATAAATTTACATGAAGCATACAGTACTGTCATGTACTGTATGAGGAACTGCCTGCCATAAATACAGCATATAGGGCTCAATATTTTGAGTTTAAGGTTATGTCACAGTCTGCCATGTTCTTTCCAGCCACTGCCCTTCACTCTGCACTCCCTCACCTGAGTACTAATGCCAAGCACCTGTCACCTCGTACACACCTGCAGCCAATTAGCATTCCACTCCCCTATAAAACCCGGCTCCTCACCACAGTCTGGGTCCGGTCTCGTTTAAGACACAGGATAGAACTCTAGTTCCCCTGATTCTCCAACCCCTTGGACTCACTTTACCCGAACGAAACTCCTACCAGCCCTGAGCGCCTTGACCCCGGCTCCGGTTACTCCAGTTCTCCGTGTGTGTCACTCCAGCTCCAGTTCCTGAGTGTCTTCAGTCTCCTGTGAGTTTGCCTCTCCAGCTCCTGGTTCTGTGTGTCTTCAGTTTGCCGTGTGTGTGTCTCTCCGGTTCCCAGCCCTGTGTGAACCTACTCACCTGTATTCAGCCACACTACTCCAGAGCTCCACGATCACCAGTGAAAGGACTGTATACTTCATCCATGATCTGTTCAATCTCCTTGTCTCTCAATAAACCATGTCAGTATCTTCCCCATGTCTCCGGTCAGTTCTGTCCGTAACAGGTTAAGTCTAGCATCTGGTGTTTTTTATATTTAAAAAAGGTGAAAATTGGATAAAAAGAGAAATTATTTTAAAAATCTGCTTGAATTTCAGATTTCTGAAAGGGACTACTATTCACTTTCCATACCAAAATAAGCTTTTTAGTGCAGGAGACAACTCAACCCCAGGTGCATGAAGACAAAATGTGTGAAAATAATTTTCACCACAGGCCCAAGTTGACACATAATTATACAAGAAATATCATGGGAAACACTGTCACTCTGTTGTAACACCATGAAAATGATTTTTTTTTAAAAACAAAAAAAACATGCCAAAACCACAAAACACAACTCTCTTTTCTATCAAACGCAAAGTTGCCTGTATTACATGCTCAGTGAATTTGTTTGGTGCTGAGCAGCAGAATCACATCCTATAAAAAGCAGATAATGAGAACACAGGGGAACACACAGGAAATGTAGACACCAAATTATGTAGTTCTGATAGTTACTGTGAAGGAGATGGTAATGGTCAAATCAGGTTGCAGAGAGAGAGTGCACTAATTTGTCTTGCATGTATGCTAACCTTTGTGTTCATTTCTTTAAAAATTGCAGCAGAAGCAAATGAGAGAGAAAGGGAAAAAAATCAACAATAGATGCTCAAAGCAGTCAAGTGACACTTCATGCTTGAACAGTGAGGTCTGAAGTGGCTATTGGTAAGCACAGGCTAGCTGGCTGGTGTGCTGTCAAAATTTGACTGGGGATGATGGCGCCAATAGAGCCATTGACAGACTGATGGAAGTCACCAGAAAAGCAGAGAGCTGACCGTGGTGCTGAAGTGAGAAGCCACAGCAGCGTGTTTGTGTGTGTATATGCTTGGTGTAGTAGGGTGTTGTATGGCAGTGGTTGTAGTATCATGTTTTCAAAAGTAATCTCTGCTTTGGGGATGTGTTTGGAAGGTGTGGGCCTACTGCAGAGTGTGAATGATAGACAGGATGCCAGCATGGATGGATGAAGTGTGTTGGCAGTACTGACGTTTGTCTGTGCCAGAGCCCGGCACACATTGTTCATTCTTGGCCTCTAATCCATGTGATCTGAAACAGAGGTGCTGACTCCAGTCAAAAAGACCTGAGCACGGTCGTTAAAGAAAGCTACCCCCTGCTCACCATTAGACGTCATGGTTTAAAAATAGCTCCTCTGTGAAAGAATACACTCTCTCTCGTCAGTTCAAATGCATTTCATATTCAGTCTGTGCTCCTCAAATTTGTCCCCCTTTTATTAGCCCTCGGGATTATAATTACTCTCCAATTTCGAAATCATGCCAACCCCACCCCAACAGTTTTCCATCTGATCCTCAAGGCAGAAACAAGCCTCTCCACAGTAAGTTGCTAAGACCCACAGAAATCGTATTTCCATGTGCAGTCGCTGAGTAATGCTCTCCTAGGTACAATATTTTCTTTTAACTTTAAACAAATGTAATGCATCTCTAAAAAGTGAGGCCCTATGAATTTTCTCTACCTAAGACAATCATTATTTGTGTTACACCAGGGAATACAATTCACTGAGCGTTGCACTGCTCTGCATTGCCCTGCTTTGAATGAAAATTAACAGGTAGAACAAAGCACTTATATAGCCATTTCCAAGCCTTTTTTAGTTCCAAGTCTTTTTTAATAATTTGAAGGTTTTCTTACGTATTATATCCCAAACACTGGAGATGACTTTTGTTTTGTCTTAAAGATATTCCTAGTGTGCCTGCAGCCATCAAGCTAGACGTTGTTCTCTCTAAGCCCTATTAGTTAGATTAAATTTGAAATCTGTTACTTCTACCCATATAGAAAAATTAATTGAAACTGGATGAGAAAAGGTACCATTCCTTTTTTTTGACTAAGTTATCATCGGCTGTTCATTTTTTTTAATGTCCTCCAGCAAAAATCTGTAATTGAAATCTATTAAAGCTACAAGTCAATTTAAATCAAGTTAAATGTTGGCAGTGGAAAGTATAAGCAAGTACAGTTTCAATGAATATGACTAGGCAAACAATGGAAATCCATGATAAACACTGCAGAGCTCTCTGTCGCCAAGGGATATGAATCCAGGTCATGACTCTGCATGTTCTGTCCACATGGCCAGAGGAGACATCACATCGCATCATCTGGCCGTAAGTGGACATGTTTGTTCTGACTAGTCTAGAGGATCATCAACTCCCCCCACCCCCACCTCCAGCCACAGATAGCCCGCGCTTCAACTCTGTTTAAACAAATCAAAGTGACTGGCTGCTCCTGTCAATGTCATCACCTACCAGAGTGAGATCATGTCTCATCCACCCACAGCGCGAGCAGCAGTCTCACTTGAGAGGAGTGTGGGGGTGCTGGGGAGAGACACTTTCAGATTTGATAGGACAGACGCAGCGGCTTCCATGCAGGGCAACTGGCCCGGCTCATGTGACGTGCCGCTGCAGATTCTGTTACACCGTGAAACGGTGATGCTGATCTAAAACTGGAAGGGGCTCCATGTTTTCGTGATCGTTACATCTTCATGGTCGTGAGAGCACAAAGTGAAAACAGCCCCTGAGAAAATAGGAGATTCATGCTCTCCCATCCCCTCTGCTTAAACTCATTTCTATGCTCAATTACAGTTTATGTCAAATGAAAGATGCCACAGTTAATGTTTATGACTGATTAGGTATTGGAGTGTGGGTTATTGTTTCATGGGGCATTGAGCTCGATGTTTGTTTAAGGGCTGTAAAGACAAAGCATTGTCTTGACATTGTCATGCATTTTAATTACTACTTGATTGTTTGATTATGTCATCACGGACATTTCTGCATAGTTTGAGGAAAAGCCATGTGACTCAATTTGCAGAAATAAGAAAGGGTCTGCCATCTGACCATTTGTCTAAAGCAGTGCGATTGTAAGTGTCTTGAAATTGTATAAGGCCAGCCATGAAAGCAGTCACTCTAAAGATACCATATTTATGAGTAGTGGTGCCATCACACTTCATTAATTAGCTAAATCTATCACAGCCCGGGACTCTGCTACACATTTTAGGCCTGCACACTAATGATAATGCCATTTGTCTTTTCAGAGGCTGTAATCGAGAGTGAGATTTACCAAAATGAATATCTTGCTTGAATGAGTGTCTTGCAGACAAATCTATTGTATGTAGTACACAGTATGTAGTTCGTTCTACCAAACAAATTAAATTATACTTGTCTTTACCACAGTTCCAAAGCGTGGCTTGAAAATGAGTTTAACCCCTGTGTGCTATTACGCATTTCCCCATACACCTCACCACGACGACATTCAATCTTACAAAACAGAGCATAATACATTAAGTAAGTGAGACCAAAGTGGTCTCACCTTCATGTGGACAATGACAAAGCTACTTGTTCAGAAATACAGAAACTATATGTCATTAACCGCAGCACTGTGAAAGCTTTTCAGTCGTCACAGAACCAAGGACACCGGAGATTTGCTTCAGGTTCCATTCGTCTTTTATTCAGCTCCAATAACATAAAATACATAGCTAAAAAGGAAAACGTAAGTCCTCACAGTACACTGTAGAATAACTTTTCCTGCCCTCTCCTTTTCTAGCTGCTTCACACTTAATCAAATGACTTTGTATCTCCATAGCTCATTTGCCAGCACCTTCTGAGACAGGGCCAGATTTAAAGAAGGGTTAATTGAGTGCATGTACCTACTGTGACCCACTAGTCCACTCCTGACTCTCCACCTCTTGACCAGTGCTTGTTGGGAAGACACACTTGCCATTTCTGTGCATTCTTGTGTTGTTTGTGAAGTGTCTTAAACAATCTAACAGCACGCTTACAATTTCAGAACAAAAGAACGGCAAGCAGAGAGGATGGATAAAGATCTCTAAGTTTGCTGGCCATCCAAGAATCAATTTTCTGTCACTTGGCAGATGTGAACAAATAAAGCCCCAGTTTTCATTGTGAGAATAATCCAAACACTTCTTAAGTCTACTGAATCTACTAGGAAAATAAACAGCCTGTGTGTGACTTCACAACCTCAAGCACAGAGTTCCTCTCAAACTGTGAGGATGTGTTCTCCATTCTTGACAGGTTTGCTATCTCTAAGCCTCAGAATTTCTTCTGCAATTACATGCACTGTCTTGCATTTGTACTCTTGAATCTGGTGACCACCTCATGTATATAGAAAACAATACCCCTACTTCCCAAACACTACTAAACTTGCGAAACTTTGGCAATCCTACGTTATATTTATACTTGCCAATGTTTAAACAAGTCAATGTTATAATTTGTTTGTTAGGTTCATTAGTCATTGTTTTATTGTTTGTCTATTGTTTATTGTTTATTTTTCCTTAAAACTATGTTTGTTGACTCTTGACTAGGAAATACGATTTAAAATTTTGTAGCTGAGAGGTAACAGGTAAGCAGAAGCTGAAAAGCCATGATGAATATATCAAAGGAAATATAAGGGAGACGGATGGCAGGCTTTGAATTGCCGTGTCTATCACAGCCACATTCTTTGGCAACTCCATATGAAATTAAACTCATTTCCAAATCATAGTGTCAGATTTACTGTATATTAATTTACGCACTTTTGACATATTCTCATTTTGCATACAGCATGTTTATTGTAGTATATTTCAGTTAAGGGTGGGGTAGATGCTCATCTGCCTTCCAACACAATCAGGTCTCTTGCTCATGACCTGTTCTATTTCCTTTTCACCCACAGCACGGAAAATAATAGGCTCAAGGGCAAGCAGTCAGGCAAAAGCTTCTGGAAATAGATTAAGACATGCCCTGCACACCCACCCCCTCTACCCATACTCCCCACTTCAGTGGGATTCATTTTCCCTTTCATTTCCCAGGCCACATCTTCACTACGTCAAATCTCTGTGTGTTTTGTCTCATCATTCTGCAACTCCATGACTGTTTCCATTAAGGGCCTAAAGGTCCAAACAGCAGTATCTATTTTTGTCAAGCAATTAAAAATAGGCACACATTCATGAGTGTATGCAGAAAACCTGTTACCTTTAATGTGTCACCTGTTAATAATATTTCTAGCATTAATGTATACTGTTAAAGTTGTAATCCTTTTCAGATTTCAGTACTGGTTGACTTGGCGACAGCCGTGGTTACCGTGGTAACAGCAATTGGAGTTTAATACTACAGGTCCCAGAATTCTAGGGGCAGCAAACACTCCTTGAGCAGCGACTCTGTCAGAAATACAACAGAAGAGCAACTGGTGTATCCGTTTACAGTGCAGCTGAATTAAATATATTGTGTTTCCTATAGGTCCTTCACAATAAAAGCCACCGCCCCTGTTTTGCCAGATGAACGCTTTTAATGTAAAGTGGTGGCAGTGGGATGTTCTCTTTGCATTAGCAGTAACTTGATACAGCTCTAACATGGTGTAAAGAAAGCAAACAGTAAACGGAGGCTATCAGTTAGATAAAACATGACACTGAATTACATGCATGTGTCGTTTTCTGTGAATCCTGCGTTTTTGTCAAGGCAAATTGAATCCAGTGTGGAAATGGTGGACTCCGCCACGAACAATGAAAACCACCTTATAGAGAGAGAAAAAATGCCGACCGTAAATAGTATCATAAATGGGGTTTGATTTCATGCAAATTAAGTATTAAAAGTATGTAAAGTAAAGTAAGTAAGTATGTATGTATTATAATTGAATGTTAGCTTGTTTTCTCAATGCTCTGGGATGATTCCAGGGTCAAACATCTTCTGAACATCAACTAGCTCTCATTCCCTTCAGATATATTATAAGAAATAAATGAACTAGAGTTTTTTTTTTTTTGACATTTGGTGTTATGTCAGTGTCATGCAGATTCCAAGTGAAACACATATCTTTTGGGATGAATGCAGTTTTTTTCACTCATTATGAAGATGTGAATTTTAAATATAACAAGCGCAGAGTTACACATAAGAGATGAAAGGGGAACAATAGTATCCCTCTCAGAGTTTGCCCATGGTTTCCTCAAGCTAAATGCTGAGTTGGTGACACACACTCAGAGCTCCTGAATTATTCAGTAGCCTAGTTTAATTTTTGCAAAAAACTTGGGCTGGAGTTGATTATTATATCTACTGTCTTCAGGGTGGATAAACACTGTTGCTTTTGCTCAACCCCCATTGTATATTCTTGGGCTTGAAGAGGATGAATATATCAGCTACAATATGAAGTAGCTGCAAGCGGTGTTTACATACTGTATGGTGTTATTTCAAATGTGTAAACTGGGGAAATGACCATGAAGCTTTGGGTTCTTTCTGGGTCTCTCTGCTTGTCTGCCAAATTTAGGATTGCTTATCAAAAGTGAACATATAGAGCTGGTTGACTATATTGACTAATTTGCCTGATCTTATCTAATTAGATATTATCCCAAGCATTATCCTCTTTTCCCATTGGCAAAACTAAAGGCTTACATTAATTAAAGGCTTAGCATCTTACAGCTCAGACCTTACAGTAAGCATAACCCAGAGATGCTTCAACTAATCGACGTATTCCACTAAATACATTTAGGGTTTTATTTTTATTTATTTTTTAAATATAGGTTTGAACCTCTTAATCAGCTATCTTTCACACATCTTTAATTGTGATTTTTGTGAACAAATGCATGCAAGTCTTCTGTGCAAACTGTTCCATGTCCTGTATCTTGCCTTACATGTAATGTAGCTCAATAAAACTATTATTATAATTCACAACTGATCAGTGGAAAATAAACACCCTGCGCATGGTTTACAGTTTATACAAATCTAAATTACAGTCTAAGATTAGAAAGGTGATCATTTGAGGATTATACATATGCTGATAAGCAGATGTGGGGGAAAAAACATTGTAGGTGAAAAAGCACCAGCAAACTGTAAACAGAGTTTGTGGAAGTGTAATTGGGATCCTCGGGATAATGAGGTCGAGGGCTGGTTTGGAAATCAGGATTGCAAAATATGGAATGTTTCAAAGACTACATTTAATTTGAAATGCATTTTTCAAAACAAACGCAGTTTTAATAATGCATATTTATTTATTGTTTAATAAGTTGACAACTTATGAACTACCAGGTTGTATGACTTTTTCATACAGCAAGTAACATATCATTTATCCAAATGACAATGGATTTAGAGTATATGCTTTAAGTTTGCTTTCCCGTGCAGGGTGATAGTAAACCATTTATGGTAATATGTTTGGTCGGTTCATGAGTGGCCAGCTCTGATAAAGCGCTGTGTCTAATTAACACGCTGACAGCAGCACTGTCTGGGCAATCACACTCTTCCAGTTTATTAAAGTGGTTAAGGAAGTCACTCTGGCCCTTGGGGGACTGGTACAGTAATTTTCCCCCTGCAAGCCAGATGATATGCCCAGAGATGAGGCAAACCAAGTGTGACTGTCTCTCCCTCTTGCTTTATTTCTCTCCATTTTCTCTGCCTTGCTCTCCATGCCTCTCTTGCACATCAATATCTCTCCTCCCCCCTCCCTTTTTCACCCCCCCCCCCTCTGTGCGATTCAGAAAAGTAATATCACATGCATTTTTTCTGGTCTTTTTTTTCTCCAAAGGAGTCCAAAAATAACTCTCACAGCAGGAAATGCTGACTTTTGCTTCCTACACCACTTTAGTGTAAACAACGAGACATGTTGATTGGTCAAGACAGGCTTCTGATAGCAGGACAGGAGAGTTGAGCTTGACTGGTGTCAGCATTGGAGTCAGCAGCAGTAAATAGCAAAAGCACAACATAGAACACTTTGAAGCCGCAAACAATAATTAGCATGAGAGATGGGGGAGATCTGGTTATTGTCTTTACTACTTGGCACGCTCGCTGAACTGTAATACTTAATATAAGCCAGGCTCTTTCAAATATAATTTAGATGATGCTTTATTTCTGATAATTGTTGTCAACCTTTTTTCCCTTGAAATACATCAGTTCATGAGTCAGAGGTGCATGCATTTTCTGCTTTTTGTAGTGAGACTATGAAGAAAAATCTTTTAACATAACATGAAACTCATAAGGCTAAATTTAATATGAAGTCCAGCAAAGACATCAGTGCAAAAAATGCTTTAAAATTTAGTTGACCATCCTTTGTAGCTGCACGTGGGGAGCAATATTGTACCTTCCTGCTTGTTGCTGAAGACAGGATATCAGCTAGCCTGATTATGTGCAATGGGAATTCAGGCAGCATCTGAGATGAAATAGATACCTCTTTGTTTCCTGCCAGCAGTCCCTTTGTAGGGGCCAGTGTTTTTTAACAAAGTGGTTGAAGCACAACAGCGTTTGGGCCCAGGGACTAAAACATATCAGTTTTAAAGGAAATCCAATTCCAGAAAAAAAATGTATCTTCACTATAGCCGCCAAAATCTCGGCTCAATACATAATTTTTCCTTTGTAAAATTCATAGTAGCTCAGAGGCATCAAAGGAATTTTTTTTGCAATATGTATAGTATGTGATATGACTGACTATGGCCAATAATAATAGCTCTCTGAATTTCAGTAATTTCCACACAGGTTACTGAATGAAAATATCCAACTACTATCAGATATCTGCACTAAAGATTTAGCATTAAGCTCATGTTGTGCTTTGCTTTAGAGCACTACTGTATGTTGACAAAGCATGTTAATGTTTTTGCAGTCAAGGAAAATCTTTCTGGGATAGTTAAAGGCTGTTGTCGTTTTCTTCCCATACTCTGAGATACCCAGAGAGACCTTTGGGCAGTTCTTAACACTTCTCTAACTGATCAAAGGTCAGTGCTTGGCACGGTGGTGACACTGACCTTAGGCATGTGTGTCGTGTGAGGTGGCAAAGTCTAAGGCCTTCTGACGTGAGCCATAGTGACTCAGTCAGGCTTTAACCCTCAGTGCACACTGACTAAACAGTGTCATGTACTTTTTGCTTACCTAGCATTCAAAATGTTTACATCAGTGAGCAGCTCTTGGGTTTTTTTCAGTAAGCTTCACTCATGGAATCAGAACGGGTAATGCTGGACATGATTCAGAGAATTTCATGATTATTCATGTACAAACAACCTAAAGATGGAAAGCGCCACAAGCAATTACCAAGGTATGAAGTCACTGTGAGGATGTGTTCAGTGTGCTTGTGTACTTTTTAAACTGTTACTGTAAATATACAAGATAATAAAAATAGAAACATACATTACATTATATAATACAGTCTCTAATTAAATGGTACATCATTTGCAGTAAATATAAGTAAGCATATTAGTAAGGTAAGTAATTTTGTGAAAGTAGCACTCTTCATGATTGCTAACATTAGCACTTCCTTTCCCAAAAATACAAATATGATGCCAGATACATTGGTTTTGCTGTTTAAAAGTCGACGGTTGACTACAGGAACATTTTTCCATATCACCCAAGCATGCAGCAGGATCTAGCACATCATATTATAGTGGAGCATAGCGCAGCATCTTACCTGAAGATTGATACCACTCAAAAGTTTGTCTATTACATATGAAGTTGGAGCCAGGAGACAGGTACCTTATCTCAGCATAAAGACTGGAAACGGGGGGAAACATTGCCTTAGCATGGCTCTCTCCAAGGGTAAAAATATCAGCCTAACAGTACCTCTAAATCTCTCTCTACATATACAAAAATGGATCTGACTTTATGTAGCCGATACTGATCCACTAATGCCCTAATCTCGACTCTAGGGATCCACATCCTTAATTCTTTATATGCATATTTAGTGTCTCCCACACACACATATATGTACATCAATATTTACACACAGTGGGAGAAAGAAAAAGAAATCTGTATTTTATCACAGTATTTTAAAATAATTTCTTCCCTAAATTACCTGCAGATTTTAATAGCAATGTTACCCTCCTGTGCTAGTGATATAATTAAGCTTGTACTTTCCCATCTGCCTCTAAAGGTTAGACTTATCAAAACAGTAATGATGATTGGAAGGAAGATAAATTACCATCATGCTTTTGTATATGTGGGGAACCATATCCAAATCAGCGGCTCAGTCGGCAAAATGTAGCTCGTAAAGGAAGGAACAACTAATCAATCAACTTCCTGTTGAGCTAATTATGCATATGTTTGTGTATTCTTGTTTAATGATAATAAGGTGATACATCTATGATATGGATAGTGATGTTGTGATTTTGCAAATTTATTGGCAATTGGGGAGGAGTGCAACCGCAGGAAAGTATTGATTTTGTAATCTTTTTAAATACAGCATTTATTAGACATGCACCTTTTCTCTAGGAAACAGGAGTAGCTAAAAAAGCAGATTAACTGATCTTACTTCACAACATAAAAACAATAGGCAGGTATATTTTGTGTCCTTTTGAAACAGCTACAACTGACTGGGAATTATTTTCTATACTGTACTTCTGAAGCCAGTTGTCATCTTAATATTTGATTAACCATGGTTTTGCTTTTAATGTGAAAATGTGGTATCTCTTTTAGAGCAAATTGATGTGTTTGTGTCTTTTGTCCGCTAAGGATCACATAGCTATTATCATGAATTTCTCAAGTAAATATGTGTAACAAGGGGATTCAGGCTGATGCAGGCTATTTCCCTCTTCACCAGTGGTAATCAGTCAATGCACAAAGCAAGTCATTGTGATTGTAATAGCTTCGAACCTTGATATTGTAGCGTTGTGTACAACATGCCCTCTTGACACCCCATTCCAAAGGTCTTTTTCAATCCAAGGAGATTCGACTTGGGGGCATGCAAATGCTTTCTACAAGTTAATGTCTGCTCAAACATGTGGGCAGAGGATTGGAGGACTGTGCTGTCAAGTGTTGCCTCAGTTAACAACCACAACCAGACCAAGTAAACACGTGGAATCCTGTTACAGCCTCACTGTTCCTCCACCAGACCCCTCTCCCTGAGGCTGTCATTTTCTGGCCTTCCCCCTGGAGTGGTGGTAACAGTAAATGAGGAGGCATGACTACCTCTACCGAACACAGGAGAGGGAATCCTCCTTCATGCCTCATTGACTTTGTTTTCTCTGGCTAATTTTTCCTTTCTCCTCGCTGCCCGCCTCCCAGCCCCCCAAAACACACACGCATGCATGCACATACATAGACACACATTCCATTCATCTCCCGCCCTCCCCTTTCCAAGCCTCACCGTTTTGATGGTGATTTTGACACGCAGGCTGTCACGCAGCAGTTCTCTGGGAGGTAGCGATTAACAGAGCTGTTGCCATATGGAGCAAGATCAGCCGTCAAAACCCTACATAATTGTCTCAGGGAGGAAAAATACTGACATAACAGGGCTGAGAAAGGGGTGGGAGAAAGTGGTGAGGGGCGTACACATTGGTTTCCGCATCTGCCAATATTAAATGCCCATTAAAACAAGTGCAAGTGATTCATTAGTAATGAGAAACTAAATGTATCATAAAACCCAAAGGAAGACAGGACACATCAAACATTCTGTGCAGTAGAAGAAGAGAATAATTCCCCTACTAGTGTAACTAGTGTAAAAGAATTGAAACATTAGCCAGTTGTGTGTAGTGATAAGCCACATAGAGGGCTAAGAAAGAACAATTTATCAAATTAATGCAGGAAAAACTCACATTTGATGAAGCCATTGTCATGTCAGCACCTAATATTGAAATGGACTTGAAGTCTGAGCCAGGGGTTTACATTGCTGACAGCCTAATTATATGGATTGGCTGCAGTAGAGCGTAGCCTATCAGCTCTGGGGAGAAATTAATTCTGGTACAGGGGAAGAGAGAAAGGGGCAGGCTGCAGTCCGCTTCACTGCTGTGAATTGATGGCTGCAGAGGGCTAGGCATCTCTGTGTGTGTATGCACAGGGTTCTGGTTCACTTAAAGCTACACACAGCTTTACTGCAGGGTGTATTCTTTGTGATTTAGAAACTGTGTGTAGCTCTGACAGATATGTGTTGAATTACAACAACAGCCATAAGCAAGATGTAAACGACATTATGTTGATTCACTGCTGTTTCCGCGCTTTTCTGTGTGCATAGGCTGATTTTTCTAGTACATACATTAGCCCTGTTTATTTCAAAACCAGCTGGTGGTCAAAGTAATGCATATCATGCTGTGAATATTGCCTCCGAGTGACACTTTCAGGCATGAAATGCAGATTGTAAGCTTGTTAAATTAGCATTTAGTTTCTGTAGCAGCTAACCAGATAGATATGGAACAATTGTAGACAATCGTGACTACTAGTTACTAGGAGAGTATTGGATCATACAGGCAAAATTCTAGACAAAGTAAGGGCTGAACGTAAGACATGGGGTTAAGATAAGATGCAAATTTTAGATCAATACTGTTTGTGTTCATCACTGTCTGGACCTACTTTACACCAAGGAAAGATGCTAGCTAGCAGGTAGTGCAGGCCCGCCAGTGGATGGATGACTGGCAACCGTATACTGACATTTCTATCACACCATGTGCAGAAATTCTGTCAGGCGTAAGTTTTATGATCGGGTTTATCATATTTAATTATTTAGCAATGTAGTACTGTAAGGACGATGTATTTACATTCATGCATGGTGGTATTTTTTCTTGAACTGACTGGGCAGCCACATGCTTCATAAGTCTAATATGACATGTCATTTACAGTATCTGCTGTAGGGCTCATCATGTAGCACCCTCACAATCTTTTATTAGCTCCCTTACGTGGACCACATAAAGGCTGGGTATGAGATAATATCTTATACGTATAGGACATAAACATTTTGCTGATGTTCACTGCAAACAATATTTTTTGTGCCCTACATTTCAAGCAGGTCTTAACTATGCTAAATTCATGAAATTATGGCTTTATTCAAAAAAGTTTTTAATTCTTCTCTGATATTAATGATAGCACAGAAGATTATATTAATTATAGTGAGAAAAACAATGTACAGAGTGGAGGACATGACACAAAGGTAATTAAAATTTCAACCAAATCAAGAACAGTAAAATAAAAATGTCATTGTCTTAATATTGTAAACCGTAATAGAAAGCTGAAGTCTGTCAAAGTGGGGATTATGACTTTTAAGCTGGTGTCGCACTGTGAACAGTAAGACAGCACAGAGCACAAGTGTCCATGCTATAACAGTGTGTAAACATACTGTAGTGTCAACCCTGTATGCACAGTATATTTAAAAAAAAAAAAATTAAATATGTGTTCTTGCGAGCCAGACAAGACTTTGACTTTTGTGCCAGTAGATGCTGTGCAGATAAATTGGAAGACTATAGAAGTCAGAAAAAATATCCTGAATTGTTCATAAGGGCAGTGAAAGTATCCTGCCTCAGGACCCTGTTAACTGGCTGAGTCTGAGGCGGACACCCTGCTGTACTCCAACATAGCGAAACTGTTTTTCAGAATAGTACTCTTACTTATGCTCAACCTTTTTTCACGGTTCAGTAATCCTACCTACAGTATGTTAAACCTTTTTTTAAACCTTTCTTTTTTTAGGCAACTGTTCCTATGGCCTGCAATTTCGTACAACATCCCAAGTACACAACTGCAAAGAACGGGGCGCTAGCTGCCAATGATTGACAGACTCTGGCGTTGTATACACACTGAAAGACCTCCGCCTCCCAAGCAGAACATTCCTCTCTGCCCTCTGTCTTATAATGCTTTCATGTTGTCAGTCCAGTCAGTCTGACCAGTTTGTTATTTATGTGTACCATCACCCATTTCTCATGCTTTGTGGTGACAGGTGTCAGTGGCTTTGTTAGAAATCCTCTACTAGCTCCTCTGTCTTACTTATGCTTAGCTGTGGATGGCTGTCATAGTTGACAGCATTGGTTGGCACTAAGACAGTGTCTTTAAGAGCTACACGGATGGCATCAGTTCATCAAAAGAATGCAATGCATTTTTTTGTTGTATTTTTCTACAGTATAGAAGCCTATAGCTTGTGTAAATTAGTGAAGGGATATGCTTTTAGTTGCTTTGTCCTTCATAAGCTGTTAAAATGAAAGTTGACCAGTGGCCTTGAGCAGAAAAGCCAACACATTCGACAGCTTATGCTTACTTCCTTTCTCTTTAGACCAAATATATTAACGCTACAAATAATCAATTTTCAATTCAGTTAAATTTTATCGTCCACACCCATCACCAGTAGTGATCCAGTAAATAAAACATCAGTTGTACCTTTGGAAGTGATTGCAGATTGTTGGTGCCAGCCGGTGTACACCCATACCCAAATTCTGAACATGGCACAGTCATACTTGACCTTTCCTGCTACTGGAATGAAAATAGTAAATATGACAAACTGAGGTTAGGACAGAAGTTCCCAATTTTTGCTAAAACACCCACCTGTCTGACAAGAATAAAGACTGCAGGCTGGTTGGGATGTCACAGCAGAGTGGACGTCCTGTCAAGTCAAAAAGGCCAAATTAACCATTAACTAAAATCAACATCAGTTTTGACAGCTTATTTATGGGAGTTTTATTTTTGTATGGGTCTTTTTTCCATGACAATGGTTGGTTTTGGTCTGGAGGCACAAAGGAAAGATCAGTGAGCTGCCACTTTATGTTGCAGTGAGGGCGGTAATGGCTCCACTGTTGTGGTATAACTGGATTAAGGTGTGCTGCACAATTTGTCATTTCTTAAGCTCTGCTGCCTTCTTATTTGTCAATAGTGACAATGTGAGATTGCCATTTTCAGCCTGAGCATTAACCTCAATAATGCAGTGTTCATATTATTGTTATAATAATAATATCAAAATAATAATATCAAAATAATTTGCTTTGGTCTAATCAAATCAGTCTTTTGTAATGATGTACCGAAAGTTGGGTTTGCCATTTTTCCAATGTATATTCAATTTGCATCCTAATAGTGTTTCTGCTTGTAACATTCAGACTTCCCCACAAAGATCATTTCAGTTTTATTTTATCTTATAACAGTATAGTATAAGCCACAGATGCAACCTACTTTGCTAGGTATTTGTGTAGGTCACATTTAGTCCATAAAACAGCACAATGAAGATACTATGACCTTTTATTTATATAAATTATACTTTTTTTTATTGTCATGTCAAAATGTTTTTATAAATGGCATCATTATTCTTTCTTGTGCAAAAATAAATGCTTGAATCACAATTTAAAATTTTTTAATTATGGCAGCATATTGGTGGACTATTTGTTTTCCACATTGCTATGATGAAGCTTTTTTTCTCTCTTCCGTGGTCATATAGGTGGCTGTGAATGTCAGGAGCAATTGTTGCTGCAATTTGCTGTCGTTCCCTGCATTTATTCATCACCAGCCACTCTCCACTAAAGCCATGTTTGTTTGCTATTCAAAGCACTTTATCTTGTGCTTCAGCTTGGGAGTTTTCTGTTCTCAGCTTTGAGCAACCTGCAGTGTCTTCTCCTTCTAATGTGCCAAATTCAACAGCGACACAAAAACAAAAACAAAAACGCTGAGAAATAACAGCATTTCACACTGTCCATGAAGCCAGAATTCTCTACCTTTGTTTCCTCAAGAGAAAGTATTTTGCAGTAATTTGGAGACAGACATCCAGTCGGTAAAATATATTTGCCTGTGGCATTCATTGACTGTGACACATCAAGCAGAGGCAACATTGTTGTGTGGAGGAATGAGGGGACTGTATTGTACTCATCCCCAAATGGCTCTAAGCGAAACTTCTTTGATTAATATGTCTGTTAAGGAATGCTATGCACCGGAGAGAACCACTTTCTGAAAACACAACCATCATTCACGCACAACATTTCTGTCCGTCAGGTTTAATGTTTTCATACATCCTCTGATGGAGGCCATAGAGGAGAATGAAGAAGAATATTTGGGGGGGAGCAATATGTTTTACAGGGTTTCTAACAGCTCCTATGTGACAGTTGAAATCATCAACATTAATCACTTCATGCACTCATGCTGATGACTTCCATTAAAATCAAATCCCTATGTTGGCCATTCTGAAGCCATCCAATTAACAGACAACATTGTTATCACTGCTCCATATGTACGTATGGTGAAATTATGGAAAAAGTAATAGGAAAAACATACTAGATTGAGCTTGTGTGAGTGTGTGTGTGTGTGTGTGTGTGTGTGTGTGTGTGTGTGTGTGTGTGTGTGTGTGGGGGGGGGCTTCATCTTAGAGAATGAGGTCACTCCTGTGGTCAAAATATACCCACAGTCATTACACTTCTCACTGCTTAGCACTAAACACACACACACACACACACACACACACACATTTCTCTCTTTCTCTCCCACACACACATGCTGATGAACATAGCAGGTGGTGAGGTGTTAAACAGGCCATGATTTGGCTAGAATTAGATGGCAGACACTGTCCCTGAAGGCCAGAGGGGGCTAAACAGGATTTCACTGATCCAACGTCAGGGCCAACACTGCCAGTCCTAGTGTATTATCAGTGCCAGTCCGGCATTTCTATGCACTTGGAGATACCCCACAGGCTGTGTTTGGCAGCATAGCTTCAGGGTTAAGCCTGTAGGTCCATATGCACTAATACAGCTCACGACTTTACCTTAATACTCCCCACCCACTTAATTGTTATTTGTTAAATCCGTTTAAAATAGTCACATTATCAGTGTTATGTCAGTGTTCTCTCCTTCTTGTCAAGTCATACTGATGACAAGCTTATTCCTGAGGGAGGCCACAACCTTTCAGTTCTTTCTGCATGTGTGACCATGGTTGGATCAGTGCTGTGTCTTCCTGCTGGAAGTGAGCAGTCTGAAAGGCATGTAATCCTGTTCCCACTGCTACATTGAGAGCAGCACACGTTTGCGGGTGTCTGTAGCTGTGTGTTTCTATCTATGTTTATTTTTGTAGAGCTTTGGGGTGATAATGCCTGGCCAAATGTGCTGTGACTGCTTTTTTTTCCTGTGTGTGTGTGTGTGTGTGTGTGTGTGTTTCATGTTCTTATATCCCGTCATGGACTTTAACCTGAATGCACACTAACCCGTGTGCTTGTGTCACTGTGGGGACAAAAATTTAGGTCCCCCGGGTACAGACTGCTTTTTAAGGGTTAAGACTTGGTTTTAGGGTGCATGTTACAGTTAGGTTATGGTTAGGGTAAGGGTTAAGGTTAGGCATTTAGTTGTGATGGTTAAGGTTATGGTAAGGGGCTAGGGAAAGCATTATGTCAATGACTGGCCCCCTCAGGGATAGCGAAACAAACATTTGTGTGTGTGTGTGTGTGTGTGTGTGTGTGTGTGAGAGGGAGCCACCTCCAAGATATGGATGGCTGTATTGAGCGGAATGGGGTGACAGGGGAAATCTGCCTTGTTTAAGGGAAAGCAAAACTCATCAGGGCTTTGCTTTGTCCACGGGACGCACAGTCAGTGGGATTTATAATTGGGATTAACCGTTTTTCCAAGCTAGTTATCATTAATGTAATCCAATTAGTACATTCATTGTGTTTACAAATTTGTCTCTAAATGACTCATTGCAGGTGTACTTAATACAGACTCAATTATTTACCTAAATAGATTATTGTGATATAGTTTGTTCCATGGCCAGGCTCAGATTAGTGTAATATTAATTGTTTATCTTTTATGTGTATGTATCTAGCTCTTTTTAGTATATATGTATATAAATATGACTGCATGTTTCTGTGATTAGACATATGCTCCAATGCAGTAATTACACATGGCAATGGGAAGTTCAGTTAATAAAGTAACATGTAAACCATTCGCTCGCTAATGACCACTTCACTGTCTGCACTGGACAACACACTGGGTCTTTAAGCAAATTAATTTCAAGAATCAAGATGAAGGGCACAGTCAAGTCATCATCACTGTCTCCAACACTTCAGCACTGTTATAACACTGTTATAACATTAACAAATAACAGCGCAAGAACACAGAGGTTTGCGTGGCTATTTTGCAAAAGCCTGGAGCTGATTGCACAAGACTACAGTGGATCTATCATGTGTAATCATGCTTTGACCATGCACATCACTCAAATCAGAGTGTAAAGATGAAACACTTGCTACCTACAGATGGTTTGAAAAGAAGAGTTGATTAGCCCAAAGGGAAGCACGTCACACAGCTTGCTTGGAAGAGAGTGTTTGAGTCAGAGCGAGACATTGCGACAATTTTATCCTAAAACGTAAAACGTCCTGTCACTACAACTACAACCTCCCTGCACCCAGTTGTCCCCGTAATCCCCATCATAATCCAACGTTGTAGATAGATAGCAGTCGAATACTGACCAACAGCTAAAGCTAGCAGTTAGCAAATAGTAGTCGGAATCCCTCACTTTTAAAAAGAACACATCAATATCTCAATCACTTTTTACTCAGGATCTTTGGACAATCGGGACTGAGCAGCAGCTTGTCCTGTCAGTCTGTAAAACTATAACATTAGCTAACTTTAGCTCAGCAGCTAAAGGGAAACAGAGCTGTAAACAGGATCAGTTTAGATGATATCTGATGTTTTCTGCTTTATTTGTCAGACGTGACTCACCAGACGTTTGTCATTATTACCCTAAGTAGACAACTATGAAGTATTCACTACTAAATATAATTCCACTTGAATGAAATAATTAAAAATAATTTAAAAAAGTAACTTTTAATTTTCACAGTAAAATTGCTATTATCAGTAAATGGCAACTTGGGAACAAAGAATTTTCTTTGAAGCTGACTTCAAGCAAAATACTGATTAAGATATTTAAGTTAAACCCTGATGAAACAAAGGGGTGTAGTTGATCACACGCTCTTGATTTAACTATGATTTTATAATTTCCTAAAAACCTTGTTTAGAGTAATCAAAAACGAAACAGTTATGTCTAAAATAATAAGTTTAAAAGTTATTTCTTGATCATGTTAACATCATTTTGTAGCTTTCATGGGGTGTACAACTTTTACACTATATTTACTGTCCCCCTTGGAGTACACAGCTAACCCTTTCCAAGTCACAGTGTATGTGTCAAATACAGTGCAAGGCAGCGCTAGCTAAACTCACATTTCCCTTCTTCAAAATGTGCTTGCTTTTTCATATCAATAGAATCATCCGTTGAGATGGTGAAGGGGCTAATCACATCTTCCCTCCCATAAGCCTAAATCCCAAACCCCATCTCAGTCCATTTTTACATCGGCTCTTCTAATCCGTCTCCCCTTTGATGTTTTCTGCTGTTTGTATAAAATCAATAAAATATACAGCAGAAAAAATGTTCTCCTATACCTTCATCTTGGCTACTTAGAGCAGACCAAAGTCACCAAAAGGAACTAGCTGCCATCCTACTGATCTCAGGAGTCACAAAAAGAGTGAATTGTATCAGTGGGTGCTAAGACCAGCCCCCTGCTATGCTCATGTATGCCCTCGGTGGCTCCATATGCCAAGAGAGCTGCCAAGGGAGCGGACAGGCAAGCTCAGTGACTGCCAATCTGCAGATGCAGAAGCCGTCCGCTCATGCATATTAAACCCACACCACCTGCTCGTCGTACATCACACCCTGCATTCTTGGTCCAAGGAATTTTAATCAACTGCGCTGACAGGAAGCCACTCTCAGGTCCACGTAGGTGAATCATTCAACTCCTCTCCTCTTACTGCCGTTGCTTCTGAGGTGAGGATGCATGTTGATGTTGCATTTCTGCAACATCCTGGGTTCCCTTGAGGCAGACGGAGGGTGCTGCTTTTCTTCCCCTCTTTTGATTACTATGAGTGCTGCATAAAACAGTATTTTGAGTAATTTCCAATTCAAATATGTTTGTCAGACATAAAGAAGGAGCATGGTGAATACCCATGGAAGGGAAAAAGCTGTTTTTTCCCAGTGAAGTATTTTAACACAACTGTGTGGTGATCATAGCACTGATAACACTACATCTCAACTCATCAGCATGAAGAAATCAGCGGGTTTTTTTAGCTTCAACCGTCATTGTCAGTGAAGATGTTACAGTAAGTAAATGAAGACACAATTAGGTACTCGTCCGACTGCACCTTTCGTCTCTCAGCCAGTTTCTGCTGGCAAAGCATAATCCTCTAGAACCCCCAGGATTAAATTTTTATGCCATCTTTTTAAATATAGTCTTAAATAAAATAAAATAGGCAGATGGAGACAGGCACTGCCAAGACAGGACCAAGTGTGGTATCAGCGGTGTGGTAACAGTTAAATGCACATTAACAGGCGAGCCAAATATGCCATGTTTGATAAATGGTTTGTTAGCGTTGTTAATAAATTGTTATGAAGAACAAAAGACTTTTCATGGAGATAAAGAAAACATTGATGAACACATGCGGTGCACATACACACAGCCGCACACACACCAATTACAGATCATAATCATATCTCGAAATTAGTATTTTCTGAAAATAACTCAAACTAATTATGTTGGTGTTATTTAATGGGTAATATAGTTGTTAATAGTTTCATTTATATCAGTCGTTTCTAATCTAAAATAGATGGCATTTTTAGGGTTGTATCTTCCTAATTGTTTCTCATGAATAATCACAACCAGGTAATATCCAAGCATATTTTTGGTTGTCAAAATGTCTAAATACATCAGACCTCTTACACACTGCATTTAATTTGCAAGTCTGTCCCTTCATGAGTGCTCTTCACTACTTCCATGCCTTCTTGCACATTTGTGTGTGTGCGTTGTGTGTTTTTCATTAGTTTCACGGCCTCTTTCATGGTGTCCCATTTGTAAACAGTGATGAATTGTTAATTACTTAGTCCTTCCTCAAGCAACACCACAGGTATGTATATTTCAGCAAAACTCCAGCAAGCTTTAATTTTTGTCTCTTTTCTTGCGTGTCCTGTCCTGGAATCCAAATCTAAATTTAATGTCATTGCTGTGGCAAAAGCACTAAAGCGACCTTGCTCATTAAATATACATTTGATGGATTCAAATGTATTTCTCCAGTTGCTGGTTATTCTCTGTTATTTGATCTGTAAGTAACTTAGATAATGACATTAAAGTACATGACCCACTTTTGAATATGAGGTAGAGGCACTCTTCCCAGCATTTATGAGTTTCCCTAGGAATGAATGACTGAATGAATGAATGTATCTTCATGGCTACACTGGCATCTACAGTACATCATAGAGGTTTAGCTAATGCGATGTGTAGCACACATTGCTGGATCACCTCCAATAACATTCAAAAAAAAAAAAAAAAAGAAATATGGCAAAAACATTTGAGTAATAGGCACTACATACAGTACAGAAAATTGAATGTTTTCATTTCTGAGAGAATAAGCAGTAACATAATTGTGTCCCTCCTGGTGGTATATTATGATAATTACACCACAAATTACAATCAATGCATCAGGATAAATTATCTGTCTAGTTCCATATTAATGCATATGGGTTGTGAAGACAAATCAGCGCAGGATAAATTGCCTCTAATAATATTGTTCTGTGTTTGAGCATTCTTATAAACATCATTGCTGATTCCAGTCTTAAACAGGAAGTCAATAACATCTGACAGATTACATTTTGACCTTGATAGCCAATGAAACTGCTACAGGAGGATCTGCAGGTCGAAAGAAGTTGATTCACTGCTGCCTCTTGTCACAGTGCCACTGTTATGATCCACATTTGAAGTTGGCATTGTAGCTTTGTTACCACTGCTGAGTCAGAGAAATGTGCAACTGAGGAGGCAAATTATCTTTGAAAGCCCTCAAGGCACCTTCAGAAAAACACAGAGTTCTTGGTACTGATAATAACCTGACATTATGAGTCATGTTCATTTCAGAGAAATTCAATCAATTGTCCATCCCCCTGTGTTCCTTGTATATTCTTAAGGGTACTTTGGTAGTACTTCATCTGTAGCATTAACAGCTCTAGGTCCAAGGTCAATCAAACAGCATAGCATTACTCACATTTATACCATAAGAGAGGTAATGAAGTAAATGCTGTTCATAAATGCTGTTCTCTTCCAATGTGATTTTAATGTTCTTAAAGCTCTGGTTAGGAGAAAACTAAAGGTATTTTCTTCCTTCTGCAGAAGACTGATGCACTGAATTTCTGTGCTTTTCTTAAGGAACAGTTCAACTCAAAATTACATACTCTCTCCTATGTGAGTCCCGGCTCCCCTGATGTTTGTACAGCCTCTTCTATTGGACATGCAGGTTGTCTCTGACAGTGTAGACACATTGCACCTCCAACAGAGGTATAGTGCAGATTAGACAACAAGCAAGCCGAGCCTTCTGGTAGAGCGCAGTACAGGCAATTTGGACTTACAGTGCAGTCTCTTGGCTGCAAAACACTTGCACTATGTTGCGTGGGTTGTGGAAAGAAATTTCAAGGTCACTTTATGATCTGTTTGGGAGAAGGAGGAGGTTTGGAAGTGCAGGGGCTTACTTGTTGTGTGTACAATGGTCATCCAAACTTTAATCAAGATTCAGCTGACACGGGGTCAGGAGATGTAATGTAGATAATTAAAACTTTTCATTAGGAGGTGAATTGTTCCCTTAAGGTTCAATGCATGTTTGGTGTCTTCTGGGGTCTACTTTATTAACCTGCTGCTTTGGGCCTGTCACTGTAAACACATTCAAAACCCTTTTTAGGTCAACTTATAATGATGCCATTAGATAATGACTATACTCAAAAGTGTTTCAGTGACCAAGAAGTAAAACGGTACTTTGAACTCCCAAATGCACCCTTCAATGAACAATGGAATTGAAATGCATATCTTCTACTTCCTTTGCCAAACATTTAAAAACCTCTGCAACTGCTTACCCATAGGTGGAAAATATATGTCACAGCTTGGCGCTTTAAGGCCACCACCAGTTGGACTACAGTGAAGGACAACTAGAGTACCTGTGACAAATGTCCCACCAAATTCCTCTCACTGGGCTGTCATGGCGACCAAGGCCATGTGCTCTTTAACCCTGCTTACAGGCAGCGACTGCCACCTTTAACCGACTGTCTCACAGGTCAACTACTATTTGTTTGTGTCATGTCAGGGACAGAAGGTCTCCCAAGGCTTGTTGTTTTGATGATCATGCAAGACATACAGTACAGTATGTATGTGCATGTTTCTGTGTGTGTGTGTGTGTGTGTGTGTGTCTACTGAACTGTTTCTGTGCTTGCTCTTCCTTTCTCTGTTGTATTTGTTGCCCATAGCATTTTCTTTCAAGACATTTATACATGCTCACAAGCTCAATGTATTTTTTTCAGTTTATATATTAATGTATGCTGTTCACGCCACTGTTGGTTTTTGTGAAGCATATGTAACAAACAGTATATAGCATGTTTTGCCATGTGTTGTACCATAGTTGGAAAAAATTACTTTCATGAGAGTTAACCATCAACCAAAAATACTAACTTGAAATCAAAAACAAAAATTTACTTTGACAGCAGATTGTTTACATAGTTAAACATGGTATCCCCCAGATTTTTTCAATGCTCGAATCTCAAATTTTGACATCATTTTAATCAATCAATCATTTTAATACGGTGTGAAAATGAAGGTGTTCTCTAAAACTGTATCAACAGGTATCAGTGTATATAAATATGTTACATATGTTACATATAATATATATATATATATATATATATATATATATATATACCCTCTGCAATGTATAGTTCCCTGAATATGGTTCTGTCCAAAAGGCAGCGGTGCATGATGGGTAAGCAATCAGTAGGCCATCTTTTCCCTTTACGTAGTAAGGCCCTCTTTGATGTGTGCTGCAGTAAACACAGGCAGTTCTCTCCCGACCACAGTCTCCTGGGGGATAAGGCTTAGCACAAGAACACTAATGAGCACATTACAAGGAAGCCTTAGAAGGAAAATGCTAAAGTTGTAAATGGAATTGTCTCTTGTGTTGACTGTGCCAAAGATGCTCTGTCTACAGTAAGTGTGTGTGTGTGTGTGTGTGTGTATGCATTCAACTGCATGTATATACTGTGTGTATGTGTGCAGAGTATATACAGAATATGGAAGCCTCCATAGGACAATTACAAAAAAGCCTTTTTGTGGAAATTCTTTTTTTTTTTTTCTTCATAAAAGCGTAATATAAGATTTTAAAACTGGATTTGAATCCAGGCTGAAAAAACTGTAATATAACCACCGCTTTCTGCCGCACTATAATTAACAGCTGAAAGTAATCAAGCATTGGAGCTAAAATGTGAAAGTGGGACTGTGAAACTGAGGTGACATTATGCCACCGACAATAACAGTAGCAAAGCATTACAAGTGGAGCATTCAGCATTTATTCCATTTAAGATAATCAAAGGTCCTAAAGAAGTGTTGCATAACAATCCTACCTGCCTGAAAAACAGTGTTACAGCCATGGCTATGTCAAGGCGTGGGTGTCGGTTAAAAATTGTGTTTGTTTTATGGATCTGTTAAAATGACACAAATACTGTATGTTTTAAAGAGGAGTTTGTGACATACTACCAAATGATCAAAGTTTATAGCAGTAGGCAAACATGGAACATGTCTCAGTGTTTACCACAGAACTCCTCAGATCCATGCTGAACTGTGCAGCATAATATCTGACTGCAGACACTGGCCCACATATAGTGCACTTTGGTTTTATCTGTATGCATTCATATAGAAGAGAATGTAGTACTGTGACTTCCTTTTTATTATAAAAACACATAATGTGTCTGAGTCCCATGTGTCATTTTTTCAATGATTATTACCATACCGTAATGTTAGCATGCATTCAGCTTTACAGTGATCAACTGCTTATATGGATCAAGAAGTTTGAGACAGCATCATTCCTATAGAAATGCTTTTTAAATAATTTGCCTATAGTAATCAAGTAGTCCGCTTACAGTGTTCATTTTGGGTATTTTCATACAGGACAACATATGGAAACCGTCAATAAAATTCAGTAAATAGCCAAGCTGTTCGTTTCATTATTCATATTCATATTCATGTAGCCTAATAAATATAAAAATGTCAGTTAGATGGTAATCAGCATGAGAAATAAAGAAAAATAAAAAAAATAATATATAATAATAATAATAATAATCATCCGCTTATAGTGATCAATTTGACCTGGACAAGAGGTTTCCACTGTATTTTGAATCACTAGGTTGTAACCTTTATTTTACAATAACAGATCTGCATGCAATGATGTGATGCCCCCCCCCCCATTAGAAATAAAGGTACGTTTTAAAATTAAATAAACCCTGTATTTAGTTTAAGCTGTTGGACTTTTTGAAGATATTGATTAAAAGCGATTCAATAGTAATAACTGTGAAGAAGTACTAGCCTCGGTATTCTTCTCAGATAACTCTGTTCTCTCTGAATCTGTGATCCCCAGCCAGTAGATTCCTTGAAAGTTACCAAGGGAATCGGCAATCTGGATTGCCTTTGTGCAACGGGGAGAGTGAGAGACGTGAAAATGATTTCAAAGATTCCTTGATGAATCACGCTCCCACTGCAGCTGCCATTTATTAGCACATTTTTGACCATGTTTTTTTTTTTTTACAGCTACCTAACACTTTCACAGAGTTTGCTAGAGGCTTGAATTGTGAGGGTTTTATTTTGTAAAAGTCTTCGTTAAAAGTGTCGATAAATTAACCTAATGGCAACTGACACTACATCTTAATAATGACTAAAGCAAGGGACACATCATTTATCAGCTATTACCTCATTAATGAAGATGAACATTCTTTTTTAAACATATTTCAGTACTGGTTTGATATCAGAAAAGTGCAAAAGTCTGTTTTCTTCTTCAATTGGTTTGAGTGCTTGGATCAGTTGCAGGGTTTACACTGATTTATTCAGGGTCAGTCCCTTGACAGTCAAGAAATGACAACCCAGAAAATATCCCATCAAAACATACAAACCCACATTATCTCCAATCCGCTCTGATACATTAAAGAAACAGACTAATTGGTTTATTAACTTGCTCTATTTCTGACAGGGGGATATTTAAAGAACGTAGCAGTTCCATGGGATCCTGTTTGACAGGTGCTCGTTCAAAAGTGCCCAAGTTGTGCTTGCTATGCTGCAGATTTTTTACCATTTCTTGCCTGTCACAGTGATGAAAAGGGAACCCATAAGAAATTGACAGCCTGTATTGCTCAAGGCCAAACATATCTGAAGATGACTTGTTCCTTGATGTGGCCAACATGGCTAAAAGAGTAGAGGTAATCCTTTAAGACTTAAGAGGGTTTTTTTGCAGATTTGTTTGTAGACCTAGCACCTGGTGAAAAATAGCAGAGCCTTTATTTTATAGAATGACAGGTGAGAGACTTTGCAGTTTTTATTCTGTTTTAAGGAAAAAGAGAACATGCTGAATTGTGTGCGTTTACTTTCAGAGGTTTTATAGGTCAAATGATTCGTTGGGTATCAGTATAGGTGCAATATTAAAAACCACAGGAAATTTTAAAGATCAGCTATTCGAGAAATCCTGTGCACATTTAAAGTATGCCATAATGTGTTTAATTTAAGACACTCATGTCAGCCTCCCTCTCTCTCTATGTTGAAACTGGCACATTCACTGTCTGAAAGAAAATAGAGCCAATATACAAAAGGTGCTGCTATAATGTGCCTTGGAGTTTTGTGGGAGCTTTGTCCCTCATGAAAAAAATATATGGAGACGTCATACATCATCATCGATTGCCAAAGTGCTGTGTCATTGGTACCACAGTGACCTTGTGTAAGTCACATCCTACCCCTCTGTTCTGTCAACAACATGTGACAAATGAAATGATGCTGCACTTGAACCACTTTATATATGTATATAAGTACAGATACAGAAAAGAACATAGTAATAGTGGATCAGCAAAAGCCTTCTTCACTGGTTCTTTGAAAAAAGATAAGGTGACAAGTGAAAAAATAAAGTTTTTGAAATAGATAAGATTACTTACGATGCAGGTACTAAAAGGGTGTTGACCTTGGCTTTTCTAATGTAAATATATCAATGGTTAGGCTTACAGCACAAAATCAATTTCCTCTTTTGTCAGAAAAGCTCTGGCTCATGTGCTTAAAGCTAAACCACTGACCTAACATAGGTTGTTGTCTTTGTATATCAAACGTGCTGTTCTTCACATGTGGTCACTGCTGCTGTCTGAATAAAAGATACAAGGGACTTTAAACACCATGACAATAATTGCCAGGGACGTACATACCACAGGGGGATGTTGTGTTCTATTTTCTATTATTAAAGTTGCATCTTGGAATAGATAACCTTTTCAACATTCCATTTAGGGAATTTGTGGAATTAATAATACAAGATGTAATCTGGTGGCTTTTAAAGCAGAGAGAGTGAAAGAGTCGGCTTGGGTTCGAGACCTACTTTCATATGTACCCCACTGTTGGTACCCAAAAATGATTCTAAATAGCAATCAAAAAGCAAGACTTGCAACAGATGCAGAACGTGAATGTATTACCTTTCTTTCCTTTAAAAAAAAAAAAAGAAAGAGACCCCAAATGCATCTGAAGATATTATATGAGCCACTACAGTAAGTGGTTTAAATGATATCTTCCAAAGTTTTTACTCTGACAAAGTAGAGTAGTAGAGTCTTGGTTGGCCCCACGAGCACCACATATCTCTTTTTGTGTTACCTCTGATCTCTCATCATCTCTTGGGCCTTACATCAAGAGCCCCGGATTTATTGATCAGTGGCCATAAACAAAACATAGATTGAACTGGACACTGGGGCACAACAAACGGATTACCGAGTTTTTATTCCACCTCACACGATGGTCACTAGAGCCTCGGCTGAAAAGGGCCATTGGCCAGCAGAAGTGTGGCACACAAAGCAGAGTGGGCAACAAAGATGTGGCAGACTCACACAAAAGGATGATAGAAATAGGCGCGGGATGACAATTAGAAGAATATGGTGTGTGAGTGTGCATGTGTGTGCATTTAAATGGTGTCTGTGGGCATAATATAAATGGATGAAAGCAGAATCAGATGTGTAATCCAATTGTATTGGCAAGGTATTGAGTGTAATAGCAGTCAATCCAATTTTCAGTGCTTGACAGCATGATAGAGTACATGTATGTACTTTGATAGAATATCTGCATACACTAGTGTGTGGTTGCACATGGTAGCACACAATATTTATACGTCACTGTGACCACATGCCTGACAGCTGTGCATATTTCACAGGGTGGAGAACCCTGCATTGCAGTAGTTGTACATGGCAGCCTTTATATGAGAGTGGCTCAGGGTCAGACTACAAGAGGAGTATTAAAGTTCCATCACTGGGCCCATCCCTCTCTCTTCTGCCTCTCTGTAGTGTAACATTATCATTTCACTTCTTTACCTCTGTAATTTAGTTCAGTGTTTTCCAACTGTGTTTACTAAAGCAGGATATTCACTAAGGAATTGTGGTTAAACTTCTTCATTTGAAACAAACAGCAAAACAGACACCAGGAATGCAGTACATATGTTTAATAAAAGCAACAAATACAACACACACGCCAAAAAGCAGTACAATACTGATAACAATTATAATACTAAAGCACATTATTGCAGTTTGTAACATGCGTTACACCATTACTTTGCTTTCTCTATTGCATCAGGTCAACGTCAGAAACCTTCAATCTGAAAATGCTAATTTTACTCAGTCAGTAATGAAGAAAGTTGTTCCTAGGGCTATCCTGCCTTTAGCCCACTGAGTTTCAGAAATGCACAAGGAATAAAGTATTCTCTTCCAATCTGAGGAGGGTGGCCATTTTAGTACAAAAAGGAAATCACTATATAAGAAAAACTACTTTTAGAACCATAACGGCATGCCATGTGCAGTAGCACGTCAAAGAAATTAAAGAAATGAAAAAAGTTCTTTTGCGAATTAGCTATGATTTAAGATACAGTTGAAGGAATGAGAGAAATTCCCTTTTTTAACATTTTCTGTCCAATATAAACCAAATCTGTCTCTCTGTCTTTTTCTGTCTACAGCAGTGGTCCCCACACTTCCTAGTCTACGTTCAGAGGTCTTCAAGCCATGTGTGGAAGACAAGGACCTGGCCTTTTGTCTAAATGAGGGAGAGTGCTCCATCATTGAAACCGTGGCTGGGGTTCACAGACACTGCAGGTGAGTGTGATGGGGCTTGTGTGTGTGTGTGTGTGTGTGTGTGTGTTTGTGAGGCATTTGGTTTCTTTCTCAGCATTGACGTTTCCTCTCTTTGCCTCAGCATTGATGTTTCCTCTCTTTGCCCTTCCCCTCTGATCACTAACCTTGGGGTCATTTTCATTCAAGCTGCTTTTTCCCCCCCAGCCTGACAGACTGTGTTCTTAGAGTGATGAACACAGGAAAATCGTTGTGCAAATGCACATAAAATGCACTGAAGATCTATAATCACCCAAACCACTAACCGAGGGTTTAGAGATGCTTTGGCCGCATTAGATGCAGTTGATTCTCTGATCAAATCAAACTACACAAATGGAAAGAAATGCTTCCATGCTGATCCAACCAGGAAGCACATGAGGAGGAAATGTGATCAAATTGTCTTTAATGTGATCTGACAAACTTTTAATAGTGATAGCAGTCTTATAAAATGGCCTTATCCTCATGTATTAACCTTGTCATAAATGTTGTCTGATATGACTTCTTTGGTATGAGACACATTTTAATGGTAGGTGTAAAGAAGGTGCTCTTGCAAGCTCCTTCTTTGATCTTACTTGAAAGCAAAAAAATATATATATATATATATATAGTTATTTCTTTGCAATTTTCTTTCCTTTTTCTTTTTTCCTTTTGTTTCACTCACGCAACCACTCACACTCTGACTGCCCAACAGAATAAATAGAGGTAACTCCTATAAATATACCCTTAGCGCACTCAAATCATAATGTCGCAGGTGTAGCTAAAATGTTGTAAATTACCTAGATTAAATTTATTTAAGAAACATATCCAATCCTTTCTAATGCCTTTGACAACCTGTTTGCCTGCATTATCAAGCCTATACCGTTTATGTCACGCCACCTCGTTATGTTAATTTGTAATAAAGAGCAAGCAAACTTTTTGTGTTTATATAGCATTCTGAACAGAAAATACAAAATTATTTAGGAAGGAAGAAAAGAGAAAGAGGAATATATATATATATATAGTAGGGATGCCCTGATCGATTGGCTGCCGATCGTTATCGGCCGATATTCAGTAAAAATATGCAATCAGGAGATCGGGATTAATCACGAAACCCGATCGATGACACAAAAACTTGTGCTAATTCTCACCTGAGTTGGTGTCATTGTTACATGCTAACCATAGGGGTAGGGCTGCCGGAGTGCACCGAAACGACACTCCAACACTTTTTTTCTCCAAATTAGGAAATAGAACATTCGCAGTTTGCGTTATCCGGTTGAAATGCATATACATTTTTAAGTGCTTGAAGATCCAATCATTACTAAAATGTATGTAATGCAAGAGAGTCAATAAAAACAAATGGAATGGTAAGAGTTGTCATATTGATATGTAAGGTGTGTTGATTGATTCACGACATGCAAACATAACATGCAAAAAAAAAATCGACCTTAAAAGCAGTCTGTAGCTAGCTAACGTTAACTAGTAAAGATGAAAAGGCAGCAAAACATCCTTTCAGTAATCATTCACTCTTCTTACGGTTTCTTTATTTGTGATGCATTTGCAAATAAACATTACAAAGCCAGCCTGTTAAACTTGGCCAGCTTGTGCTGCATCCATAATGCCTACAGGAAATGAAAGCTTGCTTAGCTACATTTTCTCTGCATGCACTACAACTTGTCCTCAGAATGTATTTTTTGAATGTGACTTCATTTGCTCAGCACAAGCAATTTAATGAACTCATTCTTAGATGCACTCCGGTACTTAAACAAATAGCGCTTCACCTCTGATGCTAACTAACCCAAAGGTGCACTTCCTCTCCCCAATATGATTTGCATATCAATTACTCACCCTGTGTTGCCATGGATTCCTTAAGAATTTTTTCCTCGCATGCCAATGCTTCCACATGAACATAGAATGAATCCAAAACACCCTATCCAGACTTGTTGAAGTTGATGCTAAAATAGCAAAACTAAAAAACTATAAAAACTCTCGCACAACTCATGCAGTATAATCCAAGTCTCATTCATCTAGTCGTATGCTCAATACTTCAAAATAACCTTGCTAATAAAATTATTTCTGGCAGTCAGCCCTGAAGGCAAAGTAGTACTACACACCTGTGGTTAAACACTCTCTGGGAGCAACAACTGCGTGCGAGATGTAGTCCTGCCTCCCACCTTGTTCACTGGCCAGGCACTGCGCATGTGGTTTCTCAGGCGCAATAAAACAAAATAAACGATTGGTATTGGCTGAGATCATAGACGATCTGCAGTCAGTACCGGCGGCAAAAAAATTTGATCAGGGCATCCCTAATACATAGACAACAGAGAGTAAATGGTATAAAATAATGCTTATCAATCTTTTTTTAGCAGCATATTCAGTAATATTTTCTGTTAGCTATCATTTCTGTGGTGGTGTTAGCCAATAAGAGACTTTAGGTTTGTGTTTTTATTGTACTGCAAAAACCACTCAAATTAAACAGAATGCTAGGAAAGCACACTAATTACTACGCATGTGATCGTATGTACATTGCAGATTTTTTGTGCATACATGTGCCATTAATTTGTGGGTACAAGTTCTTCCTTGGACCTTCAACTTCTTTCTTCTTTGTATGTTCCTGCATGTTCCTGCTCTCCCCTCGCAGCCTGCTGCACTATCCACTTAAACTCCGCAATCACTCTGGTATATCACTTTAAAAATACATCACTTTAAAAATACATGATAAGAAATGTGCTCTGAGGGAAGAGTTGTGCTGAATGGTGCTGAATTGAAAAACAGCTCATTAGTACATCTACCTGGAATTAAAGGGCCTAAATCTTCATCTGAAAAAAATAGTGCATTATAAATGAGGCATGAGCATGAGTCAAGCCTCTTAGAAAAGTAATTGTTGAGCAACAGAAAGTTGAAAAAACAGAAAATGGTGCATTTAATTAAAACTCACTGACCATTTTTAGTCATTAAAACAGTCACATGATTTATTATCAGTCACAGACAATTAACCAGATAACTTAATTGTATTAAAAAATAGATTTGCAAAGTTTTTTGTGTAAAGATGTTTGTTTGACAAATGGAGAAACAATCAATCAATTTTAGCAGTAACCAGCTATAAAAAATGGAAAATGATTATTTTGAAACAAAACTGATTCAAGTATTAATACTCACAACCTTTAAAAATGTGATAATATAATGATATATAATTTCACTGAATGGAGACAGCTAAGGGATTGGGCATAATTCAGTGATAGGAAGGAGAGTGTGTGTTTCATGTCATGTTAAAGTGGCCGGCACAACAATTTGGAACGTCCCACCTGTGCGACAGCAGCATCAAGAAACCCTGAAGACTCATAGCAACTACCCTGTGGGCTATAATTAGTGACAGTTGAATGACTGCATATAGAACTCAGGAAAGACTGGAGGGCCTAACCTAGAGGTACTGTCTGCCAATTTTTCTTGTGCTGAGTGCCTGTTGTGTGAAAGAATGATTACAGGTTTGTGAATACTTTTATTGAAAGGTTGTTTCCTTTGCCTGAGAGAAGTCCAGGAAGTAAGTCAGATAAATATGATCATTTTACTCAAAATCACTGCCATTTTGATGTTTAATGTCATCACTACTAGGTGGAACTCCAGGTGTGCTTGTGATTTTCAAGAAGTGCTTTTACAGGACAGTAATCACAAAATTGAATTCTTTTGAAGATAACTTGCAACAAGTAATCTGAAAACAATAAAATTGAGCCTGCAATCTACATTAAAGCTGCATTAAAGGATTTCTAACCACTGGGGGGCAGAAAGTCCCCAAAACAAACTCACAGCAGCAGAGCTCTAGTTCTGTAAAGTTGAAGCAGTTGAAGTTTTACTGAACATCAAATCTTTAAAACTGATTCTTTAAGTCATCATCATTCCACAAAATTATTTTATGGAAATTAAGAATAATTTCAAGAATCTGAGATTTTTTTCTACAGTGATTTGTGCTGCACTTTGCCCTGATACTGAACTATTAATTTATCAAGTTCCAATGACTTAGTAAACAGTTATCTACTTACACATTTACCAGATGAAACATCCCATTCTTTCTGTCTACCTGTCAAATTTAAGTCCATGGTTTGGTCCACCAACTCCTGAGACAACTCCTGTGTCTTTTTGGCTTGCTAAATGTTCGACTCTCCTCACCAGCCATTTGTTTACTTCGGATCTTCAACATTTCATGCTGAGCAGGTAGTGTACAGTCAGCTGTTGTTTTATTTTTTGGGGATTCAACCATATGGACTGACAAACCAAAACAATGAGCTGAAAGCTGCAAATAGCAGTAGAGTTGCTGCTGCTGTGCCATTACTATATTCATAATATGCTGCACACAATGTTATCCTCCGTTCTTCTTCCTGTCAGGGATACTGTGCGTGATGATAAACCCAGATACTATCCATCCACATTTCTGGATACAACTAAAAGGGAAAAAAAGTTGTTACTTGAAGAAATATAAGGCAGATGATTATACCCAGGTTTAGTGTGCTGGAGATACTGCTGTTGATCAGTCATCCCTCCAAGCAATACCGGATCAGCATCCTCATGAAAATAACTGCTGATCTATTCAGTCTGCTCTAAAGTATAGAAAAGTAAAGGTTTAACGATTGCTGCCTCTTTTGACGTCATCTTCTCCTCCAGGCCACAGTGCAAAAAGCATAATAGATGGTTGGATGTTCTCCAACATTAGACAAGTAAAGATGTCAGAACAATCTTTAAACACTTGAATCATTGGATGAGAACACAGTTTTGAACTTGGGAATCAATTTATTTTGTTATGAAACATTTCCTTCGCCTTTCTCCCCCTCCTCTGCCGGATGTTCATGTTTGCCAATGCTAATAAGGCTCCCAAAATAAACATGCAAATGTGAGTTTAAGACCTACTTCCACATCAGTGCTGTGGCTTATTATACACTAAGTACAGTAAAAATACAAGAATTCAAAGGTCTTGTGGTAATTGGGGCTCAATACATATAGAATTATCAGTCTATAGATAACTGTAGTTGAAATGACACCATTCTCGATCAAGGATTTTTAAGCCAAACCATCACTTCAGTGCCCTGCCAAATTCCCCAAAATTTATTTCTTTGATTAGTGTAAAATGGCAGTAAAAAATTAAACTTGATTCAGTGGCACAGGCAAATGCCAAAAGTATTAGATTATTTTTTTTTAAAACTTGATAATTAGAATTAGAATTATTTTGGACAGTATGTATTATATGAAGATGCATTACATTTATACAATGTGATTACAACCATCTTTAAATTCCAAAATTAATGTACAGTAGTTGACACACAGGCATAAACATGCATGCAGAGATTTGAGAATGCAATCTCATACAGTAGATCCGTAGAGGAGTGAAAGTGTAAATGTTTACTTCAATAAGACAGATATTTAGCTATGCCTCCATTGTCAAAAAATGTAAATTGCTGGTACAGTATGAATCAAGTTCCTATTGAAAAGCAATGCAGTGTCTGTTTGCTTCATAGAAATCTAAAAATAAATGATCTCATTTGAAATATTAAGCATGAGTTATCACATACAGTGCAAATCATGAAGAATTGTAAATAGATTCAAATTGGTATCAAATCTGCCTTCAGAAGGAGGAGAAACATGATTTTGACATGCATTTCTGATAACAAAGAAGAGACTAAGATGATGACACTTTTCTTTGGCTCTGAGATGTCAGACTCACTGAGCGCACAAATGTAGAATGCATATATTCTATGAAAATATAAAAAAGCCAAAGGTGGAGGAATACATTATCAGGAAGTGTAGTAGAGCTGGCCGTCATACCCAATCATGTCACCTGTTTTTCTATGTGTTCAGCACCACAGCACTCAGACAGTTTTGTGATGGTGAGTATGGAATAAAACTACCACTAAAGCCTCTCCCCAAGGGGAAAGCATGTCCTTGTGCCAGAGGAAGGGAATCGCCACAGGCGAATATACAGCACCTCAAATTAAATTAACATTGGAAGAGATAACACATGTTCCTGTGATCCTACGAGAACTGTTGCCCAGTGCAAGAATTCAGTGTTAGTACGTGAAGAGACAAACAGAACTTGCAGCAGACTGTTGGGACACTTGGATGTGCCAATGCAGCGCGGACCTGACAGTGCCTGACAGTGCCATAGAGGATACATCTACCTCCAGAACTGTCACTCCATGCATAATGGTGCATGCTGATGGTTCTAGGTTGAATATGAATCACAACACACAGCCACAAGTGTATTTAGTTATGACAACAAATTATTTTAAATATGTTTTCTCCAGATGACGGCTTCAAGTTAAAATTGTCCAAAATATCATCCACAAAGAGTTTGAATAGGATTTGTTCATGTACTTTTTCCTTTTCTTTTTTTTTTGAAAGAAAAATTGCACACTGTATGACTGTGCCTCGCACCATGCACTTTTCATATGAGTCTGTGTGGTACAAGGGCAAATTATGGTAATTATTAACACCAGAATTTCCGTGCCGAGTAATCGCTACTGACACAAACCGTATTGTTCCTTTCCTTCCACTTAAGCAAAGCCAATCAGCAAAATATGAGTTTTGTGTGTTTCATTTTGAATCAGCGTGTTAAAAAATAGCAATTCCATGTGGAGTTATTGGAAGGTTAATTGGTGGCGTAGAGTAATGCAGTGGTTAGCTCTGTATGTGAGGTCTGTGAATTACAGGAGGGCATGTGTGAAATTCAGTGAAGCAGAGCCACTTAAAGTCCTCCCAGAGCCCAAGACAAAATAGGACCTTATGGCCTCTGATAATATCTTATGGAAATAACTGTGTTGTAATTGATCATTCTGCATGGGTGCCCTTCATTCAGCTCAGCCCTTATTGATGATACGCCCCAGTCCGAGTAACGTTCTTTCTGCATTTTTCAATACAATTATTTCTAGCAGGTTGTAGTTTGAAAATATTGGACCTGTTCAGTTATGCAGGTTTTGACTTTGATGCTCAGCAGTATCAGTCTGACATGTGCTCAGCAAACCAAAAGCATGCAGTTAGCCACGGTTGGAGGGCGTTGTAGAATATATTGAGGGTGCACTGCAGCTCTGGCCACAACCTGCAGCATTGTGTTGTGTTTTGGTGACACACAGTAATGATCATAACATTCAGGCACTGAGAAGCTGTGCTTGCTTTACTCAGGGCATGCAATACAGCAAATATGTAAATTTTTGATTGTTGTATGTGGAGTTGCATGATGTGGGTGCTCTTTTTCATTCTTTATGTACACAAATAACACTTGCTTACCTACAGTATGTTTTTCTTTCCTGCAGTACCATCATCCCATGCTGTAAAATCTTTTTTTTCTTTACTTAAATGGAAAATATTTCTCTTGCTAAAATCAGTAGGAAAAATGGTCTCCCTTCACTGAAAATACTTGCCTCCTTTCAACAGAATGTTTTCTAACTTGTATGGGCATTGTATCAGCAACACACTACACAGAGGCTCACTTGTGTTGCACAGATGATGCAAAGCTCCTGCAAGTTAGCTTTATAGTTGAAACAGCCTGATGCCTCCTTGCCAAAGGAAACATGAATTGGACATTGCATTTTTGTGTGTACTATTTTTTATACCCAGTAATCCATTATTATGGGTTTTTAATATTTTTCATTCTGATTGATATGTAAATCCATAATAATAATATAAAAATGCAAAATTATTATTCCAGACCTAAGTACCATAAGAATTACACAGGATGCATTTTGCATTTTAAGAAGTGACTTTAACAAAGACACTTTACCATCTTAATTTCTGCTGGTAGGATTTATGAATGCCTTTGTTCTAATTTGATGATACTGCTAGTATGAAGGATTTAGTGGCCTGTACATGAAATTGGTAAAAGAAGGTCTAAACAACCAACCATTATAGAAAGGTTTAAATATGGATGTAATGAACCTATGATAAAGGGTGTACTTTTGATCAAATGAAAAATCCAATCAGTGCAAATTTGGCATTAATTACAGGTTTAGTCAAGTCAAAGCAAATGGAGCAGAAGAACAAGTCAGACTTGCTCAATGGTTTCTTTATGTTTTACCACGCCTTTTAATATCCGTACATTTTTAATGGATTAGCTTTCATTCTCCTCACCATGGAGGATGAAATCACTATCCTCTGTGTGTGTGTCTTTGTGCTTGTGTATGCATTAAAAGCCTGGCAAAGCTTAAGGTAGCTCGTGTCTACTATTACCATGGTAACTTCTTCCCTCATTAGTGTGAGGCCAGAAGCAGAAAAAATTGTTGTTGACTCACTTATAATGTGCCTGCTATGGTAGTTACATTCAAATGTTCACTCCTTTGCATTATATATTTTTGTGCATTGATTCTGATTGATCAGACATTAAAATAATTGCCACCTAATGGTATAAATGATTGCTGTCGTGAATAATACATAACTAAATTTGCATATTTGATTGCTTCATCTGAAGCTATGCTGACATAAGATATTAGATCATATTTAAATGAACATTGATTTGTTTTATGTCTGTTCCTTCAAAACCCATCTGTGTAGATGGATAACTAGTAAAACCAGTATTTCATAACCAAAGTGCTTACATTGTGTGCGTGTGTGTGTGTGTGTATGTGTGTGTCTGTGTGTGTGTGTGTGTGTGTGAATCCGAATGCTGTAGGGGACATGTTCATCTACCCTGATGAGGAAGCACATGAAACAAAAGGAATTAAAAAAAACACATTCCAATTCTCTGGTCCCCATGAGGAAAATAGCTATTTCTATTGGTAATTTGCTGTAGGGTTAAGCTTAAGGATAGGTTGAGAGTGCCTGTGTGCATTTGTCTGTGTCTCTGTGAGCCTGTTTATGTTTTTTTCCCAGGATCCAAGAGACGTTGACAGCAGTATTAACAGAATCTGATATGACAAAATGAATCATATAAATGAAGACCACAACCTCTTAACTTCCCTTCCTGTTTTTCTTCCTTTCATCTTCCTTTTTCTATGGGGAGCCAGTTCAGCGATTAAATTGTCACTGCACCGTCAGACCTTGACAGGCTGCACTAATCCACGATGCTGTCGCTCCTCTGCTGATCCATTCTGCTAGGGAGGACGTTCTCCAGGCTTAAAGCCAATGGGCCATGTCCCCCACTACCCCACCCAACTGCTGTATGAAAGCAACACAATTATAAATGTGGGAGCAGACTTACCTGTTGGCAACATCCCATGACAGACCCATCATCTTGCCTTGGAACTGAGTACTGTTGGCCCATTAAGTTTCTAATTCAAGTTAATTAATTGAAAGAAAATGTAGGTGCACCAAATGTTAAATTATAGATTTCTTCTAAAATACTTGGCTCTTAAAAACATCTGTAAGTCAAACATTATTACTGTTCCCATACCTACTACTATTACATGCATACTACTGTAAACACATGACTAATTTCTCCATCCATGCTTCCATCTTGGTTCTTTCAACATTTCATTTTACATTCTGCAGAGACCCGTCACAAACACTGCAGATAAAATAATCAGGTGTCCATATTCAGCTAACAAAGGCTGCCTTGTTTTTCAAGCTACAAGACTTAATGAGCATGGGACAGACATGTTGTCAAGAAAATCTACCATACCTATAGACAATTAACGCTTTCACAAGTTGTTGGTCTATGATTTATTGTTTTACATATCAGCTTAATCAGTTAAATAAAAGGTACATTAAATTGCTTAATATATATATATATATATATATATATATATATATAGATAGATATAGATATAGTGATATTACAAACTATATATGTATATATATGTATATATATATATATATGTATATATATATATATATATATATATAGTTTGTAATATCACTTTATTTCCAACAGCCACATGCAGTTAACCAGCTGGGGGCACACGATGTTAGCAGATGTCTCATCTTTGATGTGAACACTCCCTTTACTCTGACTTCATACATTACTCCTTGTCATGATTTGAATCACAGGGTAAGTTTTGATAGTGGGGTCATTTGCTTTGAAAGAGAGGCAGCTATTGCTAGCTAGACCCCCTCTTTTGTGTAATGTGTGATGAACTCAGCACTGAGTGTGCAGGAATTGCCTGTGACTCAGCAGGTGTTGAAATAACATGAACGAAAATCAGAATCAGAATCAGAAATACTTTATTGATCCCCGAGGGGAAACTCTTTTGTTACAGCAGCTCACTATCACGTCAGTGCATACAGGAATAGAAGTACTAAGCAAAAAATATAATACACTATAATACAGGTCAGAAAATAAATTAAGTACCAAGTGGGTATAAGTATAAAATAAGTGTGAAGTACAAAGTGGGTTTACCGGTTGATGATAATAATACAGTATAAAGTAATAGTGCATGAACTGTCAAGTTAAGAAAAGTAACATCTAGTGGGAATCAGTACTGACGTTAGCAAGCTAGGCTAACGAACTTCCACTTTCCAAGAGGACGCTATTTAGCCTAGATCACTAACTAGGCTACTTAGCCTATCCAGCTAGCTTCCACTTTTTGAGTGACATACAAACTTAAAAGCATGAAAGATCCTTCCAAATGTTGAATATTGTAAAGAGACAGATGGCTTAAATCACTAGCAGTTGATAGCCCACGCTGTGTGTGCTTGTTGATAAAGGGGGGAAAAATATCTAGGATATAAGTTACAGTATGACGTTCTCCAGTCAGAGACACACCACAGAAGTTGAGTGCATCTCCTACATTGATGTAGTACATGAACTAGATAATGGACTCCAAAATGGCGCCCATTTCTTTGAATATAAATTACTAGGACATAAGCCAAAAAAGTTTTCTCAATTCCTGGTTTGCTTCCACGTTGTCCGTGAGAGAGCTCAATCAAAGGATTGAACACAAATACACATACCTTTGTTGCTGCCATGTTGCCCGTGTAAATGATATCAGACAAAAAAATTGACAAATATTTTTTTCAATTCACATTACCCACCCAATAAATGGATGAAACTTTTTTTTTCTTAACCACCATAGAGTGTAAAACATTTTATCACTGTATGTTTCCACATTTACAAAGTCACATTTATGGAGAGAACTGTCCACAGTGACATTTGCAGAGCCTAAGAAGATCACAGATGAGATGACAGACACACCCACACATACACAGCATCTCTCTCCACTTTGTCTTCCCCACATCAAATGCACACTAAGACTTTTAAAAAAGTAATGACAGATTTTAAATATAACCACCACAAAGAGACTGCATTGGATGTGAAGGCAGTTGTACAGCCTCAGTTAGTTGCCTGCAGCACTTTATTTGTCATTTCATTGTGAGTTCAGCTGGTGAAGGATAACAGCTGCTTCTCATGATGTTTAGACTAAAAGATGTTCAGCAATGGACACAGAATAGAGACCATATAGCTACATCATTATGTTTGAGCACAGACAGCAGACTTTGATATCTCTGTAGCCACCACATGCAGAAGGGGTCTCTGGAGGTTTTCTCAAGGACTGCCTACTGCGTCTGTAGCTCGGTCATTAGGATGAGAGGAGCAGACAGAAGAGGAAAAGAAGAGGGACAGGTGCTAGTGATGGTGATAATTAAATGTTGTTGGGGTTTTTTTGTTAATAGGGAAACAATGGAGGATAAAGATGTAGCCTCCTCCCATCTCAGGGGTATCAGATGGTAGAATTTCTCAGATCAGGAGTTCAGTTGCAGTGTAGACCTTGAAACATACTCCACAACTGCACTAAGGATTGTCATCTATACTCCACCAGAGGGAGCTCCACTGATTTCATCATTACAGGTAGAAACTTCATGAGAAAAGAGACTTTTTATATTCAGCCACTGTATATTCTGATTAGGTTGGTGCTCTATTCGAGCATATTGGTAAGGGGGTCATAAAGATGAGGTGTTAATACTTCTGTGTGTGCTTATAGTGTATCATGTAAAGCAAATTTTACTTACCTGTGAAGATGTTGTGTTTTTTCATGGGATTGCTGTGGAATCAAAGATAACAAATTAGTCTTTATTGGGGAAAATAGAAAATGATGAGCCTCTGTTCTCCTTCCATAATATTACCAAACTCCACCTCTATTTTTTTCCCCCACATTCTCCCTTGTCTTCCTCATTTTTTTCTCTCTGTCAGAAGTGAAGTACAGTAAGACGCAAGCCCTCTATGTAGCATCGTTACCGGCTTTATCTGAGCTGCAGCTTGTACATTTTATCCTGAGACGTGTCAAATGAGATAAACAGATCAGTTAGTTGGGAAACACAAGCCAGAGGATTGAGCAAAATCAGGAAAGAAGAGACCACTTGAAGAAGAGATAGAAAACATAAGAAATAAATCGAAGGAATAGGTGCAGGTGGTGGTGCTTAACCAGGGTAATATTTCATCATCAAATGATCTGACGTGATTCTTCATTTTTCCTGATATCTTCTTTCTACTTGACATGTCTTCACAAGAGGCTTTGCTTTGGTATTGTACCAGGAGAACTGTCCATGTTTATTGATAAAACTCCTCCTGAATTGAATTAGAATTTAATTAAGTAAAGTAGCAAAATGAAAGGAGACAGAGAGAGGCAGAAATAAATCCCATTGTTCCACCTCAACCTGTCTCAGGCTGAAATCAATTACAAAAGCGACAGACTTGTTTAATCCATGTTTGCGGGAAAACAACAAGCAAACTGGGGATAAATATTCATTTGTCAATACAGATAGATGTTAGGTAACAGAGCTATGATAGAAGAGTGTGAGTCTGGCTGCCGAAAGAGCAGTTACAAACATTAAAGCTAATTTGAATTCTTCTTCAAACAAGAAATGATGGTGTTTACATATGGATTCTTATTTTTACCTGAAAACTCATAAAAGCAAAATCAGGGTCTAAGACTATTGAAATATTGACAAAATATTGACCTTTCAGCTAATCAGCACTAATCATAGTTCTCAGAAACAACGCCTTATGCCTTATGAAGCCTAATTTAACTAATTAAATGATATCACAACCTGTTGGTATGCAGGTCTTGTCCCTTAAGTAATGGTATTAAAACATTTAGTAGTTATGAAAAGAAACATAACTTTTTTTGTGAACTCCACATAGTAGTACTCAACATTCCTTATATACTGGGCATGATGTACCATTGGGTTGACTGGCGTGAACAGAAATAGGCATCATCCACTTTAGGTGCCGGTAAATCTTAAATTGATTATCTGTAATTATTATTGTATATTCTTCTAAGAAACCATATGATTACATTACAATGATTACATGGAACTTACAACCAGCAGCCAGTACTGCTGACTCACATACATCTGTTGGAACCACAGTGAATTTGAATTAAGCACATCAGTCTGTCATGCGTGTGCCCAGTTTGAGACTAAGCCATCTTATCTATATGCAAATCTCACTTCAGGGAACACTTTTTAAAAAGCTGCACAATGTGTGTGTTTTTTGTATGTGTCATGACAGAGTACTTGATAGGCGTGGTGGTGTGTAGTGAGGCGTTTCATCTATTAAGGTACCATTAGCTTTGTGCATTGGTTAAAAATACTGTCTCTAGCTGAGTCATTTTAAAATGCGAATCTTGTCAAAGGGGTCTTAATAATGTGCTTTATGGCTACATACATGTATTGTGTTTAATGACTGAGGCTAAAGCTCCCAGTCAAAAAGTCTGCATCCTGTTGACCACCAGTTGATCCATGTGGAAGACATGTAACGCTACATAAAGAACCAGCATGTTATCGTATTGCAGTGTAGAGTCATGTATGATATAGAAAAATGTTACGTAACCCTATTTGGCTGCTTAGCTCATACAAATTTTATTAATATTTTGCCAATGTGTTTGGCAGACGTAATGCTATCTCTAGTGACGTTGCTGCGATTGTAGTGAATGGTCAATTGTTTATTCTGGTGGCTTATGAGCACCAGAAACTTTTAATTGTACAGCTTTAACCAAATAACTTTACTGAATTGACGTTGTGATTGAAAAGACAGCATGACATGCTGGAACACAAATTTAGGAGTGGTTTGAAAAACCAATAGGCTTATTTAATAATAATAATAGCATTGATTGTTAGGGCAAACATGAATGTTTGACATTGCGTCATTAACTGGGGACAGAGAAAACTCACCTCCTGAAATGGAACTTTGACTTAAAGTGCTATTTTGTTTTAATTTTACTTGTTGAGAGTTGGTAATTCTGAGCCTCACCTCATTAATATAAAGAAACCCAAAATTAATACCAAATAATCCGTTTGTTACCTGCTACAAATGATCTTTGATGAGATGGACACTGTAGCTAATGCTCCATGCTCTGCTTGACCTCTGCACAATCTTTGGCGTGGTAAATAATTAACTGAGGGATTGCCTCGGCATCACTGGGACTGCCCCGGACCGGTTATCTGTCAGTATGTTTTTGGTTTTTATTGGTGATTGTCTTACTTCTGCTTAATTTAGTATGTGCGGTGAGCCACAAGCTCATTTCGTTGCTATGGAAATACTGCTGCATCTATCACTGTCTAAGTGAATGTCTCCCAAATTTCCTTGAGCTAAATGCAGAAAGACACTGATGCCCTATCACTGGCTCTCATGTCATGTAATCTCAACACAAATAGAGATGTGTCTAGCTTGTTTAACTCTACAAAGTACATCAAGTCTTAATCAGAGAATTTGTGAGTTTCATTTGAGTTATGTTTGCACTTTCAGTAACATAATAGAAACTAATCCCATCATTTTACGTTAAGACAATTTTGCCAGCATTAAAATACTTACTGGCACTTATAATAATAATAATAATTTTATTTATAGAGCACTTTTCAAGCAATATGCACAAAGTGCTTTCCAAGCATGTACATAGTCTCATCTTCCTGATTGCCATACTCAGAAATAAAATCAAAGCATACAGGGAAGAAAAACAAATTAATAAAACTCAATAAAATACTCCAAAGTGCTTAATGTTTGTAAAAGGAAAGTTATATCTATAATTAATAAACCACAAGATAAAGAACCACGCTTCTATTTCTTTAGCTGATGCCACAGAAAGTCCTTTATAGATGTCACCAGGCACTGCTGAGTTCTCTTTTTGTCTGCACCAAGAAGTTCTTTTCAGTTGAGGAAGCTGTCTAAACTTGTGACAGGAAATGGAGCGATGTTGTCAAAGTCTGCATTTTCCAATCAGTTCAGTAGATATGAACATTTTACAGGAAAACATGACAGTGATTACATGTTTTGAAATGCCTTTGGGGTTTTTGGATGTTGATGGCATTGAAGCTTTGTTGATATTTTTGCAAGTGTGCCAGTCTACTGCTTGTCACTGCTGTTTCTATTCATTTTAGTCAAACTGAGTTTATGAAAGGTCCTGCCATCTCTAATTAGATGTTGTCATTGTGTCGAAAACCAAAGCTTGTACAATATTATGATATTTAGAAAAGGGCATTGCAGAGCAGCTGGGCTTTTATATGTCCCAGATTACTCATACTTTTTTTCACAGCCAGTATCCGATTTACTTAAATTCACACAAGTTTTAGATTAGATTAGCCTTCTTTTAGGAGAAATTTGTCTTGGGCATTCAAGAGAACACAGTTGACATAGCAGCACACATGTTCAATCAAATTACAGACACACACACACACTTCATCTCTTACTGTTCATTTGTTTGATTGATAGTGGAACTAAGGAACATTTATACCTGTTCAACTTACTGTTTGGTAACCTGTACCTTCTGCCTGAAGGCATCAGGTCATACTTATTGTGAAGGATGTGGTTTGGGTCACAGGTGATTTTAAGGCACTGCTTCCTCACTGTCTCCTCAAACATCTCCTGGGGAGAAGAATTCTTTTTCCAGCCCTTCTGATCAGGTTTTGGAGTTGTGATCTGAATTTAACGGACAGGTTACCAAATCATGTTGGGATGCCATAACGAATAATAAATTCAATGGCTGCCCTGTAGAACAAGAACACAATTATTTTATCTACTCCATGGACCCTGAGCCTTCGCAGAAAATGCAGACGCTGACTGATTCGTGAACAAACATACTCCACTGAGCCCACTGTAACTGAGAATCTGGGCTGTGATCAACAACAGACCTGGGATCGAAGACCTTATCTTTAGGGTTTTTTTACATTTAGCATCAGGTTGTGCCCCTCACATCTCTGCACAACCTCTTATATCTCTGACTTATATATAGCAATGTCTGAATCTGTTGTCAGTATGGCTGTATCATCAGAAAACTTGATAACGTAGGTGTTTATGTACTGGTTTCTACAGTCATTTGTATGTAATGTGAAAAGAAGGTGGGGAGCTTAGGCAGCCTTGAGGAGCTCCAGTACTTAAAACCTGTACGTCAGAGAGAGTTGAGTTGACTTTCACCTGCTGTTGTCTTTCTATGAGAAATGCATGGTACCATTTCATTATATAAGGGTTCACCTCCATCAGTTTCAGCTTGTTTAACAGGGTCTGATTATAGTATTAAATGCTGAACTAAAGTCCATAAACATTAGCCTCGCATAAGCTGTAGGATTTTCAAGGTGCTTTAGAATAAAGTGTGTTGTAGCGTTTAAAGCATCATCAGTGCCTCTACCATCTTTGTAAGCAAATTTGTATGGGTCAAAGAGATGTTGTACCTCACTACGTAGGATCCCTACCATATTTTTTCCATATTGTAGGAATGGTACATGTATCACCTGAGAGCTGGAATAGAGGGCTTCAGGCTGGGGTCAACTCATCAGAAAATGTTTTAAGAAAAAGAGCCATAATACCGTCTGGCCCACTAACGGTCTTAGTGTGCAACTTTTAAAAAACCTTGGCCACAGGACTTGGATCAATTACTATTATATCCTGTGTTGGATGTAACTGTAATTGACAGGTTTCTACATTCATCAATACAGTCTCTCCCTACAGAATCAAAACGTTTGTTTGCTTTTTCCAGTTCATTTAGTACATGCCTTTCCTCCTTGTCAGAGTTCAGGTTGGCCATTTCTGTCACGGTGTCCCACATTTTTTTTCCAGTTCTTATTTGAAAAGGCTTCTCTGACACATACACTATGTTGCCCTCATGCTTTCCTTAGTTTCCCCTTTAGTTCTCTTTGAACTGCTCTCAGTTCCATTGTGTCGTTATTCCAGAAGGCTTTGTTTGATCGTAGGCGTGATTTAGTCTTTGCTGTTTGGGTATATCCTAATGGTCTTTTGTGGCGCTACAGTGTCGACACAAAAATGAATGTATCCTGTAATCACCTCCGCAATACTGTCAATATTGTTGTCTTGTTGGAAAACTTCCCAATCTGTGGCCAGGAAGCAACCACTTAGCTCCTCCTTATTCCTATCTTGCCACACAAGATAAGGGCGGACCTGAAAGTGGGAATAAGCTGGATGGTGTTATGGTCCGAATTTGAAGGGGGTCGGATCTTAGCAGCATATGCATCTTTAATATTCTCATAGCATTTGTAAATTAAACAGCAGTAAATTATTTTTCCGTGTGCTATTATTGACATATTGCAGGATCCCTGGAAGAGCACAGTCCATCTTACAGTGATTGAAGTCTCATAGTACAAATATTGGTACATCAGACTTGTTTTGTAATTGCTGATGAACACAGTCGGCTACATGTGAGGCAGCTTGTAATCAGCACCAACAGCAACAGCACTTCAACAGTTTTCTTCCCCATCGTGTTATTCTTGTTCTTTCATTCAACAACAAACAAACGCCCGTCTCTCGTGCCCGAGTCACCACCGGAAATACGTAGCTTTTTCTCATATAGTTCTAAGTTGTATAATTAATCAAAACTACAGTATGCCTGCCCCGATCTAATGTTTGACAGGGTCCAGAGTTGCCACTGTTTATTATAAATAGTATTATAGTTATAATTGAATGGCTTAATTAAATTTGTATTGTATTAAAATTGTTGAAAAAGTTAATCAGAGTTGCATAAGCCTGCTGGATACAACAAATAAGAATAAAAATAAGAATTAAGAATGTAATCTTTGATTAAGGGATACATTTAGTTCGATTTACGGATACATTTAGATGCTTTTTTGACCGCCACCTTAACGTGGTGGAGGGGTTTGAGTACCCGAATGACCCTGGGAGCTATGTTGTCTGGGGCTTTATGCCCCTGGTAGGGTCACCCATGGCAAACAGGTCCAGGGTGACGGGTCAGACTAAGAGCGGTTCAGAAGCCCCCTATGAATTGTCAACCAAGGCCAGTTACGTCGCCCGGATTGGCGCTACCGGGGCCCCACCCTGGAGCCAGGCCTGGGGTGGGTGCTCGACGGCGAGCGCCTGGTGGCCAGGCCTTTCCCCACGGGGCCCGGCCGGGCACAGCCCGAAGGAGCGACGTGGGGCCGTCCTCCGTGGACCCACCATCCGCAGGGAGGATCCGTAAGGGGCCGGTGCAGAGAGATCTGGGCGGCAGTCGAAGGCAGGGGCTTCGGCGACCAGATCTCCGGACACAGAAACTGGCTCTAGGGACATGGAATGTCACTTCGCTGGGGAAGGAGCCTGAGCTTGTGCGGGAGGTTGAGCGTTACCGGCTAGATATAGTCGGCCTCGCCTCCACGCACAGCCTGGGCTCTGGAACCCGTCTCCTCGAGAGGGGCTGGACGCTCCATTTCTCTGGCGTTGCCTGCGGGGGAGAGGCGGCGGGCTGGTGTGGGCCTGCTCATAGCCCCACAGCTCAGCCGTCCACGTGTTGGAGTTTACCCGGTGAACGAGAGGGTCGCGTCCCTCCGCCTTCGGGTGGGGACAGGTCTCTCACTGTTGTGGCGGCCTATGGGCCGAACGGCAGTGCAGAGTACCAGGCCTTCTTGGGGTCCCTGGGAGGGGTACTAGATAGTGCACCGCCCGGGACTCCGTTGTTCTACTGGGGACTTCAACGCCCACGTGGGCAACGACAGTGCCACCTGGAGAGGGGTAATCGGAAGGAACGGCCCCCCTGATCTGAACCCAAGTGGTGTTCAGTTGTTGGACTTCTGTGCTAGTTGCAGTTTGTCCATAACTAACACCATGTTCAAGCACAAGGGTGTCCATCAGTGCACGTGGCACCAGGACACCTAGGCGGAGGTCGATGATCGACTTTGTTGTCGTATCATCTGACCTCCGGCGCGTGTCTTGGACACTCGGGTGAAGAGAGGGGCGGAGCTGTCAACCGATCACCACCTGGTGGTGAGTTGGATCCGCTGGCAGGGGAGGAAGCCGGACAGACTTGGCAGGCCCAAGCGTATCGTGAGGGTCTGCTGGGAACGTCTGGCGGAGCCCGCTGTCAGCAGGGTCTACAACTCACACCTCCGGAGAGCTTCTCCCAGATCCCGGGAGGCTGGGGACATTGAGTCCGAGTGGACCATGTTTTCCACCTCCATTGTCGATGCGGCGGCTCGTAGCTGTGGTCGCAAGGTTTCTGGTGCCTGTCGCGGCGGCAATCCCCGAACCCGGTGGTGGACGCCGGAAGTAAGGGATGCCGTCAGGCTGAAGAAGGAGTCCTATCGGGCCTTGTTGGCTCGTGGGACTCCCGAGGCAGCTGACAGGTACCGGCAGGCTAAGCGTGCTGCAGCCCGTGCGGTCACAGAGGCAAAAACTCAGGATTGGGAGAGGTTCGGAGAGGCCATGGAGGAGGACTATTGGTCGGCCTCAAAGAAATTCTGGCAAACCGTCCGACGGCTCAGGAGGGGGAAGCAGTGCTTCACCAACACCGTGTACAGTGCGGGTGGAGGGCTGTTGACCTCGACTGGGGATGTTGTCGGACGGTGGAAGGAATACTTTGAGGATCTCCTCAATCCCGCTGTCACGTCTTCCGAAGAGGAAGCGGAGGCTGGGGACCCGGAGGCGGACTCATCCATCACCCTGGCCGAAGTCACTGAGGTTGTTGGCAAGCTCCTTGGTGGCAAGGCTTCAGGGGTGGATGAGATCCGTCCTGAGTATCTTAAGTCTCTGGATGTTGTGGGACTGTCTTGGCTGACACGTCTCTGCAACATCGCGTGGCGGTCTGGGACAGTGCCTCTGGACTGGCAGACCGGGTGGTGGTCCCTCTGTATAAGAAGGGGGACCGGAGGGTGTGTTCCAATCACAGAGGATCACACTTCTCAGCCTCCACGGTAAGGTCTACTCCAGGGTACTGGAGAGGAGAATTCGTCCGATAGTCGAACCTCGGATTCAGGAGGAGCAGAGTGGTTTTCGTCCCGGTCGTGGAACACTGGACCAGCTCTATACTCTCCATCGGGTGCTCGAGGGTTCATGGGAGTTTGCCCAACCAGTCCACATGTGCTTTGTGGATCTGGAGAAGGCATTCGACCGTGTGCCCCGGGCGCTTTGTGGGAGTGCTCTGGGAGTATGGGGTCCGGGGCCCTTTGCTAAGGGCTGTCCGGTCCCTGTATAACCGGAGCAGGAGCTGTGTTCGCATTGCCGGCAGTAAGTCAGACCTGTTCCCGGTGCATGTTGGACTCCGCCAGGGCTGCCCTTTGTCACCGGTTCTGTTCATAATTTATATGGACAGAATTTCTAGGCGCAGTCAGGGGCCGGAGGGTGTCCGGTTTGGGAACCACAGGATCTCATCTCTGCTGTTTGCAGATGATGTCGTTCTGATGGCTTCTTCAAACCAGGACCTGCAGCATGCACTGGGACGGTTTGCAGCCGAGTGTGAAGCAGCTGGGATGAGAATCAGCTCTTCCAAATCTGAGGCCATGGTTCTTGACCAGAAAAAGGTGGTTTGCTCTCTTCGGGTAGGTGGGGAGTCCTTGCCTCAAGTGGAGGAGTTCAAGTACCTCGGGGTCTTGTTCACGAGTGAGGGACGGATGGAGCGTGAGATTGACAGGTGGATCGGTACAGCGTCTGCAGTGATGCGGGCGCTGTATCGGACCGTTGTGGTGAAGAAGGAGCTGAGTCGAAAGACAAAGCTCTCGATTTACCGTCAATCTACGCTCCTGCCCTCACCTATGGTCATGAGCTCTGGGTAGTGACCGAAAGGACAAGATCGCGGATACAAGCGGCCGAAATGGGCTTCCTCCGCCGAGTGGCTGGGCGCTCCCTTAGAGATAGGGTGAGGAGCTCAGTCACACGGGGAGCTCGAGTAGAGCCGCTGCTCCTCCACGTCGAGAGGAGCCAGCTGAGGTGGCTAGGGCATCTGATCCGGATGCCTCCTGGACGCCTCCCTCGGGAGGTGTTCTGGGCATGTCCCACCGGGAGGCGGCCCCGGGGAAGACCCAGGACACGCTGGAGGGACTATGTCTCTCGGCTGGCCTGGGAACGCCTCGGGATCCCCCCGGAGGAGCTGGAGGAAGTGTCTGGAGCGAAGGAAGTCTGGGAGTCCTTGCTTAGACTGCTGCCCCCGCGACCCGGCCCCGGATAAGCGGAAGAAAATGGATGGATGGATGGATGCTTTTTTGACCATATACCAAAGGTTCATAATGAAATAAAAACACCCTTAAATCACTAATTTAATCACTTCACTTCAACTAGGCAAAAAGTTTTCTCTTTTTGTGTGCGGTTTGAGTGTACTGAGGCATTTTCTTTAATGTTTGTTAAGAGTGTGGCACAAGCTGTAAATTCAGATACACTTGCACAAACACAAGCGCATCATAGATTTCAATACCCTGGAAGCTGTCATAAGTCTGAACAGAAGGTTAAACTTTCTAATTGATGTCCCGAGCTTCCTTAATCACTGCTTGTGTGAGAGAGCAGAGACCTGGGAAAGAGTACGACAGAGAGAAAGGGAGGGAGACAGAGAGAGAGAGGAAGATTAGAGTGTCTTGACAAGGAAAGCCTTTCAAGTTTGTAGGTTTGAAGTGCTAATGACATGCAAATGTGTGCAAATGAGTGCGAACCCACCCCTAAAACTCTCGCCGAATACGTGAAGCTGAGTGAAATTCTGGGCTGGTGTTTGTCTATAAATACGGAAAGTTTGAGGAAGTTTGAATGTTTTTAACTATGTTAGTAGGAGAAACCAAACAGGACTGTACAGGACGAACATGTTTACATCATCTTTACTCATTTGTCAACATATGTGTCTCACTCTCTAGATTAATATTAGATTAGAAAAATGTTTTTGTGAAAAACAGTGTGTCACAGTGAAAAATCAGATGAATAAATACATTTATGAAGTTAATAGTAACTTGTCAAGAGAAGTAAAGTCAATATAAAGTTGTACTGAGTTATACTGATAGTTATAATCTGTCTATATATGAGCATCGAGGTGAACTTGATGAGGCTGAACTTAATTACACAAAACACCGACTGTATAATGCAGATCAAATTTCGAGAGAGAACAGTTTTACTACATGTGACAAGACAAATAAAGGGATGAATGAAAAGATCAATGATCCAATTACCTTAGCTGACACACAAATCCATAGAGAGTGTGGAGAAAGATGGCATACTAATCCATTTCACAGCAGTTAACAACTTTAATAAAAGTTTTCTTGTAAAACAAAACAATTAGCAACTGTGTGGCAAAATGAGAGATACAGTGAATAATGGTTCTAAACAAAGAGGGAGAGTAGCAGCATAAAGTCATGGTATATTGAGAACAGCAGTAGCTTTTCAAATAATAGGGCCACATGAGAAAACTTTTAAAATTCTTCAAATTTTCAAAATGACTCACATCACAAAATTTACAGATTTTTTTTTGTCTCACTCCTTTACATGCTAGACGATTAGGAAAAGCAGTATCACACACACAACGATGAAGCTGAGATGATCCTCCTGACTCCTGATATGTCACTGACATCAAGACCTCTAATCTCACAGCATACTTTGGGCTCACATATGCATTAATATGCATGTTCATGCAGCATGCATAATATGCAGCGTCAAAACGAGAACCTACAAAACAGATTTGCCATGGCAAGTGAGAAACATTGATCCCCTTTAAAGGACTCATGCAGTTGGTGATACCCAACGGTTCCCATATTATCAGGATGGCTCAGAACAGTCCACAAGTCAATTAGAGTGATTAAGATGGATGGATAAATCTGCAAAGCCTTTACACTACCAGATAATCTGTCCTAACCGTCACTCCTAACCAAGCCTCTAATAGGGATTTCACATTTGATTGTTGGGATGGATAAATCTGGTGGAAGTGTCACAATAAGGGCCGGGGTATATTCGATCAGAACTAGTTCGTACCACATGTTGTCCGACTGCATTGTAAATCAAAAGTGTTTATAGTTTTTCCAAACGATCACACTCGAAGGCGGAGTGAGAAGCCGGCCTTCATAGAGAGGGAGATGCAATATTGTGTAAATATGGGGATAAAGTCTTCCTGGAAGTTCACATGTAAAGTGACAGAAATAGTTGTGTAACAAATGAAAAAATAGAGCTAGAGAGAGGAGTTCAAACCCTTGGTGATTGTACTTCTACAACTGAAAAGTATTTCGAGGACTGGGGATATCAGCCCTTGCAGGGTGGAGTGCCTTGGCAGCAGCAAGGAGTAGACCATGAGTAGAGTGAGCTGCCTTGAAGCTTAGCTGGTTGCAATCTAACAAGCTAGTCTGTGAAAAAAAATCAAAAATGTGTTTCTTCAGTTATATAATACATATTGGCAAAACTGGTGATTCTCCAGAAAACATTTCTGTTTCGTACTAATTTAGTCAACATTACTCTATGTATTTAATTTTTTGAAAGAGAATAGTCTTTATAATTCTTGCTGCTGTCCAAGCACTTGTGTAGTCAGTAGCCAAAATAAACTAACAGCAACAGAGCCTTGATATACAATCTGCCTTGTAGGTTCTTATTGCTATCATATCTAGAAAAAAATTATATGAGGAGTCCTCTTTCTTTCCACCCGATGAATATAAGTCAAGTATTCACTTGCATTAAGCGCTTGAAAAGTTATCTGTCTCTCTAACTTTCTAGATCCTCGACTTCCTTCACTAACCACTTATTTATTTTGGCTCTCTGCCATTTCAAGCTATGCAAGTAGCATTCCATCAGGTCATACAAGGAGCAGTTGGCCATGGTGTAATATGGCATGCTATACACAGAATATATGTGGGTGTGGATGAGAACTGCTGAGAGTCATTGTTTCACCATTGTGAAAACAATGAGCTAAAACTTCAACTCTGCAAAAAGATGCAGAATCTGTGTTTGATTATCAGTAGGATTAGTAATTCTAGCAACCTTTTAACATTTGACTTAATGTTAATTTCAGATATGTTGCTTTATAGAGCTTTAATAGTTAAAAACAAGTTACATTTTGCGTGGAAGAATAATTCTTGCAATCTTAAATCCTAATTGTAGGATGAGGAACTAATTACTCTATCATTGTTTCTAACAAAAATTCTAAATATTACCACATGCTGGTACTTTACTTGAGCTTTTTTCACTTCTGCTGAAATGAAAGATCAACAACAAAGATGAACACTGCAGCATCTCTTTAAAATGTTAAAGAGGATTTATCACCGCACTATTCAAGATGCCTCTTGAATATCTCTGGAAAACAATGGTTCGTAAATATAAATTGTAAAGTGCTCTCAAATTGACATGCTCGTTAAAGACACCCATTTAGGAACTTTTCTTTCTGCAAGAAGGAAGGTCATATGAGAACTAATAGTAGTTCAATAATGCTATCTGTCCATCACAAAGGTCAGTGTCTGAATTAAGTGGGCTCCTAGAATTATGAGAGTCCAATTGAGGAGATTTTCAGTGCTTGCTAATACCTTTAAACACGTTAGAATAAAATACAATGGTCTCTCCTTTGATGAGGTTAATGCTATAAACAGATTTTTTAAAAATCCAATATGAAACACGATTGGCTGCTTCTTGCACTGGACTGGACATGCTCTGAGACACTGCCAGGAAAATACAAATCCAAGTAAACAACAAATGAGTGACAGCAGTAGGATAAGAATAATACTGTTATTATGTTGCTGGTCTTTGGCTTGTGTTGTGGTGCTGAACTGACAGCAACTGTGAAGTGCACTGTACATGCATCTTGTAATTTGCAATACTCGTATGTCAGTATCATTGAATGCATTTTCATTGCTATTGCAATACTATGACTATAATTGAAATGTTTCAAAGGGCCAAAGTTGTCTAATCTCTCTTCTTCCCAGAAACTTACCAGAAGAACAATTCTCCACACTGGGCAAAAACGCTTACTTAATATTCTAAATAGTTATCCTTTCTCTGTATTATGTGTTCCTGAATTGACAAAGTAGCAGTTTTCAAGCCACTATTTAAAAAGCTCATCAGCAACACTGAAGTCTGAAAAATGACAGACCAATTTGCAATCTTGAGCCCACTTGCTTTCTCTATATCTCTCACCTCCATGAATCTGCCCAAGACTGCAGTGTACAGCAGCGCTGAGACAGCTCTAATGAAAGTAACAAATGACCTGCTATTTTGACCAGGACTCTGCATTAGTCCTTGTTTTCCTTGCCTCAAGTGTAGCCTTTGATGCTGTTGGTCTCTGTATCCTTTGGGTTGTTGGCATCTCTCCTCCTGTCCTCAGCTGGTTTTGCTAATACCTGACTAATAAATCATTTTTAGATTTGAATTCAGATTCTTTAAAAAAAATTGTTTAGCTTTATTCTGTTATGCAAGACATTCCCCCTCAGTTACATACACTATATGATTACACTACTCTTTTTCACTCTAATAAAACTGATATACAACATCACATTTTGTGACGCAACAATTCTCCTAACAACGTTACCCCAGAGGTTGATAGTTTGCCTACTGCACTGGGGTTTTATCCAAAAAAGTCTATTTACATCTTAAATTATGTCTGGATTACTTTTCTATCTTTTTCTTTAGCAACTGAGAAAAACAGAATCCTAGAGAACCAACTGCTGCAATGCAAAGGCCTCCTCAACGCCATACACACACACACATACACACACACACACAGCCATTCCTCAAATATGCAGCCCTAATATCTACACAAACCAGAAAACACATAATCCAGACTCTCTTACCCTCTCTTAACTGACTTTCTGCAAATGCACATCGATTATGGCAGGATTACTCATGGCTGCATTCGAAAGAAGAAACAGCTTGGGAACAAAGATCTCTGACAATAGGAACCCCTCTATGTGGACAAGCTTCCCACCAATGTTAAGGAACCAGACGCTGCCCCATTTATTCAGCACAGCATACAACCCATCTTAACTCCTACCTTGTCAGCCAGTCTCTTTTATCTACTGCCATGCAGTGTATCTTTCACTTCCCTCTACAGATGGTCCCGGTATTGCACAGTGCAGTGAACACATACAGTTTCCATGGTTATATGCACAGACACTTGCTCTATCCCAATTTGTTGGAGCTTGTTATACATTTGTTACATCTCTTTTTTTATGCATATGTACCCATCATGTTTATTACAAACAAGTTTAATTCACACTTGAGATAACAAAAACCCAGATGACTTCTAAAAAGCATCTCACTCTTAAACGAATGGAAACGAAACGCTGTTAAATTGGATAACAACATGTGATTGGTAATATTAAAATTAATATAAGATGATGGGAATGTGTGGAACAACATGTATTAAAGAAGAGAAGAAGTATGACAAATAAATTCAATAATAATAATGAATAATGAAAAATAAAGCCACTATAGGTGAAGAGTGTGGTTATTAGCATACATTTCCATACATGCATGAAAACGTTTTGGCTATATGCAGTATGTTTCATATCTGTAAATGGCTGTAGCCTCTGAACAAATTACTAAATACAAGGTGGGTGAAAAGTTAGGAACATTCTGATGATGGTTAAAATAATCTTTTTGTGAACACTTAAACATGCATAAAAAAGTACTTTATCAAATTTATCACACACTGGGAGAAGTGACTCTGTCAGATCAGGAAACGGATATCACCAACAAAGAAGGCGTTCAAGACATTAAACTGACAGCAGTTATGCCTCTTATGAGAGCATAGTATGTCTCTGAGAGGAGATGAGGCAGGAAGGAAAGAGAGGGAAACAAGAATAAAGTGGAAAATCAGCTAATGCTGTTTATCACAAGGTGAGGTGACTTTATAGTCCATTTTAGGCTGTGCAGTGCTTTTCATAGGCTAGAAAACTATTGAAAATGTTGACAAAGCGCTATTTCTGTTTAATTTTGGATGAATTTCATTTACATTTCACAAATCCAAAATAGCAGTTTCACATGACAAGTGCTGAGCAGGATGTCAGGGAGGTGATGCAGTGTGATATAACTACTGTATATTTACCAATAACTATGTTGGAAACCTTATTCTCCTCAGGCATAAAATGAGTCACACCAGTAATCAGACTTGTCACCAGTATGAAACAACTTTATAAAAACAAATGTGTAAAAACATGAAATGTATATAATTATGTAAAATATATATTGTAAAAGCATAACGTTGGCATATTTAAACTTTACAATATTATGTAGTAGGTAATTCTTGAACGTGACGGTACTGATTAGCCAACAATTGTCAAAAGTATAAATATCTTGTCACATATGTAATAATAAAGAAAGCCCTATGTGTTTTTTCACTTATACAGTACATTTTTCACTTTTAATTTAAATTAAATTGGAGCAAGTGGGAATCCTTTCAGAGTAATGTATGTTATATGTAATTATAGTTTAGGCATCTGTTTGGCAGTTCACCTAAAAAAAAACCTCATAGTGTTGTAAAAGGGTTTTTATTGTATTTAACTTATGCATGTGCAATCTGCAACAGTTTTGTATCTTTATGTGTGTCTTTAGCCAATTGCTTAAATGATGAGTACGGCCTTTGTTCAATTTCTTCTAAATGTAGTAAAGGGCAATTTTTAACACTCTGTGTATAGGTATTCATTCTCGACTTCAAGATGAAGAATATGGTGTTTTTACGTATGTGTCCCCCCAGCGAGACAAACTAGGACCAGTTGCTCCTGGTGTTCACTGTTAAGGTTGGTTAGTTATGGTTTGGTCCATAGTTACCGTAGGCCACTGACATTCCCTGTAGACTTCTACTTGAATGGGTGTATGATTTGCTTACTATGTCTTATATAAGCAATGCTTTTCTCTCTCTATGGCGTTTTGCTAGATCAGTTGTTTATGTTTGAGATTGACTGATAGGAACATTCCACCTAAATCTGCCATCATTCCATGTGTATGTTTTCTGATAATTTTTAAAGCTGGTCCTTTAAAATTAAGTCAATTTCTAGAGATTTTCTAAATATTATATCCTTTGTTATGATGATAGAGATGGTTCCACAAATGATTGCTATCATCCTAGCCTTTTCAAACACTAAAATCATATCTGCAGGTAAACTTGATTTAAACTGATGAATTATTTCATCAGTCTTCACAGGGGAGGCCATTAACATTGAATGACACAGTGAGGTGGACAGAAGAACATCAACACATATATAATGCAACATCCATGCAATAAATAGCACCTTTACGAATCTTACAATGTTCAAAGGTTGTGATTCTTTCTGAGAGTCTATTGAACTATGTGTTTATTTCTGAGGCTGCGGTTTGTGATGTTGTTGTAGAGCATTATCAAAAATAAGAATCACTTTACAATATAATGCAATACATCAAACCACAAAATAAATTGAACATTATGCTTCATACAAACAGTTGCCGTTGTCCACACATCCTATAGACACGGAGCAACATTATCACATACATACAGCTGATGCCTATTTATGCTACAAGCTAACCCAAAGAAGTTTGATTACAGATATCTAGTTTCAATATCCAAGTCAGTCTATTGTGTGATCTGGCAAAATGTAGTTAATTTATTAAGAATAGAAACAAAGCTCATTTAAAAGCAGTAAACTGATGGAGTTGGCTGAGAATGGCACTTAGACAGAAACAGTATCGTCACCACCATACGTTACTGCAGCATTGCCTGTCGCAATCCAGATTAACCTCAGTAACCTCAGTTGTGTATGATTAATATTTGTATATGATTAGGAAACTATTTCAAACTTCTGTATTCCTAAAGAAGAATATGAAGGTCTAACCTGATATAGAAGTAGACTAGATGATGAAATACAGTATAAATTTTGACTCATACTGACTCATAAACTGGCAATACTAATGATGTACTACTACAAATGTTGAAGCATTGTAAGCATATTATTGATATTGATTAACTTTCTTAAAGCTTGTAAAGTTCCATTATTGTGATGTGTTTCCACTGTAGCACTTCATCTGACTTGAAGGCAGATTGTAATCAGTCTGCCGTCAGAGAGGTGCTGATGATAGCAATCAGGAAAAGTGGCAAGACTGTGGATCAGTTTCAGGACCTCATCTGTGGAGAAAAGAGATAATTTAAACCAAAGTCAGTAAGGTCAGCAGAGGAAGTAGTGGGGGAACTGAGGACAGGGCCAGTGGGTAGTTAAGAGAAAGAGCTCTGAATATTGTCTAACTTCTCGTCAAGGCAGGTGACAGAACCCTCAGAGGGAGGAGAGTAGAGAGGCATAAGAGGATGGAGGTGAGGAGAGATATACAGAGAATTATTCGCTGAGGTTAGAGGCGCAGGATTGGAATTAGACGAGGAGGGCTGAGGTAGCAGCTGAAATAAATGTCGATAAGAAGGTGAAGAGCAACTGAAAGTGAGAGAGGTCATCAGACAAGCCAGATTTGAGCCACTTTCTTCCTGCAACCTGAACTCGTGTTCACTCAATTTGCAAGGCATCAAACAGCAAAGAGGCAGGCGGATTGACAGGGAAGTCTAGAAGAAAGTGCACAGAGAAGGTCAAAGGAGGTAGAGGGGGCAGATAGATGTATGGATTTAGTGTAGTCAGTTCACAGAGAAAGGGTGTCAAGTGGTGGAAGTGAGAGTAGGATGGACAAGAGGTAAGAAGAATGGAAAGATGCTACCGGCTTTTTTGCCAGGTGGTGAAGTGATAGCGTGAAGCATACTCTATATTGAACCTAAGCATCTTGGGAGTTAAATGGAGCAAAAATAGACACTATATTGAATGTTACGATGCTGTGAAAGAGTCTGACAGAACAGTTTAGAGGAAAAATAAAATTTGCTCCACCATCTTAATAGAAATCTATATCAGCCATCCATTTAACACTGCAGAAAGTCTACGAGAAATGAGAACTATCGATAGCACTGCAGAAAAGGAGGAATAGCAGGCAATTTTACCGATTCATATGTTATTTCTATGCTCAAGTACAGCTCAATCAGTGTTTGAGTTTCAAAAGTTTTTTTTTTCAGCAGGCAGCATTTGCAGAGTTATCATGTTCTGAAATGTCCTGTGCAGAGAAAACCGTGAGATACTTGTGCAAAAAATATATCTCTGAATGGCTAATCAGTTGGGGGTAAATAAAACTCAAATGAATGGGATGGTTTGATTTTCTTGATTGTTGGCATATAAATTGGCTAAAAAATGTTAATGAACCAAATCTGTCTTTCTCACTCCAATGCTCTGGGCTTATTGTACACACCCATACAGTATTTATTTATAACGTGTATTATGCATACCGAACATATGTTTCAATCAGATATAGCCTTCTCTCTGTGAGCTATTACAAATGTATGATACATGTATCAAAGCTCTCTAGCATCCGCTGTGACTCGATCCAACCAATGACAGCACTAATTCTAACTCAGCTGTCACTCAACAAGATGAAATGCTTGTTACACAGGACCTTTTCTGGTCTGAAGAACTACGCTTCAAGGACACCATTGTTTTTTGTTGCATGAATACTATGTGAATGGCTATAACCTTTGAATAACTGGAGGTAACAAATTAAAGCTCTTGTAAAATGAAATTCTGCTCACCACAAGGTTAAAAAGGAGCTTATGAATCTAGTGAAATGTATAGTTTTATTCTCCTTTTCTGCTTCTGTTGGCTACATTCTTTAAAACCAACACTGTGATCATACTCACTACTTCCTGTTTGAAATAATTACTTGGTTATCCATTTGCTCTGTCTACCTCACTGAAAGCACTAATGCATTTGCATCCCCCCAAAAAATCACTTTCTAGTCTGTCTAAAAAAACGTCTGTAGCTGTGATGATACTTTTGCTAATGGGTCTCCCGACATATACAGTATATGTACCTGGTGATGTTGTATAATTTAACATTTTAACATTTTGTTGGTTTTAAAAGGGCACTCCACCAATTTTATACTTTAAGTTCAGTTTATTCACCATGATGAGTACTACTCAACCTGAAGGGAGCTTAAGTTAATAAAAAATAACCCTGATAATGTCATCAAGGTTATGGCTTGGGCTTGAGACCTCCAATTTTTGAGAGATTTCTGTGTTACAACCTGAGTTGTGGGCTTTGAAAGAAGTGGGCATTTGGGAAGCAGGAAGGATCTAATGAAAAATGCTATTGAGTTTCATTATGGGAAATGTAGGATCCAGCATTTTTGGAGCTTGACCCATACTAGGGACTAAAAGTCAGGATATTTTGACTATTCTTCTTTAAATCTGTCTCTTCCTGGAACTTTATGGAAGTGATATACAAGTGTTTCCTCTTACATGCCATAATAATAATAATCATATAAGCAGTAAATATGTGGTGACATTTATATAGGCGAGATAGAGATGATTGTTCAACTGGACAAACCAGAATTGAGGTGTCCTCACGCAAGACTCGACCCCTGCAGCAAGAGATAAAGTTTGAAATTTGACTTCCTCCATGGCGATCAATAATTATCACACTACTATTTCGCAAGTGACATTTTTGTGAATGGTGGTAGACAAATAAATGTTTCAGATTACAGTGTTGTATAGTACTACTGGGTCTATGTACCGCACATAACTGTAGGTTTACTCTAAAGTGAACAGATTACCAAAATCTAATGGGAAAATCACATATCCTTTGGCATACAGTGTAATTGCAGCAAGTTACATGCATCCAAATGTGAAAGGTTAGAAGTAACAAAAAGGCAATTAGCTTTCTTCAGCCATATTACAAAAATTCCCCCAAGACATGGTAAACAAACAAAAAGGCCAACTATTTCCCCCCACCAAGCTCTCAGCACATGCATATTTAAGGCTCAAGTGGAAAGCAAACACTACATTGAGTTCACAGTCTCAGAAGGCCATAAAAGACCCCCAAATTGTTCACTTTACATTTGTTGCTCTCTGTGGTGAAATGCTTTCTTATTGTCATCTTCACAAAGAATCCATAAAAGGTCTCTTTGTGTTTATGGAGGGAGTCTAAAAAAATGTAGAAATCCTATTTGTTAGTCTTCTTGCCTCTGCGGCTCTTGTTTGCTGCTTTCAGTCTTTACAGTCATGCACTGGCGAGTTGCAGCGGGTTTATAGTTACTTTATCACCCTCCATTAGCACCAGTGTCCTGCATTACTGCCATGTCAGCGACAGATCAATACGATGCAGGGGAGTTTGAATTGGCCACAGAGAGCTCCTTGATTCTTCCTATAAAATTTGTGTGATGAGGAGAGGTTGACACCGTTCACAGTGGCCCCACTAAAACCACTGAATAATATTTCAGACCACAAAATGAGCAACCAAACAGTAACCTCAATGGGCCACCTGCTGACCCTTTGTACTCACAATAGATGCTGTAGCTGTAGCTGTAAACACAAAATATAATTTGAATCACACTGGGTATTTTTTTCCTATTTAATGCCATTCAGGCTACTATTAGACTTCATCAAGAAATCATTCATATATGATTTTGGATAACTGATTCTGAAGATACACATATAGTTATTTTACATTGTGCATTATGTCCACAATTGGCCGGTGGATGCTACTGTTTTGAATATGATTGTGTGCCTTAAGATCTGGACCATCATTACTTTTTCCTGCTGTCCTTCACAGTATCCCAACATATATCATATCTGCATGTGGATTGTTCCAAGATTGAAGCAGACAATACTGAATTATAATCACAATGCCAGTGCAGTAAAACTGCAAGCAAAGTCAGATTTTTATGTGTCTAGATATATCAATGAGTGTATCCTGGCATGACTGTGAGAGAAAAGTCATGAAAAGAACCGCAGGGTAACCGCAGCCTTGTGAAAACACTTCCAGTCATCCTAATTATTCTTTTCCTTTGTGAGGTTATTCAGCAGGGTTTTCTTCTCTATGCTTGAAAGTCTGGGATTGAGGTTAGGCTCAGCTAAGTCTGACCTGGGTCAAACTTATTGAAAATTCAGTGCCAGTTTGCTTAAGCAAGACATATCACAACCCGGCTTTCCTCTCTTGTCAGAATCAGGGCCACAGTAGGGGATGTCATTTCATTGAATTTAGGACAGGAAGGGAGATGCTTATCTTAATCTGCTCCAAGGAAGTATTAAAGTAGAGCAGAGTTTCCGACTGCATTGAAAATTGACCCAAAAATCTATAGCTCCAAAGTCACATTTGTGACAGGATCCCTTTGTAGTACAACTGAACAGAATTACTCGGTGACACATCACTGCAACAATGATGCTCCGCTTATTTCCCATGACTGGTAATGATGTTAGAAGGATCACAGGGACTTAGACACCAAAGTTGTGCTTGAGGGTGATGTTTAAAAAAAACGAAAAATCTTACACACGTGCATCATATAGGTATATCTCCTCACATAACGTCCTTGCCAGAGTTCATCTTCCATTGTTATGTAATCTGGCTGGAGCCTCCTGGAACCCACTTCTCCCTGTCCTATAGTCTGCCTCTCTAAGCCGCTGCCTGGGTATGGGACTGACAAATACCATGGAGTGCAGATTGAGTGATATTCGTTTGGAAACACTATCACACAATAGCCTAATTATGGCATCGCTGTCATCTTAAAGTTGCAATGATTTATCTATGATAATTCAATTAAGTTTCATTGTGCTCTGTTTGCTTAATTAGCATTATATATATATATATATATATATATATATATATATATATATATATGTGTGTATATATATATATATATATATATGTGTATATATATATATATATATATATATATATATATATATATATACATATATATATATATGTGTGTGTGTGTGTGTATATATATGTGTGTATATATATATATATATATATATATATATATATATATATATGTATATTCACATATATACACATATATACATATATCTCCAAAATGGGCTCAATATAGACCTTCATTTAGCAGTAGAACTGTGTAATTTGCCTTTGATGTCTAACTAGAAGCCACAAGCCACCTCCACTTGACGTCTGTTTGGATTTTATGAAACATCTCATCTTTCAAAATGTCCCTCCATGACTTTTCCTTGACCCACTTTCTGTAGAAACTAGAGTTGCTATATTTTCAGAAACGACACAAGGAAATAGTGCTTCCAATTATATTTACCCCCTTCTGTTGACAGCTTGTTGGCCTTCTCTATGACCACCAAAACATGTTTTTGGACTATCTAGTGGGAGGCAGATGGTCATCTCTGCACTTTCCAACCCAGTATTTATGCGTGAGACAAGATGCACAGTGTTGAGTGGAGGCTGATTTACACTTAATTTTGATTCAAAGGTGTACTAAGATATGTTTTTAACAAATGCAGCCTAACAAATATGTTAAATGCATTTCCTTCCTCAGAAAAGACTTGCAAAACAGATTTTTTGAAAGTTGGAAATCTGCAGCTAGTGGTCTTTTTCTTCTTCTCCTCCTTTATTGGCACTTTATTGCCTTTTACAGCGTATAACCATTGCCAGTTGTTGATATGTGGAGTTGTGTGAAACTGGGGTACTTCATAAAGCCACTTTTATTAAATACCAATTTAACATCAGTTAATTTGGCATGCAAGCCTAGCTAGCAATGAGTTGTTTCCAAAGTAATAATTTCTTAAAAACCTTAGCATGTAAATATATATAATATGCATAGAGATGGGCTTAGTTGTCTGTTCAAACTGCAGGTATTGCCTAGTCAATTGACAAATCTTCAATACAGAATGCAAATTGATAATTTTGTAAATCCACTCTATTCATTCTTTTGCCATATACATCCCATGATGCATTCACAATACTCTGCAGTCTGCAAAAATGAGTATCACATTACCCCTGTGTTGAGCACAATGTACAAACAATGGAGATACAAACTTGGAAACTCACACAAGTCAATGCTTTACAGTGCCACTAGTGGTCAGAAACTCCACAGTGTACCTTTAAGTCATGTCCTGTCAACTACTGTTTACTGTTTCTATCTGTTAAAATTCATACCGCCTTATTGATCTGAAGTAAAACTTGGAGCAGTGGGCTGGTTGTACACAATATAAAGAAGCACACAGAAAGAAACAGCAATATTAATCAACTGTACAGTCTGTTAACAGTCTGCAACCAGTTTTCTATTATCAAATCTGCACTCAATAAACAGACCTTGCACTGATCATTGAAAGGCTTTCAACATTTTGCAAAATACAACATGTTGTCTAGCAATCATTATATGTTTCGACTCGCTAGATGATTTTTTTTTTTTTTTGAATGATGCCTTTCTTTAAAGTCATCTGCCGTGCTGTAGTTAAATGCAATCAAGACAAGAATGAATAGACTCAATATTAGGAACAAAAGAAACTTTAATAACTCATGACCACACCATTACTCAAGTGAGATGGATGAGCAAAGCATTGCTCTGACATGATAATTGAAGTTTAAGTGTCACTTTAAGCTTTAGGCTCTCATCAATTTATTTTCTGTATGGCTTTTAAATTTTAAAGGACTGAGTTTGTCTCAATGGCAGATTGATAGTCATAGAAGGTCCTATCGTGCTATATTTATGCTTTAACATTAATGTGCTTATTATGTAAAATCATTTCCCCAGAAACTAATGAGTTAAATACTAATTGTCTTGAAAATGAATTCTCCATTTTTAAATAATGGGATCCTGCATTGTGACCCACTCAGATGATTCAGTTTACTTATGTGCTATTTTGCCTTTAGAAGTAGTAAGCGCTGTAATCATACATATGCTGTGATTTTTTTGCTCTGAGTAGTTTGCTCAAAAGGCTGTTACCACCCAAAGTCTGCAAGCAAAAACTGAAATATATCGTTTTTAACAGATAATTACAATATATTGAGTCATTAAATATTTTAAACATGAGGTTGAAGCCATGGAACGTATTCAACAACAACAGTGCTTTCATATACAGTATATGCATAGCCTTAAAGTGATGCATTTTATAGAGAAAGTTGCTATTTCAATGATTTATTATAGTTGACTGTTGTTGCAAAATCAAAGCCAGAAAAATATATTAGGGATGTTCACTCATAATGAATATTTTAACTGAAACCAAATGGAATAGAGAAGAAATTAGTTTTTAGAAGGCGACCGTGGTCAGATGGAATTACTTTTCATTATTGTCTGGACTAGACAACAACACAGCACACAGTGTTACAGCAGAGAATCTAATAATCTTTTGTAGAAAGAGGGAAAATGCTTTACTACAATGCTCCATCCTTGGAATAATTACAGCAGAACCAAATCAGCGTCTATGTATTTACTTTTAAAATACAACAATAAATACGAGGGAAATAGAGGTGTAGCCATTAAACTGTATCAAACATTATGGGTACATTGCCAAAAATATTTTTGTAATCATTATGAATTTAGTACATGGATTCTTGTAATGTTCTTGTATTCAAGCACTTATTTTACATTTCCTCTTACACCTTCAAAATATAATACATTATAATACAGGTAAGATAAATTAAGTACAAAGTGGATATAAGTATAAAATTAAAATAAGTGTAAAGTACAAAGTGGATTTACCAGTTGATGATAAGTATGTACGGTATAATAATACAATGTAATAATATAAGTAACAAGTAATAGTCCATGTACTGTCAAGTTAAGTGTAGCTTATTAAGATGATTATGAGACGGTGGATATTGCACAGCAGTAATAGAATTATGAATAAATATCAATAGATTAAACTGAAAACAGAGTATATTCCACTGGAGTATTAAACAGAGAATATTGCACAATTATTTCAAGTATTGCAGTGATGTTAATGAACAATGTCCAGTTTAGTGACTTAGGGTCATATAGACTGACACTTAGAGGGAGGAGTTAAAGAGTTTGATGGCCACAGGCAGTAATGACTTCCTGTGGCGCTCTGTGGTGCATTTTGGGGGGATGAGTCTTTCGCTGAAGGTACTCCTTTGTTTGACCAGTGGGTGGGAGACACTGTCCAAGAGGGCATGTAGTTTGGCCAGCATCCTCCTCTCTGACACCACCGACAGAGAGTCCAGCTCCACCTCCATAATGTCACTGGCCTTACGGATCAGTTTGTTGAGTCTGTTAGCGTCAGCTACCCTCAGCCTGCTGCCCCAGCATGCAACCGCATACAGGATAGCACTGGCCACCACAGACTCATAAAACATCTTCAGCATTGTCCGGCAGATGTTGAAGGACCTCAGCCGCCTCAGAAAATAGAGGCGGCTCTGGCCCTTCCCAAGAGATTGAGTGTTCTTAGCCCAGTCCAGTTTATTGTCCATATGTAGTCCAAGGTACTTGTAGTCCTCAACAATTTCCACACTGACCCCCTGGATGGAAACCGGGGTAACTGGTGCCTTGACCCTTCATAGGTCTACAACCAACTCCTTAGACTTTGTCACGTTGAGCTGCAGATGGTTCTGCTCACACCATGAGACAAAGTTCCTCACCACAGCCCTGCACTCAGTCTCATCACCACCGCTGAAACATCCCACCACAGCAGAGTCATCAGAAAACCTCTGAAGGTGGCATGACTCTGTGTGGTAGCTTAAGTCCGTGGTGTAGATGGTGAAGAGGAAGGGAGAGAGGACAGTCCCCTGAGGGGCCCCAGTGTTGCTGACCACGCTGTCCGACACACAGTGCTGCAGACACACATGCTATGGTCTGCCAGTCAGGTAGTCAACAATCCAGGACAGGAGGGGTGCATCCACCTGCATCGCTGCCAGCTTGCAGGTGGATGCCCCCCTTAACTCTTATAAAGATACCGGCATGCATGCTAGAGAAATTGTTAGATGTAAATCAACAAACACATGGCTTGAGCAAACCAACAATTGAAGATTTTTTATTTAGAAGAATCAAAATATTTTTCCTGTTTGTGGTTTCTTTTCTCCCTATTTTTGCCTCTACGGTACTTTGGGTTATGTCAGATACATTTTATTTCTTAAGCATCATCACTAATGTTGCCACAAACACCAGTTTTATTTACAGAGAAAACAAACACAAACAATAAATTTTCTTAATAAAATATGGAGTCCATAGTTCTTTCTGCTGGAGTTTGAGCTTTTCTAAGACGCTCTTAGAAAAGCTCTCTGAGTGGGTAGGAGGCACTCCTGAAAACACCCTTAAAAAGATGCGCAGGGATTTACGATCATCTAAGCTTTAGGATGCTTTCAGGAAAGGACGCTCTGGTGTAGTTTGGGATACATCTAGAAAATAGCATAAAAAATAAAAACAACTCAATTTCTGCTTCTTTCTCTAGAATTCGGATGGAAAGCCCTAAAAGCTCAGATATTTGGAAAGAATCAAAGAAGGATGAGACTAAAGCTTTTCCAGTGATTGAGAAATGTTACTGGAAACCGCATGGCCCAACTGTTGTTAATAGGAAAAGGCTGGCTACCACAAAATACTGCTATTAAATGAGCTAATGCTGTGCTTGGATTTTTAATAGTGTGTTTATACATGTTGGTAGAAAAATACAGACCTAGTGTAAGTGTAAAATGATTCAGCAGTGGTGTTTGATGGAGCTGTAAGAGCAATACTAAAGCACTTAAATGGGAGCTCTTCTCCTCTGAGAAATGGACAACTGGAAGTTAAACACACAGCTCCTTGTCCAATCATTTATGTACAAGTGAGCCAGAACTGCATTTCCTATCTCAAATGAAACATCTGATTTGTATGAAACTTCATTTTGTTAATAAAAGGAAGCCTACCTTAAAAGCCAAAATGTGTCATGTGTGAAAATGTTTCTGATGCATCATCAAGGAATCATATGCAGTATGTCAGCACAGGAGGGATGGAACCAGTCTGAGAGACATTTATTTTTCTCATTTCATTTAATTTTGATGTAAATACCCTGCACAGGACTGAGACAGAGATAACAGTTTGTGTTTGGGTGCACATGCACAGTGAATCCTTGTATGCAGAGCTCACAGGGAATATTGCCAAAACATGCAGATACACATCCAACAATGCAGAGAATTGGCTTAAAATTCACTCGCTTACCCACCGCTCCCCCCTAACGATGACAGCAGCCTGGCATTTTGCACTGAAATGTAAAGCTTCTCACTCATTTGTATCAGTCTGGAAAGGTATCAGCACAGAAACAAATGATTCCTTGCACCAAGTCAAAGGGTTTGTTTTTTTCTGCTGAATTTGCATGGAGCCTTATGCTGTCGCTTCAACCCTCTGATAGCAGTTTGAGCACAAATTAATGACACCAGTGAGGCCCCTCCAGACGCCATAGAGGTTCAGTGACTCGTCTTTAAACATTCATGTGTTCCCAAAACAATTTTCTCTGTCTAATCTGAGGATGTTAGCAGCAGCATAAATTATTCATTAACAGGTTGTCTGCCAGTGAAAGGGAGGTTGTGAAAAAGGAAGAGATCAGTTATGATGGACATGGGCTCATTAGCACATAGTAATAAACATGCACAAAGTAACTTGTATGCATACAATTTAAACCAAGCAGAACCAGATCCACATTAAAGCTACAACATAAATCACATGGTGTTATTACCTGACCAGAAATGTTTGGATGATTTCTGATGTGTACATTTCATGTGGTGAATTATATATCAATCAGTCAATCATGTGTTAAATGATTATTCCTTTTTTGCGGCTTGTGCCATTTATAAATAACTTGTTTCATGCTGTTTATTGTAATTATTCTTGTCATGTGAATATCATTTATTCATTTCAATTTCATAATATCAAGGCTCAAAGGATAAGTTTGCCGTTATTCTATATAGACCAAAACCAACAATGGGTTGTCCACCTTTAAATACTCTGCCTGCCCTTTCTTTGCCACTTAACCCCAAGACGTAAATATTTAAAAACAGATAGTCAGTGTAGTTTTTAGCAGACTTTACTCAAACAGGAGAAAATAGTGCATTTGTTGGGGACTATTTTCAGCGATGGATTAATACATATTTAGTGCTCTAGTACGTATTTACAGCAGCAGGAAAGTGTATGTGGGATCAAGTAAAAAAAAAGTACAGTGCCAATGTTCATTGTAATTAAGGACTTGTTAGCAGGTCTTTTCATGAGATTGGTTGACAATAAGAAAATATAGAAAATCACCAAATCAGTATTTCAGTATCTTTCTCTAAACTCGATCTACAAATACACACATACATATAGAAATAGATCATTAAAAGTCAGGTTGTATAATGTGTGTACACATATATATATATATATATATATATATATATATATATATATATATATCAGAATATATAGTTTATGGTTAATATGACTTTAATGTAGAGTTCTAATTAACTTATATTTACACACAATGTAACATTTGGTCTTCTTTTGTGTAAGATTTGATTTAGACCAACGTAAAACATTTTATTCGTTATGCAGTACTTGACTCTAAGAGTTTATTTAGCATTTTTCTGTTCTATTAATTAATTTATTATATTTTAATTATCAGCACTCCAAAAAAAGACAAATGGCTAAAAAATCTCTTTTTTCCTTGTCTCTCCCTGACACTGTGGGCAGTGTGCCATGTGTGGTGAGGTGACTGAGGGGTTTGCATCCATAGTGGAGGCTGGCAAGGGGATGTGTTGGAGTGCTGATAAGAGCTACCTGGGACACCCTCTGCACATTGAGTTGATGGAGGGGGCATTTGTGTCGCCTGCATGATAAGATGAGTTATCTTGGGGCTTGCTGGTGTTCTCATGGGACAAAATTAATAAAATGAATCAGTACTCCAAAATATGGACATCACATCAATGCTATCACTCTGTCAGGATAAAACTAAACATTCACAAGCTTTGACCTGAAGACGTGGAACAAGTAATTTGTAGAGATACCACGCATCCCTTGACACTCATCACTGGTGTTGTTGGCCACTGGTTTCTTCTTATCTCATTAATTTCCCTTCACCTCTTCAAGCTTATATGTAATTTTCAGACAATTTCCCAGGCACCTCACAAAGTACTTTCAAGTACGGGTGTCACATTTCTCCAAATGCATGACTCGATATGACATTCGATTTTAAGGTCACAATTCGATTTTCGAATTCGAGTTTCCTCATCTGCAAAGATGTCATGCCATATTTGTTGTGTTGCATGAGGTGACATATGGTTCCCGCATGTAGCATGGTCTACAAACTGTAGTTTTTCTGTCAACTACGCGTTCGTTGTTGACATAACTCATGGGGAAAGCAAAATATTGCAACACCGGTGAATTCAGGGAAGCAGGAGGATTTTCCAGTTTTGCGGTTTCTTAGTCTTCTCCTACATGGCAGTGGCCATGGTGTCTCGAAAAGTGCAGCTGCAGGCTACCAGTATGTTATACAATCATGCAGTCCGTGTGTTCTTTCCATTACACTACGCCGTGTTGTCTTTAAAGTGTTGTTTGTGTTCTTCGGACACGCGGCAGATGTGCACAAGTTGGCGTAGGTGGAGAGAAAAAAAATACTGGGAGAATCATCGATCCTGCTTTTGATTTCGAAGGTCAAAAAAGAAAGCTCATTTCAATCAATTTAAAATCAAAATCGTGACATTCCTACTTTTAAGGCAAGATTATTTTTCTCCGCTGTCTGTCACGGCCAGAATGGAGTCCGCTGAATCAGTTCAGTGGGTGTTAAATATGCAACACAGAATTTGCATAATTATTTCATTGCCTATCACATGTGCCGTGCCTCTGAATACCTGATGTGGATCATAGAGTTGTCATGCATGGTAACTTCATGCATCAGTGCCTCAGTACTCAGTACTGACTCACTCGGGTGAGAGACATAGAAGTTTTTCAAGGCATGTTGGGTTTAAAAAAATATGACAAACACTGGGAAAGACATTAGGAATCAAAGCTAATTGATTCATTAAAGCTGCATTAATCAGTTTTTTGTTGTTCCACCTGTGGGCAGAACTCCCCAACAAGCTAAAAAAACACACACATTTCTCATATAATGGCCCTGTAAAGTTGAAATGGCTAACATGTTAGCAAACTATTGCATGTTTATACATCTAGCAGACATGGAACACTATTAGCATTTATTTAGAGTCGTGTTTCTTGTGACCCAACAAATGTAAGTCCAATATCTGCTCACCAGCTACTCGCTAACTTTGTCTGTCTGCCATCTGGTGTTGGGCAGGTAGTGTACATTGGCTTTTATCAGAGCTTTCTCACTAACATCTGCCTGCCGTAGCTGGAATTGGGGTTGATGAGAGTGGTGAGACTTAACCAAAACTGTAAAGTAAAACCAAGAGAATGAGCTGAAAGACGCTAAAACTGCACGTGTGAGAAGTAAGCTGAGGGGAACTGCAGTCGAATGATAATTCTCTGAGTTTATCACTGTTAGCAACCCCTTTCACAGTACACACAGTCCTTTGGCCCATTGTTCATAAAAAAATACTGATTAGTGCAGCTTCAACAAAATGACTGAAATTACCCAAAAAGTAACTGTATGATTGACTGATTCCACAAGCAATGTAGCTTAGAGATTTTAGAGAGTCTCTGAAAGGGAAATGAGTAGGGTATGTTCTGAAGTCTACCTAGTGTTCTTAGTGACTGATTCATAGGCTATGTCTATGTTTGCCTTACAGATTCATTAAACACAGATAGAATGTCATCAATCAGGCTACTGTCACTGTGTGCAGTCTCATCCAATATAGCCAGAAATAACTCTACAGACTGTTAATTTTTTAATTAAATAAGCCAAATCATCACATTCAAAATATGTAGTTAAGATATCAAATTTGATACTTAAAAAAATTGTAATAAAAATGTATTAAAATCAGTGATGAATATCACTAAAATGAACCTGTATTTTATTCAAGGTTTTCATAGTTAGAGTGAGACTCCTGAGGTTCTGAGGGAAAAACACAGCATAGCTTACTGGTTGCCTGTTAAAAATATTGACACCTATAAGTGCTCCAGCTAATATAAATGGCCATGGTAAAATACTGTAGCTGTTTGTGTAGTCCTGATACACACTGAGTTTCTTTTTTGGCAGTGTAGTGTGGTGTTAGCCTAGTTTGTTTGAACTATGTTATTCTCCTGTGTATAGGAGGATATTTTGGGTCATCTGAATTAGCTGAAAGTATGAGCATTATTTGCTTGCATTACATTAAGTTAACCCATGAATAATCGCCTCACTGCTTAAATGAGGTTTAATCTACTTTCATGCCATCAATCCCTAGGTTTCAAACCATGCCAGAGGGATCCCCAGTTTGCATCTATAAATCTGATCATTAGCAGCTCCGAAAACTTAACATCACGAATTCGCATAAAGCTCATTTCCATTTCCTGACATGCAATGTTGATCAAGCACTTAACTCTTTCCCATGGTTAACCTGCTCATAATCTCTGATGTCTCTCTGATATGGATCTCATGTAATTACTGTACATTTCAAGTTGACTTTCAGCATCTAAATATGCATTGTTGACATGCTACAATAGCAAAAATAATCCCTAACAAATATTAGCACCAAAAATATTAAACATTCTGTGTCATGTGGTCTTTCTAAGACATTGTTTTTATCAAACAAGGCCCTGCATGCTTGTAAATGCACATTTGACATAGCATTGTACTGTCTACTGAAAACACATGAAATTAAATACCAAGTAGAGATATTGAATTCCTTTTCAGTTTAGGAAATTGTTGAATGAATTGTTGAATAAATTGTATAATTAAGTCATGGAAAACAGAATGAACTTGAATTATTGATTAATTCAATCATCAGTAATCATCAGGTAATTACCTAATGATCTACGTGACCCATATAATTATCATTCGTTATTAGTTGTGCTATTGCATTTTCATTACAGTTAATCTTTTTTTTTATTCTCTACGGAGTAAAACTGCATGAATAAATTTGTCTATATTTATTACAGTGGTGCAGTAAAAGAAGGGTACCTGCTTTTATTACTCAACACAGATCTCTTTTTGTTTACTGACCAATTAGTTTCTCTTGGACAGTGAAGGCAGGTTTAGTTACCTTAGGGATTTACGCATTATCTGTGTAAACAGCATTGCAGGCTATCTATTAGCAGCCCAGTAGTGTTAAGGATGTGTTTGGCGTGTGTGTGTATTGTTGGTGACTTTGTTGCATTACACCAAGGCAGCAAGGTGAGACATGTTGGAAAATGTACTGTAGGTGGGAGAAGTGAATATGTGAGGTTTCTTTTGTGCCTCAGCGTGAGCAGAGCATTTATCCCCATCTGCTGCAGTTACTGTAGGCTGTTGAGTGGTATCAGTGGAAGACTGTGGTTGTGGTGATGCTGTTCACTTATACAAGTGATTACTGCTTATATGCAAGTTAAAATTTGTATGGATCAAAACATACCACCCCACTTTCCATTCCATGTTTGCTTATATGAATCATAAAATAGACTAACATCGATTACATTGAAAATGAACCACTTTGTATTTTATACTTTACATTTGACCTGAGTACAGCACTTTATAAGAAAGACCACAAGGATATTGAGACGACTTTATAAGGGACCAGAGAACTAATTGTAAGGCAAAACTCAAAAATAGGAAAAGGTTTACTCATTTAGAGGTTCTGACACAACATGAATGAATCACTGAAAAGGCTCAGACTACCAGGCACTACCCCAAATGTGATGGCTTTCATTTTCCTGACAGCAGTACTCAGAGTAATGGCACAGGGTATAGTATTATCACAGCCTATGAGTTTCAATGCAACCAATCACAGTACACTTTTTGAGCTTTTAGTGCACACTAGTATTGTAACACTGGTATTTTTCAAGTGCTACAGATTTGAAAGGGAGACTATAATGAATTGAGCCAAGTAGCTCACTTTGACCATGAACACTGAATTTGTTTCCAACGAGCAGCTCTTTCAGATTTCAAAGTCTTCATCCTTCAATCATTCCATTTGACCTGGCTGAAGACACACAAATTCATTAGGGCTGCTGCTTAAAGTAATGCCTCTACGTAAAATCAATTTGGCAGATGAGGCATGCCAAATTACCCCTTTTTGGCTTATCGTTTAAGCAGTGTGTGGTGTTTTTTGAACTGGACATAAAGAAATCAGATGAAAGATTTCTGATCGGTTTCTCAGTGCTTACAGAATTATTTTGATTCAGCTCCACTCTGTAATGTCTTATAAGATCATGCAGTTCCTTGTGTGAATGTTTTTATTCAGACAGGCAGAAAATGATGTTTACATGAGTCTCCTAAAGTGTTTATGACCAGAGGATTACACTCAATTTTACAGCTAATGCTTTATCTTATATCTAAAATTTCTTATATATAAAATTATATTTCCTGGCCTAGAAGAGTAAGCTATTCCAGTGGGGGAAAGTAAGTAGTATTCCTCTTAACAATTCACTTGGAGTAAGCCCACTGTGCTTTCTGCATTTCATCTGCTGCATGTAGTAAGGTGATTTCAAAGAGAACGGAGAGGGAAAGATTACAGACAAAGTCAACCCTGAAAAATGGAAATACTGTAGTGCTAAAGCACAACCAGTGCTCATTGTAGTTTTCTGAGGAGCCAGGCAAGATGGACCACCAAGGAGCTTTTAAAACGATGGTTTGAACTTGGCTGTTGTAAGGCTGTAGTGATGCTCCTAGCATGGCTTTAGGGATGACTATGTGATCTGTTTGTCAGTTGTCCACCATTTTGCTCCTGACTGAAACATCTCAACAACCATTGGATTGATTAAGATGAAATTTGGTACAGGCATTCATGGTCCCCAGAAGGTGAATCCTGATGAACTTAGATGACCCCCTGACTTTTTTCCTATAGCGCCACCATGAGGTTGACATTTGTGGTTTTGAGAGAAAGGTGACAACAACTATTGAATGGATTGCCATGAAATTTGGTGATGTCTCCCACAGGATGAATTGTAATAATTTTGGTGATAACTTTTCATCAGCATGTTAACATGCTGACATTAGCATTTAGCTCAAAGCACCGCTGTGTGTGACTCTTGTGTTAACATCTTCTGGCCCATGACCCTTTTTTAAATGTGGCATACTTATGTATTTTATTTCAGGAACATCAGGGAAATTCGAAAATATATAATTTCTTTGTAATTGTAATGTCATTTTAAACATGTTTAATATAAATGTGTTAGTCTTACAAATCTCCCATGATCCTGTTGGCAGATGAAGTGACCACACATCAGTCACCAAATAACTGACTGTGCACACGTTCTCTTAACAATTACATAATAATACTTTTAATGGCTTATCAAAACATACTTTATACTCAGCTGTACATGACACTGTCACTTTGTATTTAGGCCACCTATTCCCCAGAGCTGACACTGCAGAAAAGAAAAAAAAAATTGTTGAGGTTTAAACCTCTGTGATGTCAGCTCCTTTTGGGTAATCTCCACCCATACACATATCTGCTCGAGTGGTGCTTAACAACAGCTTTGGTGCATTGACTCAGCTGAAGTTAAGTGCTTATCTCAATTCTGAATACAAACCTAATGAAGTAGAAAGAAATCAGTTAGACTAAGGGAAAGTGGGTATACCAAAAGACTAAATGACTGCATTTCACAACAAATTAGCTTCTGGAAAGTAGTGAACACAAATCACAAATTGGTGATACAATGTATAACTGTGTAAGTAGCAGTTTATTAATTAGCATCTATTATCTAACTAATTAGCTTGTAGTATCCAAGAGTATCTAAGCATTTTTTTTTCTCAGGACCTGACCTTTCTATAATGCTAATGTTACAGTTTGAAGTCACTTAGAAAATCTCAGTCTTCCACACAAAGCACTGGAAAACTGTAGAATATAACCTCATTATATCAAATATTTCCCAAACCCCCACTTGAAAACACAGAGCCAGTTGAAGCAAATCAACTGTGAGAGAATGCATGTTTATATAATCTCAGCACACCAACGCACAACTTAAGTTGTGTTGCACGACTCCCCGGTGTTTGTAGCATGCACAGGCTTGGATATACTAGATTTTTTTTTCACCTTTGGCACATTATTATCACACAGTTTAAGCCACAGTAGCTTAAATAAAGGCAATAGCATAGTAGATATGTTTTGCACTAGAGGAGAAATCGATCGTTTCTTATGGGATCTACTGTATCTTTGACGACAACACTTGTTGAAGCTCCTTTATTATCATACGTATTGTACTTATTAAACTTTAAAGCTACAGAATAGTATTATTATTTTCATGAACATGTTGTTAAGTATAGTCATTTCAAAACATGAACTTAAAGTTCAGTATATCCATAGAGGAGACTATAATATATACAATAAACATCAAACCCTATAACCAGCAGAGGTGTAGCATCCACAAGGCAAGGCCTGCAGTTCAATTCACCACATCTTACTCAATGTGCGCGTTTACTCTTTTCCCTCAATTTGATGAGAACAGTAGTCATGATAGCAGCACTGAATGTCAATGAGCGGGGAAAACCATGTTCTTTAGTTCCTGAGCAGAGGGCGCCGTCGGGGTACAGATCAGCCACGTGACAAGGTGCTGTGACTCATTTCCAGCTCACTGGCATTAATGAGCAGTGCCCTTTCTACTGGCAAGCGCAGTGTGGGAGCAGGCAAACTGGCTTGACAGTGCGATAAGAAGGAGGGAGTGAGAAGGTTCCTGCTGCTTTCATCAAAGAGAAGTCAAGAGTGGAATACATTCGCCAGTGCAGTTCTGCTCAGATAATTGCCTTGATAAAACTCATTCTTTGTTATTTTGCTTACCTGTTTAACTGAGGCTGTCATGCAAGGAATAGCATGGCTGGATACTCTCAGAAATAATGATGTATTTCAGTGATAGAGATTTTTGTTTGCTTGCTTTTTTTCTAATGTGGCCTTGTTTTGAATACTTTCCTACCTTAAATTTGATGTTCTGTTTGTTGGTCCTCTTTAACAACTCAGATACATACTTTTTGATACTTTTAGTTTGATACTTCATGGCTTTTCCTAATTTTATGAGATTATAATTTGGAGTGATGACATTTTTCAGAAGGTTAAATACAATAGATTTCCAAATGCTCTATATCCGTGACTGGTGTTGACAGTTTTGTTTATGCACCACTACATCTCCCAAATCCCAAATAAGTATATTTGAACTCATTTTATAACAGTTTGCTTGCAAGAGGTCTAACAGGGATTTATAGATTCATACATATAACATATAATAAAATCACAAAATAAAAAGGAAAGACACTGCTACCCAAACCACCACATATCTGAAATGGTCTGGGATTTGTTTAAGTTTTGATTTCACAACATATATGTCAGTGATTATACTTATTATTATACACCAGAAGTGTTATTTAGCCATCCTCCAAGAAAGCAAGTTAGCCTACAAGGATGTTGTAATCTGCTTAACTCTACTCTTAAATTTAAACCTCACTGTAGCAAATGCACTGCCAGTTATAAAGCAGAGAAAGGGCTTTACTTTGAAATGTATGAGAAAAATAAATGTCTAATACAAACCACACAACAGAAACAACTCCTCTCTTGAAATGGTTTTGTGGCTAAAAAACTCAGTCATGTGGCAGTGCTCTGTTCCAGGTGAATATGCCATTGTCAGAGATGTGGACAAACGGGTGGATCTGTAGAGATAAAACACTGAAGGTTATCCTTGATCACTCCACTATGTAATCTCATCATCACTGCCACTTCAAAGTGAAAGGATAGACTGAGGGATCATGAGCCACCTATTGCTAATTCAGCAGATGCATGATCAGTTATGCTGACATCACACATGGTCATGCATTGAGGATTTCTGGCATCATAGCTGAAAACAAACCTTTATTTTTCTTCATGAAAAATGGTTATTTTCTGGTTGCAATCAAATAGATTTTGCAGACGTGTTGTTATTTTAGTGGCAACAGAAGTGATTTGAATCCTTGCATATTTACACACACACAAACCCACACACACACTAGGAGCTTTGGGATCCAGGCAAAGCTAATCAGCAGCGTGTAAGAAAGTAATTAGTAGCCACACCAGCATGTCACGTGCAAGATGAACCAGTGGAAGGAGAAAATACAGTATGTACATAATATTGACAGTTACAGTTGAAAAAAAATGTAGTGCCACCACTGTAAAATACAATCAGCTGTGAAACAAATATCTGTGTTTGAATATATGATAAAGGTGTCCTGCCTTCCACAATTTCCGGTTCATTTGCCTCGTTTGAGTTTTACCGTTTCAATGTCTTTGTTATTTTTATTTGTCCTCATTAATGTAACTATAAAAAGAAAGCCAAGTATCTGCTGTGAATTGTCACATCTTGGCTTCCAAATGAGCATTTAGTCTATGCCAAGAGGACTACAACTGAAGACGTTTACCACTCCACAATGCAGCACTAGTGATTAGCTGGAAAACTGTAAGAGAGGCTGTGAGCAACAGCATGTAGTGCATCCACCATGACAGATTATTAAAATCTTTAGAGATCATTTTTAACTAAATTCCTTTAAAACATTTAAAACACAGTCTGAAGCATCAAGGTCAATCAAGGATTAGTGACAATGGATGGATAGTAATAAAATATATAATTCACAGGAGTTCACACCTACAGTAGGTGTGAAGTTTGGATTTCCATTGTTTACGGAACAAAAGGGCATGTCGTCTCATAATAAAAAGTCACACAAATCAACAAACTCATCTGTGGAGTGCCAGTGATCCCAACATGAATGTCACTGGCCCACACCAACCACATACATGTGAATAAGAAAGCCCTATTATTCTAGCAGGGCAACTACAGTAATTAAAGTTGTAATCCTTTAGATTTCAGTCATGGTTGATTTGGCGACACCTGTGATTACCGTGGTAACAGCAAGTGCGGTTTAAAAATTTAGGAAACACTCCTTGAGTACCTGCTTTGTCAGAAATACAACAGAAGAGCAACTAGTGTATCTGTTTATAGTGCAGCCAAACAAAAAGCTGTTTTGATAAAGACATCAGTCAAAAATATTTGCACCCAAAATCTGATTTCACACTGCACATTGTGCACGGAGTGGCCAAAAATTACCATGTCTTGTTTTGTAGGTGTATTTTTGATAAACGATCATGGTAAGTACTAATCGCTGTGATAAATACATTGTGCTTCTTTTGGCTGCTTCACAATAAAAGTCACCCCCTGTTTCATCAGTTGAATGCTTTTAATGTGCAACTTAATACAGCACTGACACGATGTAAAGAGAGTGAACAGTAAACAGTGAGGCTGTTATCAGTTAGGTAAAATTGCGCTTGATTACATGCTGCATCATTTCCTATGAATCCCTTGTAGGTAGGTAGGCAATCAATGGCAGGAATAGCAGACTACCAGTAAAAACTACTATATATAATTACTGAATGTAAATATATTGAACGGCTATTGTGGACCATAAATAGTATCAAAATGGGGTTTGATTTCATGATAATCTTTAGGATCATAACTTTAATTAGAATAGAAAAACAGGCAAATGGGGAAATAACTGTCTCTATACAGTAGATCATAACTCTTCTCATAACTCTCTCGCAGAATTTTGGCATGTTTGTTTATGTTATGGTCACCATTATTTATTGCTGGATTTCTGTGCATTTATTTGTAGCATTTATTTTGAGGTCATTCCTTCATTCGTTCATTTCTTTCTAATTATGGATGATTTTCTCCTCCACAGTACCTGTCACTGCATGTAAACAGAACACGCATCTGTTATGTCAACCACAGTTCTCCACTCGAACTATGGTAACAGGCAGCACAGCTGACTCTGTTGACAATGCTATCAGTACATGTCAGCTGGCTATTGAGTTGCAAAATGTTTCTCCCTATCAGCATGATTTGTTGAGCATAGGAAAATCTAATTAGCTACCATCATTGGGAATGGAGCTTGACTGACATTGATGCACTCCACGTTGACGGTTTCCAAGTTATAATTCCCAGACTCACCCACCCTTCATTTTCATTTCTTTTGGCCATCACTTTCATGTTCATCCTTTTAGCTGTGATTCTAAATTGTGACAGAGATAGATATACTGAATTTAACCAAAGGCTAAACGTGGAAGCATATATTCGCTGACAACTGTATCATTGGAGCTCTGCTTGCCTCAGACGGATGCATGATTTGGGTTTATTTTGTTTGCGCTTTTGGGCAGTGAAATAAATGAGGATGGAATCATCTTGATCTATCTGCAGTATTGTGCACTCTTTTACAATGTTGTCATTTCACTGAGAACTGGCTCAAGTCAGCTGTGAAACATCCTCCAAGTGCTAAGTTGCATTTGTAGTATTTCTGCTAAAGACGTTAGAGAATTTGCAGATAAATATAACATTTCTCAGATAACATTTATCCATCCTGTACACTAATGAATGTAAATTATATAGTCCAGCAAGTCAAAAAGACCAAACTGACCCAGCTGTATGGGACCAAGGGTAATTAAAGCAACAGAGGTCATTTATTTCTGTGCTCGAGCTACATTTGCCTAGACAGGCGGTACATCTCTGCTTCTGCTGGCAATAACAGCGAAACAAGGGGAATTGAATTAGAATTTAATCAATACCAATTCATAGGTGTCCACAAGTTAAAAAATAGGCTCTACTCACATGAAAAACTCACAGATAGGTAAATCATAAAATATTGGTGTATTTACAGAGTGTATGGTAAATATAGATCACTGTCCACACAGAAAATCTATATGGTTGACATCTGCAGTGAGACTGTGAGGATATTTCTCTGGCTCAATTCTCTTCCAATTAGCATTGCAGCTATAACTTTGCTCTGCAGCCTCATTTTTCATTTCTAAATGTGAAATCCATTCCTTAAATCTTTTAGGGAGGATTTTGTTTTCTCACTGCTGAAGGACTATATTTGTTTTGTGTTCCAGCTGGATCTCAGGGCTCAAATTTGTGCAGTGTCGAAGCATCGACCTGCTTATAGTGTGGTTAATATTAACTGTTTGACTGCATTATTGTTAATAGTATAGCCATAAACTATTTAAGGGTGACCTGGTATTACAAATAGGGATAGGAATAGGTGAAATGGGTCTGACAGCAGATATTAGTTTGTGTGTCATTAAATGTGGTCATAAGTACAGTGTCACAGCCACTCATTTTAAAAACATCCAGTTGTTAACTTACTGACTTGACTAATTCAAATTATTACAATTAGATCCAGATTGTAGCTATAACATGGTTAGCATGTTCAAATTGTTCAAGTAGGGCATTTCGAGTATGCTGTGTTCCTTTGTTTTTTTTTTTGTTTGTTTTGTTATGTTTTTTTTTCAATCTTGTGTAGCATTTGCGCACAGTGCTACTAGTATGACAGTAGTGGTGTGACTTAATTGTAGGTTCTGGCTTCTTTAAAGCAATCAATCTATCTACAGAGCTGTGGTATGATTTGGAAAATAATCAATACATAAGGGATGTTATCCAATGATGTGTACGTTGAATACAATTAGCTCATTAAGATAATTAATTCATTCAATTTATTCATTACAAGTTTCAATACAGTTTAATACTTACTAACATTAATTTAGAACTGCAAACATCTGTGTCTGAGTTGTCTGGATATACTGTCCATTACAAGAAATTAATGAGCACCTGCTACCCAATCAGAATTCTCAGTGGCCATGGTATAATGTAAAATATACAGTGGATGATTAAAGGGTTAAAACATACAAAACTACCAGCTTTTCCTGATTTCTCTAATACATTGTTGTGACTGTTTCAAACTGTCAGTAATGTTCTTGTTGTTAAGGCTCTTAAAGATTCTGTGGCGCCCCTGATCGGTCTCAGTTTGTGATAGCCACAGTTCTCTCAATAAATCATTTGAGTTTGACAGTGTCCAGGTCTTATAAACAGTGTGTTCTTTAGTTACACCCACTTGTGATTGGAAGCATTAAGGATGCATTCAGCCAGCATTATACTGTGAGATACTGTACAAACATAATTATAAAGACACCAGGCACAATATAGTTTAATGACAGATTTTAAACTGGGCTAACATGTCATTCATTGTGTTTGACAGTGTATTGCATAGTGGTGTCTGCCTGCAGGGTGAAGAAATGTGACCATCTATTCAAGGCTGGTTGGCTAAGGCAGTCAGATTGATCACAATGGGAGCAATCTCTTTTTCCCCCAGACACTTGTTTGGGTTCTGTGTAAGCTGTTCCAGTCATCTCTATCAGAGCACACTCCTCTAAACCTCTCGCACTTGTAGGCAGCTTGCAGAAGTAAACATACCACATTCACACTGGAGGTACAGTAGCTATGTGCAGCCACTTTAAGATGTGCCCTGTATTCTCTAGCACACACACACACACACACACACACCCTTATTACATTGTGCCTCAGTGTGAGAGTAGTTTTAGAGGACCCTAATCCATCTTTTACAGCTGATACTGTGGCTGAGCCAGAGGGTTTGGCTTCAAGACAGTTCATCTACAGACAAAGCTCTGCCTTGACTGTGTTGTACACTTTGTGTGTGTGTGTGTGTGTGTGTGTGTGTGTGTGTGTGTGTGTGTGTGTGTGTGTGTGTGTGTGTGTTTGGGTATTTGTAATTGTGTGTGTCTGTGTGTGCATTTGTTGGTGTGTATTTATAGGTCCATTGGAGTCCATTAGCATTTGCAATGATTTGAACTCAATCATGCTGAATGTAACGCACAGGATTAAGGTTGTAGAGGCAGATGTCGGCAGCATCCAAAACATTGTGCACAAAAGGCAGCAGTGTCCTCTTTCTTTGTAGAAAATCATTTTTAAAAAGCTATAAAAATAAAAAAACTGCAGTGTCCCTACCCAACAGTGAGTGGGTCTGCAGGTGGGGAGAAAAAAAGAGCTCAGCTATTGGCAGACAGAACGTTAACCCAACTCGACCTCTTTGATGAACTCCTGAAATGAATGCAGATCAGAAGAAACACCTGGAGCCACGTGGTGCCTTGGCTTTTGCACTCTGTTATGCATTACAAAGCAGAATGATCCCTCAGATACATAAAAACCAGAGCCAGATTTACACTATGTAGGGCAAGAAGAGAATCGGAGAAATGGGCACAACTAATATCATTGATGTTTGTGGAGAAAATCACAACATAATCCTGCACACATGATAGTAGTATTAACTTGCAGTTCTTGAGGGCATTCATAGTGTCAGTGTTTCCCAGTCATTTCTGATGTAAAAATCATTGACCACGTCACCGTGTTGGTCAATCATCGTGTTTATGCTAATGACTGAAAATGCGACTATTAGTGTGAACACCCATGTGATACAGTGGTTAACCACTAGCCAGAAAGTTATAAAGTAGTACATTATGATTATGCTGTTTTTTTTACTTGCTAACATGTATTCAAACATATACATATATATTTACATATATATGTATATATGTGTGTATATATGTAAATGTATATATATGTAGATATATATGTAAATATATATAAATAATTAAAATGTTTCCATGTTCATTGATTGTTCTTGTTTTTTGTTTTATGTTTGATTTTTTAAAGTTGTAAAGTAATTCTTGATTTTGTGTTTATAAGTGCTTTATAGATAAATATCACGATGACGTGATCTCATCATGCTCTCATTAAAATATAACAAAATTTGTTATTGAAGTTTTTGCTTGACACATAAAGAATTTGGTTTCACGTATTTTAAAACAGTGGAACACAGTTCATGCGCTAAACAACTATTTGATTATTTTATATATGGTTCTGTATTTACCATATTGTGATGTCAGTTGTGAAAATATTCTTGTAAATATAAAGCAACGCTTAACTCTAAAACAAGGTGATGCCAGAGGTTTTTGCTCCTGAGGAGACAGATAATGACAGTGTTTCAAGAAATGTTGATATGTTGTGTCAAGTGTTAGTCAAGTGTACTGTACAAAAGATCTCACTTTCCCCTCCCCACAGTTTCTCATCCTGTAATCACAGTATAATCATGTTTTAATGGCAATGCCTTCTCTTTAAAGACTAAATTGCTAGTCTACAGCAAAACATCCCTCTCACCCTATGATATTCAAGAGACGTCTGCATTTAATGCTGCGCCTATTTGCAAAGTGAAGCACTTGTTAAGTAAGGTTCTTCTCAGTTGTCTGTCCACGGCACCATTACTGCTCATATTAAAAGAAATGCAGGGAAATAAAAGTTAATAAAGGCTGATATGGTGGCAGAGATTTCATAAGCAAATAATGAGCACCATAACATGTTTATACAAAGAACAAGTGTTTTTTTTAACTTTGTACAAATTACTTTCTGAAAGGATGAATAGTTGTCATGCAGTTACTTTTTCGAAAGATGATTTGCCCCTTATATATATTTGAAAGCGTGTAAAGCAAATGCATGTCAAATGTACACAAGTTCTCTTTCAGCTCCGTAAGACATCACATGTTTTAAATCCATTCACGATTTAAATGCACAAGTCATGTTTCCTCTATAGAACATGCAAGTGATCCGCATTACTCTAATAGGATCACCATCTCAAAGACAAAAGCCCCCTCTTATGCAATGTTTCCAGACTAGACTATGATGTTACATACGTCTTCGCTTACCCATTACCAGAAGGAGGCGAATTATTCAGGTCGCTCTCGCTCCAGCTGTGGTGATGTAATCTGCAGCACCTTCTACAATTCTTGGCACCTTCAGTAAAGTTGAGTCAAACAGGCTGTTAGCAAATAAAAATCAAACTCAATCATTCACACATAATGAGTTATGTCAGGACTGTATTTTCTGTCTATTGTCAGGGATCCAAACAGCACGCTTAAACTTAATTACTTTTTCATTGTCACGAGTCCTAAAGGGGCATGTAGATGATATCAAAGAGGATAAGCTTTTACACACCTTGTTGACAAGCAGGGGCTCTAGTGGGTTTGTTTCCCCTCTCTTGTCATCTTTCTTTATTACTGTTTAATAATCACATTATGTTCTCTCAAGGTACAGTTCAAACACCACTGCTAAATCCATAATGTACCGCATCATAGTGGAGGCAGCCAACAGTCTGCGTTGTGGCTGTCTGGCATTGGCAGTCGCTCGCAAGAGGACAAGTGTAATGAATAATAAAAGTCGAGAAATGTCTCTGGTGATTCAGGAAGACATTGTTTTTAATGGCTGTCAAAAACTCTTTGGTGTCTTTAAAATAGTCAGGATGATCTCGGTCAAAATCTTCAGGCAGTTATTTCTTATCAGCTTAGAAATCCCAAGTCCCAAGCCCCAAGTCCCAAGCCATTGCCAACTGTGTTGGCAATGGCTTAGCCTCAAACCAGGTCAGTCATCATTAGATTAACACACAGAACCATGACTAAAGACAGTATAACCACTGCACTGTAAGTAATTGCTGTGATTTAAGTGACTGCAGCTAAATCGTGGGAATCTAAAAGTAAATTTGCTATTTAACATGAGCCTGTCTATGTGCTAAAATTCCGGCCATGTTTAGTTAGCAACGCACCATACCAAATGAAGAACAAGTAGGATAGCTCAAGCATAATTCAGTTTGAAGTAGTGCTCCCTGATGAATCAGAATCTGATTCTGATTCCACTGAAACCACTTCATGGAGAAAGTTGTTACTCTTATTTATAGGTATCCCAGCTTGTCTTCTTATCTCTTTAGCGTGTCCATTGAGCATGTAAGATTTAAGTAAAATTGCAGCCCCCGCAGGCTAAATGGATGCCAAACCTAAATCAGAAAGAGCTCGGGACTTCATTTTTTTTCTCCAAACACTGGCCAAAACAAATGCAGTCAAAAACACCTCATATATTCATATATTTATGGTAGCACGTGAAGATATTACTCATGGCCACATGGCATGACTCATATAAACTTGTTAACAGAAACATAATGCAAATTACAACACAGCTGGAGTGAAACAAGGTGTTAGCCAGTTTTCTATGTGGCTTTTACTCTGTGTGGGAATAATACAAGTGCCAGTAGAAGGGTACTTGCAGGGGTTAATAGTGCACAATGCAGATGTCTAGTATTATACCGGGTTGGAAGTGCAAATCTTATGAATATTTAACCTATATGGACTGCTGGTTCATCCTTATTCTTCAAGAGCATAGCTTAAAGTATTATTCCCTTCAAAACAGAATACAATTTCTCAGTCTGCCAGTATTCTTTTGCAATTGCGCGCGCACACACACACACACACACACACACATCCAGAGAGAGAAAGCGAAAAGAAATCTCTGAAGATGAAGAGGAATACATCCCCTTCAGCACCCCCCCTCCCCCTCTCTCTCACTGTGTCCGTCTCCCCTCACCCCTGTTATCTCTAGTCCTTTGAAACAGCACCTGTTACAGACTCACAGCTTGGGAGCTCCGTCATGATGTAGTGTGCACTCCTGCGTGATACAGTGCCAGCTCCCAGTTTCACATTCAGCCCCGCTGATGTGCAAGGCAAACAAGCTGGGACGTCTTCATCCTCCAAGAGCTTAATGACTTCTTGGAGCATTGCAGATAGGGCACACCAAACCAGAACATTGTGTGCTGTGTTGCTCTTTGTGCCATGCGCCCTATTAAAATATATTTTTTTGTTATTTAGTTCAGATGACATTCAATAGCGAGATTGTATGTGTGTGTTTATCTTGATGAATGAAATGGCTGCAGCAGCCTTGTTTACTGTCTTAGCTGATGAAAATGTAATGATCCCTGCAGCAAAATGGGGACATTGCAGCAGCAATTATACCAGGGTACAGCTCAAGAAAATGCAATGTACTGTAAACACTATTTACCAAGGAAGCAAAATGTATTCAGGATGAGATCCAAAAAGTAGTGAAACCTTATAAAAGGAATGAGGACAGTATAACCTTAACTTTGTTCACCATGTATTTACTACAACAGTAAAGTGGCTCATTAGTCAGAACCCTAATGAGCACTCTAATTAACGGTAGTTGTGGTTGAATATACAGTATGAGACTACAGTTTGACAATCTAGATTTTAATCACGCTTTATATCATACATCATACTTTTCATGTCCTCAGCAAATTAAATAGATTTATTAATGCTCTGTTCATCAAAGTAATTAAGTCTTCCTAAATTGATGATGCCAATTATTTAACTACTATGCCCGCATTATGTTTATATATACATTTTCTCAGTGATTTTAATAGAAAGAAAAGTTGCTCAGCGACAGCCTTCCTTCTAGCTTTACCTCTTTTTGGCCTCCTCTCGGTGTAGCATTAAAGTTTTTAACACAGACACATCCTGGCAGCTACATATCACTCTTGTATGTTAACAGCTCACACTTAGTAATAGGCATCCATCAAACTCGCTCAACGTATAAATCATGTCCGCCCTACCTTCTCCGCTGCACCACTGCAAAAGATAGATAGAAACATGTATGCAATACAGGCAGGGGACTGTCTCTATTGGAGGCATTTTGGCCTTGCATTGTGTTTTTTTTTTTTTTTTTTTTACCATTGAACAATCCGGGCAGATTGCAGCCAACTCATAGCCTATTCTTCCCTCGTACACCATCAATAACAATGAGAGAAGTGTCAGCCACTGATTAGGCTTTGATATTGAGAGTGAAGCAGAGATGGCTGTGTGCGGGTGTGTGAGAGAGATGGCTGTGATATGTTTGTGTGTATTTCTTATTATAAAAGAAATTAGATTACTTGAGGTCTACTTTTTTGTTCTCATAAAAAATGGATTTTAGTCAGTCATCCCGACCTTCCCAGTGGTAAAAATTAGGCTGCAGTGGAAAGCAAATGCAGCTTAAATTAACTGCGTGCCCTCATCCTCCTCCTATTCTGTATTTATACACTTGATAAAAAAGTTGTGTATCATGGACTGCAGCAGGTGCTAAAAATCTCTCAAAAATGAGCAAATTAAAATACCACAATATTCACAACCCCACACAGTGAATGGAATTTAAATAATTTATTTCAATATTTAGCAATTAACATAATACCATATTGCATCTGTGCCTACAATGCATATGCAAATCTTGATTTTATTATGCATGACTTGTAGGCCAAGGTATGGAAATTAGGGGTAACGCCCAATTCAGTAATACTTAAAATCAACTGCACCAGTTGGTGTGCGAAATTTAATGTGGCAGTGAATCAAAAGACTTGGTGCAGTGCGATAAATGTGTCTATTGAGTGTGGCGAGAACCCCTGCTGCCAAATAATGATTGCCTTTTATAGTGAGACTGAAGAAAGTCATTTCCAAGAAGTCAGGTAATTAAGGGAAATGGATTCAGTCCAACATTGTCTATGTTTCAAATTATTTGTAGATACTTTGTTAACTTCCCAGTCATCATGCATAGATTAGATCAAGTGCCAAGTAGCATGCAGCATATCTTCCTGTTAGGCTTACTTGTATTTCTAAACCATGTGTTTATGCCAGCATATAAAGTTGGCAAACAGAGCTAACATGTAAAAGCTGGTGATAGCAATGTCCTGCAGTTCATGGTTAGCCAACTTTAGTCATACACATGTAGCTCAGATAAATCAAGATATGCTGTTGGAAAGCTTTTGCAGTCACAAGCTTTTTGTGCTTCACCCTTTTTTTAAGTGGCAAATGTTTTAATCAAAACATTTTCTATACTGCTACATGTCTCCTTAGAAAACCATTTGCCTTCAATCAGAAGAATATATTGTAGCTAACTGTAGCTCAGGGTTTAAACACCATTAAAAAAGCAACAGCCCATGTCATTGTAACCGGTTGTCAACAGATGCTGGTAAAAGTGAGGGATTAGTCCCCTTTTAAATTCTGTATTTCATAATTAATCAGTGACCACCAGATAGTGTGCATCCAAAAGTAAGTCCAAAGTCTGATTTAGCTAGTCAGTAAGTGCTCAACACTCTGGGAGCAGTTCTCATTTCCAGTAAGCTATGGTACCTCCCCTCTGACTAATCAGTAATAGCTCATATGCAGTTATTTTATAGGGCATGTGGAAGCTAATATGCATTGGTGTCAGAAGGTAAATGAAAAGTTTGGTTGACATGATCACATCCCCATCCCTTCTCTCCTCCTTGAACCTCTTTTCCCTCCCCTTGCACTCAAAGTATCCTCCATTTCACGCTAATTAACAGGCAGGGTGGTGATTAGTTATGAGGCAGCGTGCCCCACCCCTCCATCATCCTCCAGACTCAGAGGTGTGTTTTCTCTGTGACTGGAACATGTGTTAAAAGCAGCTGGGAAGTCAGACAGCTCTGGAGCAGTGGGGGAAAACATGCTCCGAGTCTATAGCTTCTGCTCATACACACAGTGGCAGCAGGATATAAACACACACAGACTCGAGAAAGCTGTCATATGTGCCCCAATCCGCACACACCTGGGTTCTCTTTTAAGATATTCCCCCCTTTTGAAACGTAACCAAGGCACACATACATAAATACAAGCTCTTGTTCTCCCATTTCCCCTCATTGGTGATACACACCCAAACACATACTCTAAGCGCGTCATTATCTTACATTGTTTATCATCCATTCAGGCATTCGACGCCATGTTCACACAAACACATTTACAGAGCATTGTTTGCATCTCATTGAGGGGTGGCTGAGCTTGTTTCACAGTGCTACAAAGATGGTAGGAGGGGAGAAATGGAGACTTAGACAAACAGAAAGCAAGCCCAGACGTAAACAGATAGCCAGACAGGCATTCTGCCTTTGGGTTTGTGATTCAGAATACTAACTAGGCATCTCAGCTCACACCCAGGGATAGAAGGTGTGATGTAGGGCAGAGCCAAGCAATGGGAGGGGAGGCACGATTTACCCTTGAAATATGAGTGGTCGCCTTGGGTTCCTCCCTGAATTTTGCGGTACATGATTGGCTGTCTGACTCAGATTGGCACGCTGACAAACAAAAAAGGGGGACAGTGCTCGTGTTTTATACCAAATCAAGGAATCAGTTTAACTAAGAACACAGGGATGCCCAAACTTCATATCTGGCCACACAGAAAATGTCAGCATCAGTAATATGAACATTAGTCAAAGCTAAAGCATCCCTGTTTCCTGTGACATGCATTTGACAGCTTTTCTAACAGGTTAACACAGACATGTCATTTTAACATTGGATATAAGATGAATGTGTGTGTCAAAACTCCAGCTTCTCCTGGGATTCTCTTATTTTAATCCTCTCCCACTGTGGCCCCAACTTAATTTCTCCCATACAAAAACAGTGTTAATTTGGTAATTAATCTGATCTTTGCATTACTCATTTGAACTGGTGCTTTACGCATCATGGCATGTTCTTTTGCATATTCCATTTCACTGTAAAATGTTCGGTCTGATTTAATGGTCTCTCTCTACGGTGATTAATGATAACTTTTTAAATGGATATTCTATTTCAAATTTCTCAATGCTTTTATTTCAGATCACTTAAATCATGTTGGCTTTTGCCTAAAATGTAGACTAAGTGCATTATGAACAGTAACCATAAGAATCCAACTGATGCTATTCAGCACAGAAACGTATCATACTAGATACTGTATTATAATACAAATAATACAAATAATCAAACCAGCCCTGGCTCACAAATGCACAGTGGTCAATAACCGGGCAATATACTGCATGAATACAATGGCGTAATCTAAATCTATCATAAGATTTTGTGAACTTGCAAACAATGAATCCTTATTTGTTTGGTCACCCTATCTGTATTACTAATGAGTGTTACCACAAAATATCTCCAGAGGCAGAAAAAATATTGCCATATTATTTATATAAAAATTTTCGGTCCAAAGTATTTGATTAGTCAATGTTCAGCCACAGTATAGTCTATTGGTAGCTCTATGGGACAACATAACATGACATAATTGTGTGTGTTTGTGTGTGTGTGAGTGTGTGTGAGAGAGAGAGAGAAAGGAAGAAAGAATTGATAGTTTGCCAAATACCAGGGTATTGCATTTGCCTTTTTTTCACGCTGATTAAGCAGTAGAAGTCTGGCTGTGGGAGAGACAATAACAGGAGAGAATCAAGTTCTTTATCCCCTCCTTTGGTTGCCTGATCCCAGAACTATAGAATTAGAATCAGAATCTGTTGTACGATTGTCAAGCCGGGGAATTAAGCAGGCAGGAGTAGGACCCAGATAGGGTATTTGCAATATAAGTAATTTAATGAAAGGAAAAAAAAGGCTTAGACTGATACACACAGGCAGGAGTCAAACAAAAACAGGTAAGCAGTCCAACTAAGGCAAACATAAATCCAGGGAACAGGCAAAGGCCAAAAATCCAAAATCCAGCAATATCCAAGAGAAAACAGAGAAATAGTCCAAAACACAGAAAACTAAGGCCAGGACACTTGACATGAGTACAATGATGATCTAACACAGAACAAAGGAAGCACACTGACTTAAGTACACAGGTGAGGGCAGGATAACTAGACACAGGTGAAACTAATTAGGGTGGGGCAAACAAAAAGCTGGAGAGAAAAGCAAACAAAGACAGGAAATAACACTACACAAGACACATGAGGGCAAACACATTACAAAATAAAACAGGAGATAGCTGAACACAAACCCAAAACCATGACAGAATCAGATATAATGAGTCAGTGTCAGTGGGGGTCCCGGGCCTTGTTGATGAGGCCAGCTGTTGAGGGTAGTGTCTGAAACAGTTTGTGTCTGGAGTGGGAGGGGTCAGCCACAATCTTTCCTACTCGCTTCAGGGTCCTGGAGGCGTACAGGTCCTGGAAGGAAGGTAGACTGCAGCTAATCACCTTCTCGGCGGAGCGAATGATACGCTGCAGTCTGCCCTTGTCCTTGGCAGTGGCAGCAGCGTACCAGATGGTGATGGAGGAGGGGGGGATGGACTCGATGATGGCGGAGTGATTGAGGTGCGCAATCATTGTCATTGGCAGATTGAATTTCTTCAGCTGCCACAGGAAGTACATCCTCTGCTGGGCTTTCTTGGTGAGGTCTTGAGTGATGATGGTGCACAGGAAGTGGAAGGACTCCACAGTGTTGACAGGGGTGTCACCCAGGGTGATAGGGGCGGGTGGGCTGGGCTCTTTCTGAAATCCACAACCATCTCCACTGTCTTTAGAGCATTGAGCTCCAGTTTGTTCTGGCTGCACCAGGTCACCAGGTGGTCAATCTCCCACCTTTAGGCAGACTCATCCCCATCAGAGGTGAGCCCAATGAGGGTGGTGTCGTCTGCAAACTTCAGGAGCTAGACGGAATGGTGACTGGAGGTGCAGCTGTACAGGGAAAAGAGCAGAGGGGAAAGAACGCAATCTTGGGGGGGAACCGGTACTAATGGTCCAAGAGTCAGAGACATGTTTCCCCAGCCTTACGTTCTGCCTCCTGTCAGACAGGAAGTTTGTGAGCCACCTGCAGGTGGAGTCAGGCATACTCAGCTGGGAGAGATTGTCCTGTAGCAGAGCCGGGATGATGATGTTGAAGGCAGAGCTGAAATTCACAAACAGGATCCTGGCGTAGGTTCATGAGGAGTCCAGGTGCTGGAGGATGAAATGGAGGGCTATGTTTACTGCATAGTCTACAGACCTGTTGGCTCTTTAGGTGAACTGTAGGGGGTCCAGGATTTGGTCTGTGATATATTTGAGGTGGGACAACACAAGGTGCTCAAAAGACTTCATTACCACAGAGGTCAGGGCGATGGGTCTATAGTCGTTAAGTCCTGTGGTCCTTGGATTTTTGGGGACGGGGATGATCATGGAGGATTTGAAGCAGGCTGGCACATGGCATGTCTCCACTGAGGTGTTGAAGATGTCCGTGAACACTGGAGACAACTGATCAGCGCAATGCTTCAGGGTGGATGGAGAGACAGAGTCTGGTCCAGCTGGTTTGCAGGGGTTTTGTGTGTTGTGCTTATTACTTTGGAAATGAAATGACACAAAGAGTTTGAGGTCGAAGATTTAGAGGGTTTAATTCAGGAGTATTTTTCACACATCACTTGAACAGTAATGAGTGCCACTATTTAAGGGTGCAGTTAGAGAGTTTTTACTGCCACATAACACAAAATGACTGTTTCAACGATCACGCCCCGCAGCTTGACAGGGATGCTGATTACTGTGAACAGCAGTGAGATCTCAAAAGCTTTCCAAACTCACTTTCTAGCACACCCACCATTTGAAATGTTTTGTACATCTTTCAATTTGTTTTTTAAAAGCTGCTATAATCAGTATTTTTATAATTACAATGGATCAAATGGAGTGAAAGGGATCGTTTGAAGTAAAGAACCCACAGAGAATTATCACCCGATTCTGCAGTTCCCCTCAGCTGTACAGAGCTTTACAGCCTCCCTCCTTGAGCTCATTGTTTAGATTTTCTGGCCCGCAACTTTACTGTTTTGGTTCACACTCCCGACTCGTTTTCTAATGCAGCAAAAAAGCTCTAAAGTCCCACTGTTATCTGCTCAGCATCAAAAGACAGACAGACAAAGTTGGTGAACATCGTTGAGCAATTGACAGTTAAAGAGCTAGATATTTTTTGTAAAAAAAAAAAAAAAAATTCACGCAGAGTGAATATTGGACTTAGATTCAATAATGTTGCTCTGTGTCTGCTAGATGTTTAAATAGGTAACTATTTGCTAACAAGTTCGCCACATCAACTTTAAAGATAATAATATGTCAGTGTTGTGTTCACAGATGGTTTCTGCTGCCTCCGAGTGGCCAAAAATTCAGTCAATGCAGGTTAAAAGCTTCCCTTTTGAATGATTTTTTAATCTTCTGCCAAGAGGTGGTCTCTAATGGTGGAAATTCAAGCACAATTTGTGTGCCAGAACAAGTACAACAAAACATCAAAATTGCACTGTGCCACCTAATCAGGACACAACCTCACCTGTGCCACTTGACCTACTGTGACAGGAGCATCTTCCTTTGGAGCCACAAAATCACCAAACAGGCGCAAACTGAAAAAATGGACAACCAATGCAAATGCAGATGCAGCTACATTTGCACTACCATGCACTGTGCCCTATTTATTTTCATTGATTGTGCAGTTTCATACTGCATTATGGAGAAAAAACAGGAGAGATAAGAAACAACACATATAGAGCTGAGACACACTGAACAAATGGAGCTGAAACTGCAGCTTGAGATCTAAAAACAAAGAAAGATGACAATCTATCACAATTTTCACTCTTATCCCAGCCTTAACCAACAACTTGTGATCTCCACTGCTGCTCAGTTTAGCTCTGTTGTTGCTGGCAGTGTTGTTATTTTTTTGTTTTTGTTTTTCTTCAAGCTATCACATCAATCCAAGCTGAGTGAGACTGAATGGTCCACTTCTGCCTGTCACTCATCCAATACATTATATTGTATGTGGGATTGGTGACACCAGTGGAAATGTTGTGGACAGATATTGATGGATAATGCGAGTGTAAATCCCCCCAGTTTCCCTACAATAGGTCATCGAGTGATGGAATAGAGAAAACATAGACAGCTCTGACATATCGCTCACTCATGTACAAGTTTATGTTGAAACAGACACATCAAAGCAAATCCCCTAATTGTCTTCCCTAAGCCGTGAAAGAGCAGAGGGATGGATCAGCCCACTGGATGTACTCACAGTATGGCCGCTATTGAAGATGGGAATAAAAAATGTCCTGAAACAAAAACTATTGAGGATTGTGCCAAACTAGGGCTGAGTGCTAAGGAACAACTCCAAACTTTACATTTGTGGGTTATATTCTTGTGTAACTTTTCACGTTTTTGTAAAATATTCTTTTATGCTGACAGTACAAGTATGTTTTTCAAGTGTTTTTTTTTCATTCTTTCATTCAGCACAGTCTTGGAAAAAAATGCAGAAGAATTATACATGCATTATAATTTATAAGGACCATACAGAATTTGTGCATATTAAAGGGTATTGAGAAAATATTGCAACAAACACAGCCAAACTTCAGATGTCATAATTTCAGTGGATATGTTTATGACTGTTGCTGAGGGATCTGCAGGCATCATCAGTGCAGGGATATTTATTTGATGGTGAAGGCAAATATCTGGACTGTGCCAGGACTTTGTTTATATGAGTGTTCCAACTATGGCAGCTTCCCCTCCACTGTAGATCTTGCGTCGTCTGCATCACGCCAAGTACTTCCCATTCCAGTTCCCCATTTCTTCCACTGGGACCTGGCATTCCTGTCAGTCATGTGCTATCAGTGAGGCTGCAGGCGCTGCTTATGCTTGCCCAACTATCTTCCCCTTCTTCTCTTTCTTCTCACCCCACCCCTCTCGACAGTTTCTGTGTATCTCCCTCCACCACCTCAGTCCTCAGTGAGCACTCTACTTTATACCGTCCATTCAGTCTTCTTTCTAGGTTTCCTGCTCTCAACTTTCCTTATCTGAAAGTGTCTTCAGCTGATAGTTCATGCCGTACTTTGGTACTTCTTGTTTGGCTTGTCTTACTTCTAACCTCTAATTTTTTTTTCTCTCTCTCAGGTGTAAGGAGGGCTACCATGGACTACGTTGTGACCAGTTTGTACCCAAGACAGATGCTATCTTGTCAGACCCAAGTACGCTCTCTTTCCTATTTTTTATCTTACAGTATTGGTGTATTGATCTGCGACATGAAAACAAATTCATAACAAGTACATGTTACATGCCCTCAAGCTAATCTCTGACAGTACTGTTTCAGTCAACAAGATAAATATAATTTAAGTGAGATTAGCCTTTGTTGCATGCCCTCCCCCAAAAAGCTAAAGTATATAGTCTAAGAGGTAATGTTACAATACCTGTGTTACAGCATTTAATTAATAAGAACATGGATGTTTTCAGTCGCTGCATTATCTAATTATATTTCCATTTTGTGTCAATTTCTTTCATAACAGGTGGTCATACATTGATTAATAGTGTCATAAGAGGGAGATTTTCATTTGAATCTTAATTTGGCAATTATTAGAGAAATAAAAAAACATTATTTAGTTACTAGACACAGTCAAAATGTGTATTATGAGACTATGTTTCTTTATTGGCCTGCATAGGTATAGTGCAGATATTAGAATTAAACCCTGCGCCTAAAACCTCGTGTATCTTTTATTACGGTCCTTAATCTTGCTTTGCTTTGGTCTAGCTAAAAGGAAGGAAAGTCTTCAGTTTCTTATTGTTCATGAAAAACAATTCCCCTGGAGTCTTTGAATCCCCATGACAGCTGTGTAGTGTAGTTAAAAAATAAAGCAAAAGTCAGAGGTACAAGGAGGAGAAATTGGAGGCCCCGAGCCTTTCCCATGAGACTACGGCTTTACAAATTCTCACTGTTTTATGGAGTGACTTGGCTCCTCTGCACCAAGAGTCAGAGAGAAAACTTAACTCCTATTGCCATCTCTTTGATGCCACCAGCCCCACCGAGAGTCCATTAATCCATTAATGGGGTCATAAGCCAGTGTCACGAAGCATGTTTCATGCTCCCTCATGGCACCCAGTTTTCACAAGGGGATTTATTTTATCTTCTATAGGCAGACATCAATTTTCCTGTGTGTCCAGATCAGGAGATTTTTTATGTTCTTATGTTCTTTGAGATGAGCTGAATCTTATTGTGTTTTGCCCCAAAATGGACACCTGAAGAAACAAAATTAGATTAGTACAGTAGATTGCAACACATTTATAGTACATTTTCATTTATTAAAAATGTATAAGACAATAAGCCTCAGAAGGCAAAATATGTGTTGTAATTGTTTAATGTGTTATATGCATTTTTTTATGTTATTTTATGCACCTCTATACTTTAAGACTCTGCAGTAAAATGTACTGTACTCAAATTTAAAAACTAGATTTCCTAAAAAAGATAACTCTCATTTATATAATAGTATATAAGTTTATAACAATTTGTTGGTACATAAAATAGATGGATGGATGAGTAAATAGCATAAAAATATGCAGTATCCATCAATACCTATTTAAAAAAAGCTCATTAAAGTTTTGTCAAAACAATCTTCAGTTGTCATTTTGTGCCATGAATTCATCCCCAACCTCTTTTATCAGAAAAAAAAGATTATTGACAGCTGTGGTACAAAACTGTACACAAATTGCCTCGCCGCTCCACGCTTGCACCTGTTCACCACAGAAAACTGTGTTTTGGCCGCAATTGTTCAACCACCATAAGAGATAAGTGTACCCTGGAAGATTTGAGAGAGGAATGAAGCCTATTTTGATCTCTGTTGATACAGAGTAATCTAAAATTTACCCAGATTACCAAGGGTTTTGAGGATTATCCTGCTTTCAAAAGCCAAATCATATAATAACATACACACATACATGCACACACTAACAACAACTACAACGAGTTCTAGTGAAATTGAGTTCATTGCGAGTCTGTTTTTACATCCATGTTTCCATGTAGAGTTTAATTCTACATCTTCATTTATTGACGGGGCAGCGTTAGACACATGTCACACCCTGGGGTGAGAAAAGTTTCATCTGCCGTGCACAGTTTTCTGTTTTCACCTTTTTTTTCCTTCTTTTTTTTACTAAAATCGATCTCTGTGCACCTTACAGTCACAAATCATCCATCGCCCCTCATCCTTTGTCTTGGTATTGACTGGCCACAAAGCAGCCACTCAAAAGAGCAGTCCGCACTGGCTTACACACAATGCCACGCTGTCATACACTCATCCTTACAGAGGTAGAAAGAGAAGCGGAGACTGTCGTGCACATCTCAAATGCTCAGGGACAAAAGGAAAAAGAGGCTCCCTGCCAGGTATTCCAGCTATACTGCTGTGAACTCAGCTTTGGAAATGAGGTGGGGAGAAGGTGCTGGGGTCTTATGCATTGGTGCACAGTGGGGAAGTGATGGGGTCTTTAATTGGAAGCATGGGAGTGTAGGAAGGTATTTAGTTTAGAACTAGTAAAGAACCGGAATAAGTTTCTCCCTTAAGTGTCAGTTGGGCCAATTGCACCTTTGAGACTACAGAGGTGATGTTTGGTGGAAGACTGAAGGGGCGGAAGAGGGAGGTGAGCCAGCTTTTGGTTTCACCCATCTGATTTACAAAGAGGAAGGAGGCAAGCCTCTAATTTGAACTATTTATCTCCGGTAGATATTAGGCCTGGTTTAAGCAGCTACACAGGATGTTGGGTTCAATAACACACGCACAGACTCACACATAGGCACATTGGCTCCCCAGTTCCCTGCTCACCCAAGTGAAGGAGGGGATTAAGGATTTGATTCACTCCTGCCATTGTCTCTCCCACTCGCCAGATTTCTGCCTCTTAATCGGGCCAAGAGCATCTGACATGATGCACAGGTATTCTCCAAGCTTGCTCAATGCTCCCACAAGACACCGTAAGTGATTCCCCTGGGTGCTTTGAGTTGCCAGTGCAAAGGATTGGGAGCCTGCATGTATTATGAATGGTGAATGTCTCCAGACACAGCAATTCCAGTGGAAGGAATGTGTATCAGTGTTGTAATGACATCATCTGCACAGGCTGTGACAGTCAGAGTGATTTAGAGTGGAAAAGTGTTGGCTGTTGCCATGGGCAATCACAGCGAAAGGCTTGAATGGATAATACAGATCAGGTAACATCAGTAAGATACTGCATTCACGTCTTTAGCCTTGCCAAGTGTTTGTGCCACAGTGGTAGTAAGCACCTAGTAACAAAAGTGTCAACCATATCTTAATCATGCAGTTATATCTCATGGCAAGGCTAATTCCTCATGGCGAAGAGCATAATGTCCCCTGGCCAGAACTGATTGGCTCTTAACTGTTTTCATCATTAGTTTGAATCAGTAGGAGCGTGTAATAAATGCTGATATTTGTTAAATAATCCCAGAGGCTGCAGGAGATAAATCTGGAAATGATGAACTGGCATTGTGTTCAAGAAGAACATGATGACACCTACTTCCCTATTTAAATACAAATTTAATTTCTTAATTGATTGATTAATCTGGGGATTTCAGACCTGCTTTTCAGACGTTTTTCTCATTTCTCTCTTGTTATCACTGCAATCATGAAAATCCCCTTGCCTCATTAAGAATCTGCCAGGCAGTCATAGAGTGGATGACAAACTTGGCTTCGTATTTAATTGTATTGTCTAAATGCTCTCTGAAACTTTCCCTAAATGTCATAAGTTTGCTAACTGTATTTTTTTGATCATTCACATTAAAAAGACCTATTTCCTCCAATCACACCCCTTAATAGTGTGAGATAACCTTGTGCAATTATTATGATCCATTCATCCAAATGTTAATTTGTCTTTTGCCTATCTGAATTTCATTCCAGTTCTCTAGTGTGTTTTCATTTTTCCTTGTACATATAAAGTTACAGGACCGACAGATTTTCCCATGATACAATCAAAATGCATCGGGGAACAGATGGTTTTTTTTCTCTGTGTTAGCCACTTTTTTTTTAAGAGTGCCCACCACATAATCTGTCAGGAGCTTGGCAAGCTGCATTCTATTTAAAACTCAGACCACCTCTGTCAGAAAAGCAATTACTAGTGAGGGTTTCATTTTAATTTAAATGAGATTACATTACAGTGACATGAAAAAGAGGCACTGTCAGGATGGACAGAACACGAGTGTTCCTTTTTATCTGTTTCCCCAGCACTGGAATTGGGGGGAAAGACTTAACTGCATGAAGAAAGACTGTCTGTGTGTGTGTGTGTGTGTGTGTGAGAGAGAGAGAGAGAGAGAGAGAGAGAGAGAAAGAGAGAGAGAGGGTGTATATCAAAGTGTGTGTTTGTGCGAGAGACAAAGACATACAGACAAGAGTGTAACATACTGTATGCCTATGGGTGCGCATGCATGTGAACATGTGTGTTAGTGTGGCGCATCTTAAAGCGACCAGCTTGTTAATATTGAAAAGCTATGCTTGGAGACAGAGGAGAACAATTACTGCAATGCCTCAGGCTCAAATCAATATAAAAGGCCTGTGCAAAGCAACGTCAGTGACATAAAGCTATATGATATGTCATTTTCAACTTTTATTTTCACAATCCTTCCTCTAATCCTCTCAGCCCCCATATCTTTGTTTTCTTTCTTAATTCAAAGCCACTGCAGGCTGTGTGAATTCAGAGTGTATCACAGAAAGGCATACCAAGCATCTAGGGCTGGCTGGCTCATTACCTTGTGCACAAGGGAGAGCCATGTCAGAGAAAGCCGTCAAACCAACTTTATGGAGCGTGTGTGTCTCCCTAAGGTGAATTCTGAGTAAGATAGAGGCACATCATGTTGTAACTGTTTTCTCTTCTCTCCCCCCCGTTTACCCATTCCCCACATTTTCTTGAATGGAACAGCGGATGAACTTGGGATCGAGTTCATGGGTAAGACAACTTTTCTTTGACTGTGTGTGGCATCCTCAATCTTTCACGTGCCTTACGTCTGTGAAATACCACATACAAAACACCCAATCCAGCACAACAAGGCCACTCACCTTGGAAAATTAATGCAGGCCAGTCGCCATGGAAACACCATGGTGGTGAATTTGGGGTATTCTGTCTGCATGAAGAACAGTACCGTTAGAGAGGCGTGATGTAATGAGGATAGAGCAATAAAGACAGACCGCAGCAGTTCATGTATGAATGTTTGTCTACTTGTCTGCCACATGCATGTATAGTCAGTTTAGCAGCAATTTCTGAAACTGTTACATTATATATGGTGTGGAAAAAAATATTCCTCTGTGTTTTAAGTTACTTCATCTAGATTTGCAAAAGAATTTATCTAAAAGCCTGGACAAATACAAACGTCTACCAATTGATTTGACTTTAGTACTTTAGGTATCATCCAGGTGGTTAACAAATCTTTAAAAACCAAATTATCTAGCCCTCTTTCTTTAATAATGACACACTGTTCTTTGTTAAGAGGGAATATACAATTTTGCCCCCCCCACCCCCACACACACAGACTCTACCACACATGTACTGTTTTTCATTTTCTCTTTGCCGTCTTTTCCTCACTCTGTGGATCCCTTTTGTGCATACATAAAAACCAACATTGCATGCTGTGAAGTTTTCCATTAAAATGGCTTCATACACTGCCGTCACGTCACACATGTGCACCGGGAAATAGACGGAAGGAGAAGATGCTCTGAAAGAGAGAAACCCGCCCTGCCCGCCCCTCACAACATTCCTCAGTTCAGTGGTTTTAATCTGGGGACTAAATTAGTTCAGAATGCTACTGCAGGTGGGCTGATGCATTAGAGGAAATGAGAACAGGATTGATCGATTGATAGCTGAACAGATGACAGACAGAAGCACAGATTTTTTTTGGCTCTGACTGTGCATCCCCACTTGCTTATTCATTGTGTTCCATTATGACTTCCTCTTCTGCTTTAGCAATGAATCTTTTGATAGTTGTTATATAAGTCCAATATGTGACAGTCTGAGTCTGAGACAGTCAGAATACAGCAAAGCTCTGTTTGAAGTGGGATTGAGTGCTCTAAATATGATCTTGTCTTTTGATTTTCTTGCATTCTTTAGCTCAGCCGCTGAAGCTCTGTGTGTCTCACTAGTTTGCTCTGATGTATTTCAGGCTGAATACCCCATTTTGTCATGGATACTTTAGCATAGTCTAGCATTATTTCTAGTCATGTGGAGAGTGGTTTGTATGGCATAGCTGGCCATATGGGATTGTGTTGTCCTTGAGTCAATATGATATGGCTTAGCCAGTATAGCTGAGGCTGTTCAGTTTATTCCGTTTCCCAACATGCTCTTGCATCTAATTTCAAGAATGCCTTGTAGGCATCGGGCATAAAAGGCCTGTAATGGTTTTATGTACAGATTGCATGTTGGTTTTTCCTTGCAGCCATTCAGCAGAGCTTTGTAAACAGCTGTTTTTATGTTCCGATTTTGGAAAAGCCTATTTCATCTATCCAAAAAAAAAAAAAAGGCAGAAGCTTGTCTCAGGTGGTGCTCCACATGAGTGCTGATGATGTGTTGGCAGGGAAAGATATTTCCCATATATTTCAAAGATGCAACTGTCAGAAAGGTCATTTCACTGATGGTAAAGGCCGGAGGGTTTACAGGGGCACAGATATACAAGTGACACATTATTTATAAACAAAGAACAGAGGCAACTTCGGTTGTTCATTTGTAAAGTGCAGCTTGAAGATATCCACTGCTGTGTTCCTGACAAATTACAGGGTTGGTCAAGAAATTTGCGAGTCAAGAACTTGTTGAGAGCTTCACCACACAGAAGTATTATAATACTAGTGTCTATATATGTGATATGGTTCTATTATGCATAATAGAGCCTGCCAGATATATCTCAGGGCTGATATTATCAGCCATATTGGCTTATAATTATATTCAGTATATCACCATTTATGTTGACAGATATACGTACATGAAGACATTTCAGTATAGTTGAAGCAGAAAATCTTTATGAGCTGCATTTGTATGTATATTATTTTACCTTAATTTCTCCTAATTAAAGTTCATATAGTTAAGTTAAATATTTATAGATATTACTTATATCTTATTACTTATTACTATTATTTAATTTCCTATAAGGTTTACTGTATGAAATTAACTCATATCTTATATTATATTATGAAGTTACTTTTATCTTTGCTAAGAAAATTAATTTGACTAAATGTGTTGTTATATGTGTATGAAAAAAACACAAATCTATGTGCATATATTTAGATTTTTATAATCCTCAAAAATCAATATTGTTGTCAATATCACAAATCCAGTACCAGTCAGACTATAATGCATAATATCGACCTAAAATAGTTAGTCGCACGCTAAATTGCTCTTTTCAAGATGATAACATGCCAGCAAAAACAACTTTAAAATGTCATAATTTCAACCCATTATTTATCACATTAATGCAAAACCAAAAATACGACTAAAATCATCCACATAGCAATTTGTCAGTTTGCCAGTATTAAATATGCATTAGTGTGTCACAGCTGGCCACCTCCGCAGCATTTCTTTGGACTGACTATTTTAAAACCCATCCTGCCTCCTTTTCACAGGAGCTGAGTGGGCAGTTTGGACTCTTGGATGTGTGTGTGTATATATGTCTGTATATATATATATATACAAGAACAAGGCCCAGGCAATAAACAGCTACGCCCTGCCAGTGATCAGATACCCTGCGGGAATAATAAGGTGGCCAAAGGAAGAGATACAGACCACAGACGTTAAGACGCAGCTCTCCTCACCATGCATGGAGGGTTCCATCCCAAATCCAGCACCCTGAGACTGTACGCTAGCCGTAAGGAAGGCGGCCGTGGACTAGTGAGTGTGAGAGCCACTATCCAGGATGAAACATCCAAGATCCACAAGTACATCCAAGATAAGGCCCCAACAGATGACGTGCTCAGGGAATGTCTCAGGCAATGGGGAACAGAGGAAGACGTGCTGGAGGAAGGACCATCATGGGAGGACAAACCCCTACACGGGATGTACCACCGAACATAACTGAAGTGGCTGATATCAAGAAGTCCTACCAATGGCTAGAGCGGGCTGGATTGAAGGACAGCACAGAGGCACTCATCATGGCTGCACAGGAGCAGGCCCTGAGCACCAGAGCAATAGAGGCCCAGATCTACCACACCAGACAAGACCCAAGGTGTAGGCTGTGCAAAGAGGCCCCTGAGACAATCCAGCACATAACTGCAGGGTGTAAGATGCTGGCAGGAAAAGCATACATGGAGCGCCATAACCAAGTAGCTGGCATAGTGTACAGGAACATCTGCACTGAGTATGGACTGGAAACCCCAAGGTCAAAGTGGGAAACACCTCCAAAGGTGGTAGAGAATGACTGAGCCAAGATCCTGTGGGACTTCCAGATCCAGACTGACAGAATGGTAATGGGGAACCAGCCTGACATCGTGGTGGTTGACAAACAGCAGAGGAAAGCCGTTGTGGTTGACGTGGCGATACCAAGCGATGGCAACATCAGGAAAAAGGAACATGAGAAATTAGAGAAGTACCAAGGGCTCAGAGAAGAGCTGGAGAAGGCCTGGAAGGTGAAGGCAACAGTGGTACCCGTGGTCATCGGAGCACTCGGGGCAGTGACCCCCAAACTGGAGGAGTGGCTACAGCAGATCCCTGGAAGAACACCAGACATCTCGGTCCAGAAGAGCGCAGTACTGGGAACAGCAAAGATACTGCGCATAACCCTCAAGCTCCCAGGCCTCTGGTAGAGGACCCGAGCTCGAAGGATGAGACCACCCGCGGAGGGTGAAGGACGAAGTTTTTTTTTATATATATATATTGTAACTCCAGGATGTGTTCAGATGTTATCTTTATCTTTTGCCAGAAGCATTCTAATATTAAAAAGGTTTCCCACCGGTTTGAACTCAGTTACACCATACTATCCCTTAAATGTGTTAATGCAGCACTGATGTAATGCAGAGGAAGAAAATGAAAAATAAAATGGTGAAAACAGACTGCTTGGTTACACTCCAGTGTAAGCTTTGAGCACAGGGAGCTCTCCAATAGTCACTGTGCCCTTAAAACAAGAGTTAGAGGTAGTTGATAAACCTGGGTAGACAAGCACAGATGAAGACGACCTCCCAGGACAGTTCGCTGTTGACAGCATCAAAAGCCACAAAGACAAGCCCTCAAAGGTCATGAACAGGTTGTGGTGATGTTTTCTTCACTTTACCCTGCAGTTGTCAAGGTAGTGAGATCAGACACAGGGGAATGTATTGTTTTTGAGGGATTGAGTAATGTCACAAGAGGTTGTGTTCAAGGTCATGCATGATAGTGGGACAGAGAAGTCCAACTCTCCACAGTGGATGTCAGTGGATTAGTTACATACCAAGTTGCAGTTTTTAGATTGTGCTCATTTTTGACCACTAGACAATTTGTCGTGATTTTGATAAGCCCATGCATGCACTGCCTTCGCCTTTGCCCCTGCACCATGCACTATGGTAAGTAGTGCAGCTCCACAATCCAGCTGCTCAGTCAGATAGATATCTGCTGGGATCAACTGCTACTTGTCCCAGCTGCTTGTGACCTTAAGCCTCTGCTGCTGATGTGCAGGGGTCTGACAAGAAGCTCCGGGAGCATTCCTTTGCTGATAATTCCCTGTTGCCATCAGTCTCTGAATGCTGACACACATACAGTACATGCACGCACACACTCAGTGTGGCCCCTGCTGTGCAGACAGTCCATCGGTGTTGCCTGCTGGGTTTGTCTGAACGAAATGATTATCACACTTCAGTTAGCACATGTCACTGAGCCCTGCCTGTGTCTGCCATGTCCCTATCCCATGCTCAAACACTGACATTTACTGACAGCAGCATTGGTCGCTTTATGCTAATGCAGTTTGTGGGTGGATGTCTGTGTGTGGCTGTGTGTGCACGTCCATCCCGTTTGTGTGAGTTCAGTATGTTAATTCATGATACATTTCTTCCTCCCTGCTTAATCACAGCCCCATATTCTTTGTGTCACAGTAGAAATTCAATGGCCTGAACTGTATTCTCTCCTCCGCAGAGAGTGGTGACACCTACCAGAGGCAGGTGCTGTCCATCTTCAGCATTGCCTCAGGGATCTGTCTTCTTGGAGTGGCATGTATGGCTCTCTACCGCCGCAACAAGTGAGTGATGCAAGCCAGCACCACATTAGTAGAGTATGCCCCTGGCTGTGCAGAAAGAACACTTTACTATCATGGCATGGAGCCCAATGAAATTCTAAGTGTGAGTCAGCTAGAGGATGTTTTAGCAGGGCATCAAATCTAAATTGTGTAGGATGCATTTGGGACAGATACTCATGTAAAATTTATTTGTAAAGCGGTTTTAGCAAGCAGGTGTGTCACCAAATGCTTCACACGATACAAAATATATACAGATAAGGAAAGGGCTAGAGTAAGTTCAAAAACATTAAACCCTAAGCGTGTGTGTACATGCGTACATCAATTACTCTCTGCAGGGAAGAAGAAAGAAAAGGAATGTAGACAAAGAAAAGTAATGGCAGATTGTAAAGGGGGAGTTTATGTAGCTTTTGTTGATTGAAATTGTCTTGATAAATAATAATAGGTTTTATTTTCAGTACTGTAGCACTCTAAGTAGTGCAGCGCTTATCAGTCAGCGTGACCAGAGTGGCTCAACGGTAGAATTAATGTACCGGAAATTATCCAAACCCAGAGTCCTTGTTAAATTGAATCTCTTTTTCCCAAATGTTGTTTGACAGTGTAGCTTAGAGAGATAGTTTCTCTTGTTAATACTTAAGTTTATTCTGCTCTTTGGTAAAGACCTACAATTTCATTTGTATCAGTACTTCACAGAGAAGAGTAACCAGTCGCAAAGTTGCATTCTTGATAGTGTTTGAAGACTTTACAGATAAGAGAATTACTTATACATTTTTAAAGACCCACAGAAATGAAAGTCAAAGCCCAGTTAATTATATGTGGTTATAAAATTTTGTAATTAGGCAGGATAAGGTAGTGGACTACATATTACAGCAGTGCTGATGTTTGCCAAATATCCACCATTAGTCGCTTATTATCATGGATTGGACTATGAAATTAACTTTATTAAGTAATAAGTACTGTGCTATATTGTACTGTATGATGTAGTAAGCTTATATAATAACTGAGCACATCTGAATTAAAACAGATGCAGCCAAATAATATATATTTCACTGCTTTCACTGTTACATACTATTCTTTTAAGAAGTTTGTAATTTGGCTAATTATTTTTTTGAGAGTGTTTCCCAGAACCAGGTGTCAGTACCTCCAAACCAACAGTTAGTCGCTGTTTAGTTTGTTGTTCTTTTCAACCAGTTTAGTAATTTGCTTCCTAAATTTGAATGTTTTGTCATGTCCTTCCAACAGGAAACATTTAACAGGCCTCAGCTGCCGAGAGAGTTTAGCAATCTAGTATTTAAAAATGAACATTTAATGGAGAATTAACATTTAATCCAAAAGTCTTAAGCATCAATTAATTTTTTAATCCAATCAAAGTTTAATCCAAAATGAAGGAACACTAATATTTTATATTTAGCATAGCTAAAAGATGCCATTTTACTTTTCTTTCTCACATTTTATTCATAAGAACTTTTTTATGGTAAAGATTGAAACAGACTGGAAGCAATTATATTGCATAGGTGAAAAATGTAAGATATTTATGAAGCAGTAAAGCTAGAAAGTCTGCTTACAGTAAGTCACCAGATACACATGGATAAATTAACACCTACCCGGCACCATCAACGTGACATGTTCACTTCACAGTCTTTGATTATACACATTACCTATACATTGTTACCAACCAGAAAGTTTCCTTATAGTCTCTGGTGTCTCTGGAGGTATTTCATTTCCTAGAATATTATCACAAAGGCATGTAATGGACGTTTCACAGTATATTGTCTTGATTAAATTTTTACTTGTGCAAGGCATCCTCTCTCCTAATGCACAATAATATACGCACCTGTCTACAATGAATAGTTGTAAAGTGAAATTCTTCCCTGAATAGGCAACTGTGACAGTTTATTAGCAGGACTTATCTGAAGGCTTATGTACTGTATGTGATGTATGTGCCTGTTTTGACACACATACAGTATATGTCAAGTGTATGTCAGTAATAAAGGGTAACTACCTTGCTGTTACATGTTGGTATAAAGAGCTGGCCAAGTGGATGTTAGAAATCAATGACTGAGAAGTTTTATCAATAGACAGAAGACAGGAAATACCCTGTCCACAACAAATAGACACTTTATAGTAAAGTATACCACCATGGTCATCTTTCCTCTTCCTGCCTGTTTCTGTCTCATGGGAATATTTTTGTTTTTTTAATTACAGTTTATAGTGTCAACAAATCTTTTGTCTGGATTGCCTCGTTTTAGTTGTAATATTGCAACCTCTCTCTTTCTCTTTCTCTCTCTTCCTGCACAGAAGACACAGGGAAAAACTCCAGGCTCATTTCTCAGATAGCCGCAGCCTGAGGGACTGCAATGTCAACGCCTCTGGCCTCATGTCCAAATCTACTCCCAGGCTTCAATACAGCCTTCAACTCCAAAAGGTAAATCTTTACCTAATGTTGATTTATTTCCAGTCATATCTTTATCATCATTATTATTATCAGTTTCATCGTAATATGTATAGCACTTCTCTAAAAACAGCGTGCTTGACAGGATGATTTATGATGTATGTCTTAATAATCTCTCTACTGGCCGAAGCCTTTTGTTCACACTCATATCTGAGAGACAGTGGGGAATTATAGTTTAAAATAAATGCATCATGTGTTATACAGGAAAAATCTGCTTGTCATGTTCACAGTGACAAATTCCTGTGACAAAGAGCAGATTGGAAATTCTAATCTGTGGCGTGTCTGAATTCACCATGCAAGCACAGCAACAGTACTGTATAGTAGACAAATAATGTTAAATGGCACTTTGCTAGTGGTATTTTACTACTAAGAATGCCAAAACTGTTTTGTAGGCGCATTCATTTGCTGTATTGAAGTTTGTGCAAAATGGAACCATCAACCAGCTCAGAAATGAAAAAGAAAAACAAACTTATGTGATTAAATTATTGATTAATGAAGAAATGCAACACCAGGTCATTTTGGAGAGAAATGGTACAAGCCAAAGGAGAAAAATCACGTTTGGGCAGCTATTTCTCACAATGCAAAAAAAAAAAAAAAAATCACAAAAACAAACTCCTGGTTAAGTGACAAGAAATGGCAGGGTGCAGACATAAAAGAAGAAGTAGCTTAAAATTATTACAAGTCACCACGGCATGCAGTGGCAGACACTGTGGAAGAGAGAACTGACCCAGACATTCATAGCAGAGTAGGTGGAGGATGTAGATGTCACTGATACGGCTGATGTCTCCACACTATCCCAAGGTAATTGCAGCCTAATGCACACTTGTAAAGATCACATAAAAAGAGTGCAATTGCCATAGTGCATTAGCACTTTCCTGAATGCACCCTCTTTGTATGGTGTTACAAAAATGGTCACATATTGTGTTAATTTATTATTTGCTCCATTTTTTCTTCTTCATGAGATGTTATTTTATTGATTTTGAATTTGGTCAGTGTGCAGCTTTCTTTCGTTGTTTGAGGAAGTAATACCCATAGCTACTTTCCTATCATATTGTGCTAATGGGTACCTGCTCTTTATAGATGTAGGAATCTCTAGGTGTTACTGACCCTGAATAAATCATTCACATCTTCTTTTTGCATGACTCTCAACTAAATATGCATGTGTAAAGGTAGGTAGTGAGCATACTTTATTGATTACAAACCAGAGGGTGGTATGCCTGTGTGATAACCAACACGTTTGTTTTAGTTATAGTTTTGTATTTGTTGTTGCTTGAAATTCCTCATTCAGGTTCAGCCTTGCTCTGTCATTTCTGTGTTAGTACTTTGCCAAATGTTGCCTGTACTGAGGCTCTTTAATAATGCAACAGTGTCTAGTGCCACACACTGAAACAAACACCCCTCAAGCTAGCCCCACCCACAGAACTGCAGTTGGCACAATCTGAAAGCTTTTTGAGGGTGTCACTGGAAATTATGCCTTTGAGCGGTTGACAGCTAAGAAGTGGTACAATATTTGGTGTAAATGTTGTAGCTGTTAAGTAGTTGTGTTTAAGTCAAATAAAAGATGAATTTTAAATGAGACAGAACACCTCGCATGAGTTCACTGCTGCACAGACAAATTCACAACACTGCACAAAAACCTTATAAATGAGTTCAGAAACTTCAACTGACACCAAACCAGTCTCAGCACATCGGAGCCCAGTTTAATATCTTTCAGTCAGATGCAGGCCTATTGTCCTGTAGCACAATAGCATGCTATTATATTAACACCATGACTGTGAGAATGTAGTGACAGGAATGTATGATGGCTCAGTATGTAGTGAAGCCCTGTATCCAGCTACAAAATGTTTTCAGAGCTGGACACATGGAGGAAGCCAGGAGGAAGGCAAAGACAAAAATAAAAGACAGTAATAACACAACAACACAGAAACACAAGCTATAATAGAACAGTGTGAAGGAAGCTTAAGGTGGGATGTGAAAGATCATTGGCTGTGAGCACCCAGGAGGAGCTGAACAGACAGAGGAAAGATTAACAAGTGAAACCTATTTTTCCACATATTTGACACAGCAACCCCAGACCCAGACCACTGCTTCTCTCCCACCCACTCCCTCAGCTTGCAACATCTAGGGAGAGGACATGTGCTGTGGGTGGTGAAGCCCCACAAGTTCTCTGGGTTTTCAGGATGAGACTGACACAATGGAAATACTCAACAAGGAAGAACAGAGCAGAGGGTTTTTAAAGAGGCTCAAAACATTGGGTGTATGCTGCATAACTACTCAGTGTCAGAACACAGTAGTTTCTACTCTGTGCGTTTGAGGCAGTAAGGTGGAGGATGAGGGCAGTGAGCTGGAAACAAAAGCCTGGCTCTGTCGAGGCAGGTGCAGAGGGGAGGATGAAACTGAAGTCCATTTTGGTCAGTGGCTTCCATACATCTCTATGATAAACTGAAGCACCACTCCAGTTTCTTTAACCTCCCCAAAAACATCAACTCCCTGAACTCAGGCATTATAGACCAAGACATTTTCCCTCAAGGTGTGCTGAGTAGCACTGCAAAGACTTATGCGTTATATGCTGACATCATTGTGTAACAATGATTTCTGCAGCAATACTCCAAGTCTGAGCCAACTAAGACGTTACTAAACCCTCGGCACCTTTTTAAAATAGGCACCTGGGCACCTGCACTGCCTCTATACTATGTGTACTTTACAGTACTATTAAATCTGACTTTTCTGTGCACCTGCCCTGGCACATGCAGAATTTGTACATATTTCTGTGTGACTCTCTCTCTGTGATTGCAAATACATATACATATTTGCACATCTGGAAACATTCCTGTGCAGATGTTTCCTCCATCTGTAATTCAGAGGTTGAATAGCCATGTGAATTGCACAGGCTCCTGCACTTAAATGTAAATGTGCAGACCTGTAAACAGTTAAATAGGAGTCATATATGATAGTATGATTTGTTTCAAGGCACTTTTAAGGGGAAGGAAACCAAAAGAGAAAAGGAAATGTAATTGCATAGTTAAACACCTCCCACATCCTCTGAGAGTTGAATCAACACCTCTATGGCAATACAATTGTGTCTCAAATAAAAAGAGATAGGGTACACACCCATGAGACACACTGCACTGAAACAGACATGCACCAACATGAAGGAATAGGGGCACACAGACTGGGAAGACAAGAGAGAACAACTAAATTCCCATCCGCCGGAGGCTGGAGTGGTGGTAACTAACTAGTCTAGCCTTACTTTAGGAAGCAACTGAGTCACCCTCAGGAATGATGCTAGGGGTGAGCATACTGTATGAATACTTCATGGGGATAGAGAATGGTAAGGGCCACAGAACAGAGCCGTGTGTACCAAAATCCACTGAAATATGACCTGAGAATATTTTAATAAAAGCTCTGGTGTGGCACAAGGCTGTGTTCTGTTACACCAAAGTCAATTCTCTGAGGTCATATGTTCTCAAAAACACAGACTCTTCTTTCTTCAAGACTTACACCAATAAAGCACCAATTCTTGAATACCAAAGGCTTTTTAAAGATGATTTCGGAATGTACAAAAAGTACCTGCAGAAGTAGCAAAGCAGATGATCATTAACAATTTTTTTTTGTTAAATTCAAATATCTGAAACCCCAGTGAAAGGTTTAAATTAACAGGCTTTGGACAGGTAATCAGTGAATTGGCTTCCTGCTCTCCTTTTGAGTATTTTCAAATTAAGAGTTAGTTTGAAATATATATATATATATATATATAGATACAGTATATATAATATAAATAACAAACTGAAGTTCATGTGCATGTAAGTATGTCTCTCGAAGTTGTGTTTTTTATCATAGCTTAAAAAACAACAACAGAAGGCACAATACCATCAGACAATTAACCGGGGTGCCAGTATGAACAGAAAACGAAGGAGAAATATTAGCCACTTGTTTGGAAAGTGTTGTGACAGCAGTGAGGAGGATATGAGAGCTTCTGTAGGTATCTCCATGATTAATAAAAGGACAGGCCAATGCAGCTTGAAAATTAATAATGTTGTCAACAGTTACAAACTCTATGCTAATGTGCATGTCAGTGCATAATTCTGAAACAACTGATTAACATTTTGATATCAGGTAGAGCCGAAATTGTGTATGCTATCTGTAGCGGTCACGTCTTGGCTCAGAGAGTTGCCACAGTTTGAGCAGTAAGCTACATCTGGTGGTGGTTTGTGCTGCTGCTGGCCCAAGGAGTGTCCTTCATGAAGAATGGTCAGATATCCCATTATGCACAGTTCAGGACCTGTGATTTGATGGTAATCTAAGGAGGATTAATGCTGCTCTGAATTCATAGGTTTGCCTTTCTCCTTGTTATGTAGTTAATAGTCAACATATTGATAGATTTTTCTGTTATTCTGGCAGGCTCCTGTATTTGCTCTTTGTCTCCCCTTGAAATAAATCCACATTGTGTTGTGTTTATCCAAGGCTTTCACAAGTGGCATAAAACAAGGTAAAAGTGAGATAGGAAGGAACAAGTGAAATGGGTTATGCCATGCAGGTCTGCCATTGTCTGCCACAAGCTATTTATTTTATCCCCTGACATAGATATCATCCTCCAGGAAAGTTTGCCACGGCAATTGTTCCAGAAAGTGAGGCGTTCTGCACCCGCAGGGTATATGAGAGGGTGGCCAAAATGATCCTATTTTCTTGGACAACTAGTGAACAGCAGTAACAGCTCCCTCTGGGAGTCAGGGCTGTAAGGGAGAAAAAGAGGCTTATCAGGCATGAGAACCCTGAACCAGCTCTAAGTCACATGCAATTGCTTTAATGATGTACAATCAGACAGTCAGAAAGGGCTGAGCAGGAAGTACTGTAACTGGAATAACAGAATTATCTCATGACTTACTGTTTCACAGGGGGGTTCTTGGGGCATTCATGGTCGCTGTAGCAGAGCTCTGTCTGGGGCCTGTTGTAAGATAATGGTGTTAATTTTGATAACAATAAAGGGGAAGAATTGAGGGGGGAACTTCTTTAGGAAACCGTTAATGTAATCTTGTGTGGGATTAATTCTTTAGTGCAGCGGGAGTGCTGTGAGGGTCATGGTGGAGTTTATTCACAAAGCGTCCCCTCCTAATCTGCAGTTTAAAATGTAAAGTGTAATTAAAGACACTCTGCCTGACTAAGGGGGGATACATCAATGAGAGAACATCCTCAACCTGTCTGGGATTTCAACCTGAGTGGGGACTTGCTGCTAAGCCACATACAGCATTATATATTATACCCTGAGCTTATTTCCTGTGTTGACTTACATAATCGCTTACACCTGAAGGTCTTGTTTTTTTGATCAATATAACAAATGAATCCATGCTAAACTATAATAAAGAACAACATTTCTGGCTCTTTTGCATAGCATGAGGATACATTCTGAAGCCACAATTATTGTTTTACCACTTACTGTATGCACTACTCTTCTTCATTTTTGCAGAGCTGCACTTCTCATGGATCGTCTGTTAAGGGCAGCAGCGTGGCACCAGCAGCCCCACCCATCCTCAGCAGAACGCTGTCTAAAGGGAAACGCTTCAGGTGAAAATGTGACATCCTCTTATTTGCAGCCATGTTACATATCTTTCACTTTCACTATGTCCAGATACAAGAGGCAGCCAAGTGAGAAATGTAATCGTCCTGCAATATGGTAGAATATATAGCCCTCAAAATAATAAACAGATAATTTGTAAAATTGTTAGAAAGATTTATGGTTATTTTAAGTGGGAGCAACTATGTTAATCTATATTTTGGATACATTGCCAACACCATAAGCTTTGCCTGTGTGTACATCCTTAATCAGACTTTTTATAGGAGGATTATTGGTTTAGCTAGCTTAATAAAATGAAAATTAAAGTTTCTCAAAATAGTTGGGTAGAAAAAAGTAGATGTCTTTATTTACATGGCATGTCCAGTAAATTATGCATAAAAGTGACTAAATGTGTACTCTGAAATGACTACTTGCACAGTAATAGGGAAGAGCATATAGGGAAGAAGAGATGTCCTCTGAGGGGAAGTGAATCTTAATGTGTAGAGTTAAACATTGATTTAACAAAATTCCTTTCATGCCATCCTTCAAATGACAGAAGATTCAACAAATGAACAACATTTTGCCAAGAGGGGATCTCAGAAGCCGTTGTGCTTTGTGATCACTGCAGTCAGTATCAAATGCTGCCATTTCAAATCCTCAGAAGAACCCAGGGATGTGGGTATAGAGCATGCTACAATGGCCCTATGAGATGTTTACAGAAAAGCTTCATTTGCTTTGATGGCATGGGTGCAGGCGACAATTAATGACATTCAGCCACATAACTTGCAAGAACTAATTTCACAATGTGTATTTCCCTTAGCACCTATTACACTCATTGTTGGCAATAAAAATGTTTGATTGCTGGTAAATGTCTACCTTTCACTTAATCTGATGGTGTTGAGCAGCATTGGAAGCAACTCTGGATAAGCGTGTTGTAACTGCACTGTATAATGGGATTCTAAAGAGAATAGACTGTGCATAAGGCTCCACACATTTATTCAAAGTCTCAATACATTGTTATGTACATTAGACAAGCTTTCACTGTTATGTAGCAAGGACATACAACACAGGATGTACAGTGATTAGAGTCAGCTATGTTTGCAGAAGTAATGGGGAACTCAGGTTGTGTGTATACAGCCAGAGGGAGTTTTTAGATGTCTGGTTGACTATGATGACAACTTTAGTGAGAACCCCTCAGAGGCTGCAATTGCTTTGTTTTAATGGACCAGTGCTGTGTCACAGAGGACAGTTTTTCCAAAAGGTTGTCATGTGTGGCTGCGGGGATGGTGCCAACTTGTCCTGGCTTTTTATTCTCCACAGTGTCATGCAGGTGCTTCATGGAGGGCAGCTGACAGTCAATCATCTGTTCAGCTTGTTCTCGGAGTAGGAGGAGGCAGGGGAGAACTAGACTGTGATGGATGATGTTGAGATGCTTTCAGCTATTGACCTGAGAAACTGAACCACATAGTGAGCTATCAGGAGAAATGCCCATAAAAGCATGTCAATAAGGCCCATCAATATTGCTGCAAAAGGTTACCTGTGTATCAAAGGCTTTATCACTGGGTATGAGCATGTGCAGCTTGATTCACCTTCTTGAATGTAAAAAACAATGTGCTAAAAAAATGTAGACATCACATAAATCACTGAAAATATAGACAGATAAAGATAAAAAAACATGTAGCCTGCTCTTTAACCAAAAAGAGTAACAGTCTACAACCACACAAGTGGCTCTATTAGACTGTACTTAGGCACAGCAGTGTTTTGAGCTAAATGCTAACTTTCGTATTCTAACATGCTCACAATGACAACGCTAACATGCTGATGTTTAGCAGGTATAATATTTACCATGTTAACCATCTTAGCATGCTAACTTTAGCTAATTAGCACTAAACACAAAGTACATCTAAGGCTGATGGGCATAGTAGTTTTGCAGGTCATGAAACGACAAAATGTTTGACCTCACCAAAATTATTACAATTCATCCTGAGGTGGACATGAATGTCTGTACCAAATTTCAGTCCATCCAACAGTTGTCGAGACATTTCACTAAAAAACAAAAATGTCAACCTCATGGGGGCGGTAGAAGAAAAGTCATGGGATCACCAAAATCAGTAGGATGAATGTCTGTATGAAATGTCATGGCAGTCCAGTGGATGTTGAGATATTTCAGTCTGGACCAAAGACAGACATCCCTAGAGCCATGTGGCGTTCATGAATTTACATTCTAAATAGTCAGGCTAACACCATCTCTCTATGTAGCATAGTGCTTGTTGTAGACATGTAAGTGGGGAAAAATTAACAAATCAATAATTTTCCAATTTTGATACATTCTAAATAAACTGACCAGCACAGCTCACTTTGTTCTCAAGCATATTTCCAAGTTGCTTTGCCAGCAAAATCTAATGGAAATAACATTGTCCGAGGCAATGTATAATCATCACACTGCCAGTAGTAAATCATTATTTTCATTTGTTATTGTGGAATTTGATCAACCACCAAGATTCCACTGTCATGATTGGATTATGAGGAAATCGTAGTATTGTAGGCTAATCAATATGCTGAAGTCAGGTCAGTGAGCATGAGTTTTTCCCGTGCTGAGCGACTGTGGTTTAGTGGTAGAGCGGCTCGTCCACCAATCGGAAGGTCGGCGGTTTGATCCTGGCTTCCTCCAGCCCACACGTCGAAGTGTCCTTGGGCAAGACACTGAACCCCAAATTGCTTCAGAGGCAGGGAGGTGCCTGAGTGTGTGTGAATGAGTTACTTTCTTTAAACTGATGAGCAGTTGGTACCTGCCATCAGTGTGTGAATGTGATATGTAGTTGAAGCGCTTTGAGTAGTCGGAAAAAGCTAAAAAGGAGCTATCATATGTACAGTCCATATAAATTAGAAGGGCAGTGCCGGGCTGGTTCTGTGGAAGGGTGTTTATTTATTATTTTGTGACAAATTCAGCTCAGGTTCTTCGTTACATGTCATCCCCCTCTTTCTCCCAGCCTTTCCCGACTCCAATAAAGGTATAAACAGAGAAGAACCGATTAAAATATGCGCTGGATTACTCTCACAGCCAGGCTTACCCATTTAACATCAGAAGGCTGTACATTTTTGGTGAATTGTAGAGATAAGCAGCTGCCTTTCAGTTTTAGACCTTTAAGATTTAACATTCAATAATTACAACAGCCTTGTGATTTTGTCCACAAAAACATGTTTAAATTTTTCCAGCTTTCAGTTAATCTGATTTTAAAAAATCAGCATGCTAATAGCCAAACAAACAAAACTGACATAATTCAGCTTTATTCATATCAACTTTTCACAACATCATTCGAAACAAAAGCTAATGCTGGCAAAGACTAGAGCCAACATTAGCCATGCTTATTGTTCCACAGCCACAGACATTTGGAAATTATTATAGCTGAATGTTTTTATATTTTTTGCACAGTGTTCCAGTCAGCTATCAATGTATAACCAAACATCTACTAGATTATTTAGTTTAGTGTGTGAATTAAATGGAATGAGGGAGTTTAAGGACAAGCTAATCAAACAAATCTTAAAGTTTGGACATCTTGATTACTATTTAAACACAGTCCACCACCTCATACATACAATATTTTTGGAATGTTTGGCTACCGCAATGCCAAATTATTCAAGAGCAAAAATCAAGCTGGGAGAATTTTTGTCCCTGATTTGTGTTTAGTGCTTCAACACAAACAAATCTTTCACCCAGCAGTAATAATGTGTCATAAGTTGTTTTTGTGGTTTACAATCAAGTGACCTATTGCTCACAAAAGAAACAGTAGCAGGTGCTACATGTATTCAAATAAAGTGAAAATTATTTAGGTCTGTATTTCACAGTCCCACATATGCTGTGGGAGTTGTTTGTTCTTGCATGATAGACTCACACATCAGCTTGGAATATAGTGCAGTATAACGCTGATTCACATTTCATGTCATTGCTTTATTGCAGCAGACGTGCAGGGATCTGCTTTGAAGTCAACCACCTACTGCCCACAGAACAATTTAAAAACAGTGCGCATAGGCAGGTTTCTAAAGACTGCCGCTTCGATTCTTAACGGCAGCAGGATGTCAATATATACTGGTCATTTTCATGTGGGTATAAGAAATATGCCATTTTATATATACCAGCATATAATTACAAGAAGATGCTGTTTAGCTTCAGCAAATAGTACATTTTAAAGTTCACAAAAAGAAACAATTAACTTTTCATCTCGCACCATCATTGGGTCAAAATTTCAATTTTCCCAATACTCGTGTTTATGACCAAATATCTGCAAAACTAATGGAATTCCCATCAGCCTCAGCTGTTCTTTGTGTTTAATTAACAAATGTTAGCATGCTAGTATGCTAAACTGGTGAACCTAGTAAATATTACCTGCTAATCATCAGACCCCTGATAATTAGCATTTAGCTCAAAGCACCGCTGTGCCTAAGTACATCCTCACAGAGCTGCTAGCATAGCTGTAGACTCTTAGTCTTATTTTACCACAATTCCTTCTCTCCTCTGATTGAACCATGACAAATAATTTAATGTTTATGTAAATTGAATTGCTTACTGGTAAATTACTATTCTTTTCACATGAATCTGATACCTCAGTCTGATGCCTAGACTTCAATACCGAGGTAATTTATTCAGTCAGTTGAGTGTGGTATATGATGCTTTTTTCCACTCAAACATTAAACAGAAAGGCCAATCCATTCCAGTCGATTTTACATCAGTGAACACAGGAGATTAGATACATTTGATACAATAAATGAATTAGTGAGTGCTGTTTGAATTTATGCAGCTTTTGTAAATTAGTTTTGGTTTCCCTTCTGGTTACAGGAGTAGTTCCCTCTCACTCAGTCCTGCCCAACAACGGAGGGAGACTAACTACTTCAGGACCCCGCCCATTTCTAGAGGGAAACACAAAATAACGACAAATCTTATCGACGGATCCAGAGCGGTTGGCCACGTCTACAAACACTTGCAGGAGGATGACTCAACAGACGTGGAGTCCATAAGAAGGTGAAACTTTTTTTGTCAGTTTTGTCATGTTTGTTTGATCCTCAAAGAGGAAATTCTCTTTGCCCCCCTCTAAACTGAGGTCAAATAGCCCGTTCAGTGATACAGACCCCCGGACTAACTGAGGTTAAGTTGGAGTGGCAGAAGGATAATTTTGGGAGAAATGAGTTTATGACTGAAATGCTCTCAGTTGATCCGTGAACTGGCTTATGAAATCTGATCCATGAAAATAAATTAGATCTACTGTGCCCTCCTTCAACTGGGACTGTCACAATTAATTTGGAGAACACACTTGATCCCAGCCGCTCAACAGTATCATGGTGCTGGGGAAGTCCGAGATATGACTCTGTGTGTAATCCTCCCTACACTTGCCACTGGGCTGTTGCTGTGAATGAAAATGTGTTTTATATGCTGGTTTTATCAGGGTTAAAAATACAACAGAACCAAAGCTAATTACCAGATTATACACGAGTTCACATGAATTTCAAGATGTCCAGAATGGTTTGCTTTTGGCTAATGCTCGAGCATTATGTGGAAGCTTCATGGTTCACCTATTAAATAAATAATTAGTAATAATAATAGTCATTTACAAGCTAAATATGGAGCCATAATGGGTGACTACAGCCTTCTAGAACAAGACTACAAATTGCAAAGGATTAATTTTAGGCATTTACACATCTTGAATTCTCCTCATGCTCATTTCGATGTTGAGTAAGGACAGCGAGTTGTTCTATTTTCATGGCTATCATAAGTGAAGCACAGCTACTGGCGCTGTTTCAGGAGGCATTAAAAGCAGGGAGGACTTTTGGCAGAGCCACCTCTCGCCAGTTGGCTATCTGGGGCCTTAAAATAACTTACACATTTTAGAAGTACAGTCTGATGATCCTCACTGGCATGGGTTCAAAAAAGGTAGTCTGATATGAAATCCTCTCTGACACATTTGCTGTCAAAGAGATTTGTCCAGTGTCCTCAAGGAGGGAGGAAATGATCCATGTAGAAACAAAGTTGCACATTATTTCACATTGGTTAACACTTTTTCGTCAAATCTGGAGAAAATGTATCTTCCGCTGTTCATTGAGGTGCTTGTTTTCCTAAGAAGAATAATGCATAATGTCAAGAAGCTCCACTGGCATTTCCTCTTAAACAAGTAACACTAAAACATTGAATTATTTTAGGATTTATTTACAGATGCAAAAGAGCAGAAGCATCTTTAAGCCTGAGTAAGGCAGTCCTATTTAGCATATGACTCAGAAACTGCCTAATTTGCTGTCAGTGTGTGCAACTTGAGCGATGGCACTGTTATCAAAAACGTCTGTCATTAAAGCAGTAGTGTCCCTTGTGCATTCCACACACTTAAAAGTGCCTAGCAATGTTCCTATTAGCATGCCAGCATGATTGAGCGTTTCAGTGACTTGTAAGATACACTGCAAGCTGCCAAACTCTTTATGTGACCTATTTCCATAATTTACATTTTTAAACAAAGCTCCATGGAGCTCAGCATTTCTTGCAAATGGTTGTGCAGAGAGATCCACCAGGAGCATAACAGTTTCCCTCCTAAAACACACACACACACACACACACACACACTTCTTTTTTAAAATCACAAAGTTGAAATCTGTAAGCTATAAGCTATTAAATCTAACATAGTGTTTAGGAGAAGAGCTGGAGTAAGAGGGCTTTTCATCTTCTTGGGGATAAGATTGCATTTGTACTGTTAAACAATTTAGATCTCATTAGCCATTAATAATTCCCTCGCAGATCCATCAGTCGAGTATATTTCGCTGGCCTTCAGGAGCTTCAAATGACGTCTTTTTCTCGACTTACCAGCCATACAACAACAAGCTACCAAGCTTACAGCCCCCTCCTCCTCCTCGTCCTCCTCCTCCAGCCCCCACCTCTTCCTTGTTGCCATGGATACACCCTCTCATCTCTGGAAATGAGAAATGGGAGGTGGAAAGGAGAGTGAGAGAACGAGTGAGGAAAGAAGGAAGATTGTGCAGAGATGATGAGAGTGCAGTGAAGGAAAGATGGAGGCACAAAGTGTGGTGTGGTAGAAAGTGTTAAAAAAAAAGGAGGCGAGAACAGCAAGCAAACACGAGAACACTCTTCAGTGATTTCCATTTTGTGACAACAAATCCCTGCAGAGTATTGTCAGTTTCATTATCCAGTGTCAAAACATATATTTACCCATCGCAGATAAGGATAGAATTGAAGGCAAATTTGCTATGGGAGTTATTTTTAGATATGTTTTGATCTTCCGGATTTACCTCCAGCTTGTATTCGCCCTTCTAATACCGAGGGAGGAGTGGGAAAGTAATTCAATTATTTAAACTTGGTTATGCTACAAACAGTCTCTGAAGGCTGACAATAGCACTAGCTGTCTCCTAAGGCTGTGCCGGGGTGATTCTAAATGTGAATTGAGTCTTTAGTAACAATATTAACTCTTGTGCAAATTTGTCGCATATACAAGCTTACCCACTTGACTCTGGATAAGTTTCCCTGCTCTGCTGTATCAAATTCCCACTGAACATGCTCCCGCTCAAGCTTATCGACACCGTTTCGTGATACTTCACTCATTCGAGATACTTGATCACAGGATGCATCATCATGCAAACATACATGCTGAGACTCTCATACTCACGAACTCACCTACATTCACCCGAAATGTCTCACTATGAGCCTGTCAGACAAGGTGTTGTGTAATGAGTTCAAAAACCAAAACTAGAACACACATGCGCAAGTTTAAGGAGGCAAAATATATTATTTTTCCACACACTCACACAGGCCACGGTCAGGAATCCAGCAGCTGTGTTGCTAAAGCCTTAAATCTTAAATAAAGCAGTCATGAGAGAAGGGATTTTTCAGTTAAACATTCATACAGCAACAATACAGACTGCTCATGCCGAGGATTATAAATAATTACACAAGATTATGAAAGAACAATACCTAAATAATATTTTTTTTTGGTGCAAGATGATTTTTTTGTGGAAATGGTAAAAAGCACAAAAGACTGGCAGCTTTATCTCCATATTCTATATTACTCACTTTATTTTATTCCTCTTAGGAAATGAGTGTCTAGAATGAAAAGGTCACAATATAAATGACTCGTCTCTCTTTCTCACCCTGCCATTTCTATTCTCTCTTCTGTCTAAAGGTATGATTCCACCAGTGGAAGAGTCGGCACTCTCCTCAGCAGGACCTCAATCTCTCACTTCGCAGCCAGAAAGGGATGGGCCGAGGTCCCCTGCACCCGCCTGGATGAGGGAACCTTCCTTCCACCCTCCCTGCGCACCCGTTCTGTGCCCATCATCCCTTCGCTCCAAGCATGTGACCTCGAGCCCAGGAATGTGGACACGAGTGACCGGAACCAAAAGAGGCTCCTGAAGTGGCACCCCGTGCTGGCTGGAAAGACAGCGGTTGCCATTAGCAATTCTCCCCCTCCCCCCTATGAGACTGTTGTGCTGGTGCCTGGTGTTATGCCCAGCAGTGTTAGCCCTCCTGCCACCAACACCGTTACACTGGGCTCGGAGAAGAATCTCAGCTCCACACAAACACCCTGCTTCATCGAAATTACAGTGGAAGTCGCGCAGGAATTAAAACAGAAAAGCCTTTCCAGCCCCATGAAAATGTCTAGGTCTCACAGCGAGATCCACCGTGGTGGCGCAAACACTCTCGAGGCTGGGACTGTGCAGGAGTCAGAAGGGAAAAGTGTCCAATATTCAGCCGGAGTTCTGCACACAGGCAATGGGACCAGAGGTTTGAAGGCAACAGGCCAAAAAGAAGCCCAGGGACAGTGCCAAGGTCAGACATCCCTCATGTACGGAGGCGCAAACTGCTCCTTGGCCACCAAAGGACCCAGCTGCAGAGGAACTGGAAATGCTTATGCCAAGCCCTCTGCAAGCTGATTGGATTAACTCTGTAAAGCTTCAAAGACACCGTTTCCAATAACTGTATACCTTTGCTGGTGGCACAGGATGGTTAGCAGGTGGAACCATCTGTGTGGCCACACGGACCAATAACAGATGGCCGTCGATTTTGAAGGAACATGAACAGATTGAACTGCTGAGGAAAAAAATATTGACACAACAAAAGACATGAAATCATAAAGAAAAAGAGACAAACAAACACACATTGTGAATAAATGTGACTCAATAAGGAAAACAAAACCGTGACTTGAGTGGGAGCTTGACTTAAACAGTGTATTGAAAAAAATGCCACTATTTAAAAGGAGCTTCTACTTAGAAACCAAAATAGTGTGTCATCTCTATGTTGTTTCTCTATTGTAAAGAAATGAAATTATATATGTCATATAATATATGTCATATAGACGTATATATATTTGACTACAATTGTGACAAAATAAAGACTAAGATAACAGTGTTAATTAAGGGCTTTGTTCATCTCCATTTTTGCTACGTGATCTAAAGAATGCCTGTTCGTGTTTGTAAATTGTTGTCTTTAATATACAGAATAATCAATATAAATACCATAGATGTTCAAATCACATCTAACATAAAATATGCCACGTTTAGGTCAAATGTAATCTGAAGTTTCCCTTTATCTCCATGGCAACAGACACCTGTAGAATGCACTTTAATCATGCACCTGTTTAGCCATCCCCCATACCCCAACCTGAAAAACAGCCACACTAATTAACTATAGCTCATTATTTTTGCTTTAGATATAGGTAGCTGTTCTTCAGGGGTGTGTGTGTGTGTGTGTGTGTGTTGGTGGGGGGTCCACTGGAATTAATGAGGGTAAAGACGGTGTAAAAGGAAAAGAAAGTACTCCCCTGAAATTATCTTCTCTATTTTATCCTCAAGTTTAGGAAAAAAAAGTTTCTACACGCATCTCACAATGAAGGTACAAAATGAGCAGAGGATAATGGTTAAAAGTTTGGTAATGGAGCACTAACACAAGAAAAAGGTATTTCAGTCTATACTCATTATTTCCCCCGATGCACTTTATACTGTATCCATAGGCTATAAACACAAAAGAGATCAGCTTCACTGTTTTGAATTATAACAATGGCCATGAGGTTTGTGGGTGGAAATGAAGCGCAGCAGCATACGAGCCGAGTACAATTCTTTATTTATGCCTCATTTACGTCAAATTCAGTATCTGAGTTTCCTCCCTTTTAGGTTTGCAATGACTGCTGGCAAGGTAAGTTGTACAGGACTTACAAATGGGAATTACTGAGATTTCTTCATCACTGCTCTGCAGAATAAAACTATCTTGAGTCTATAAGAAGGTTTTTATGAAGATTAAAATGAACTTCATTGATCCCCGAGGGGAAATTGAGCCAAGGCAGCTGCAAAGGAAAGATAAAATTACCATAAATAGAAAATATTTAGGGTTCTAAATACATACAGTGACTGTTGGCTAGACGGAATTCAGCACACAGTTCACTGAATTTTCAGATGTTTACAGATTTACATACTGTATTTCCCCTGCAGTGCAAGACCACAAAGGGAAGGTGTGCACATACAGACGTGTGCCAAATTCAAGGAAAAATCTGAATAAATAAGTGGAGAAATATAATGAATGCAAATACTTGCATACAGGGCACAAGGTTTCTCTGAATGGTTGGATGATTATGAATATGATGTGAATGATATATGCTATGCCTTTCATAGTCATCAACTCAATTACACATCTTTGGGAGATTTCGGACTGACGTGTTAGACAGTGCTCTCCACCACCATCATCAAAACATCAAATAAGGGAATTTCTTTAAGAATCGCTGTCCATTCACAGTATCATATTTATGATTCAGACGCACATATTTGCATCACTGGCTGTTTTTAATGTTAATGAATGTAAACAATATGTACACAAATCTGTGCATGAAGTTAGACAGAGAAGGGAAGGGTGGCACAGAAATCACCAGTACCATTTCTGGTAACAACTACTTTGTATGCAACATCATCATTAACTAGAGATAAAAAAAAAAATGTGTAATATAAATCGAATGGCCTCACGTCTAGGACCAGTAGTTCATATTTTAACACTTCTTTGTCCCACATTATACAATAACAAATTCTCAAAAACATTTTATCAGTTTTAGGTATTGCATATAAAATGTTCCACATTTTCTATGTGACTGCCTGCTACAGTGAGTTTCAGCTTATTGTTTAGCTGCCTGGCCTGCAATTTAACTGTTTTGGTTCACTGTCACCACTCTCATAGTTTTCATTTTTGCCAAAGGGCAGACAGACACAGTTAGAAACTAGCTGATGAACATAGTGGAGTATTTAGCAGCTAAAGAGCCAGATATTTCCATCAGGTGTTGGTCGAGAATAAAAAGAGAGCTAAAAGGAGAGTGAACATTGGACTTACATTCACCAGGTGGCCATTTAACATGACTCTAAATGAATGATAATGTTGCTGGATGTGTAAATAATTAAACTCGCCATATCAACTTAAAAGTGATGATATGTCAGTGTTGTGCCCCCAAGTGGCCAAGAAAATCAGTAATTGCGGGTTTAACTGGTCTTCTTAATTGATCTTCTTACTTTCTTACTTTAACAATATATTCACAATATAAACAATGTGAAAGCACACCATAAAGTACAACACATTCATCCTAAATAGCACTGTATTGCAGTGAAATTTAAAACTTGGAAATGATGACACCACAATAGATTCCTGTCAGAGAAGCCTCTTCCTAGTATGGCGCTAATGAGAGTCCTTGTGGATTTGAAAAGGAAGGGATCAGTCCTTTATCACAACTTGCACTAAACACTGGAAACACCGTTTGACGCACAGCTTGAAAGAATTCCAATCCCGCTGTTTGCTGACTGGGTTCTCCTGCTGAAAAAGTGAGGCAAGGAACCAGAGAAGACCCGCCTGAAGCTGCGGTGACTCGGTGAACTGTAGCTGTTACTGTAATCAAGACACAGAAAAGGAGAACACTATGAATGAGCTACAGCCAAGGTTCAGTCAATGAAAAAATATGACTTTGATGTCACATTGTTTAGGCCTTTATTAGGGATTATATATAGAGATAGACATTTTTGAAAACATGAATTTTTTTCTTAAACATGAAAGGATTTACAATCAATAGAACATCTTCGCCCACGCTTAACAAAGGCATGCAGTCACAATTGTGGATGCATTTGTGGACAACATGAGAGGATGCTGACTTTGTGAGGGGGCTGCAATGCGCACAAGCAAGGACAACAATAAAGAAGATTAAAAAATAAGTGTTCTCATTACCTGAAATGAGCCAGGTTTGTAGGAGGTGGGACATGTAGCCGTTTGATTAATCCTCACTTTTGTTGACTCTTTTATGTTTCTGAGGAATGTCGCGCACACACACTGGTCTCCCTCGCTTAATGTGAGAGGAATACTAATGTGCCAGAGGTGCAGGGGGACAGTGAGGTTCCCCACCAGATGGCATAGAGATTATGAGGACAGCAGGCCAGCATGTGTAATGCAGCACAACCAGTGTGGATGTCTGCTAACATCTCTCACCAGCTCCCCTCGACGTGGGATATCGGGTGATATTTAACACATCCAGTGGCCGTGTTCATGCAAGTGGCAATTTCCTTCCTGAAATAAAATAAGATTTGTTTGTTTTTAGGGGACAACTGCTGTACTCTTCTGACATGTGAGTACAGCACATTTATTAGTTCAAGAAGGACTATTGTACAACCCAACCAATAAAAACAATAAAAGAGTAGGCATTCTGTCTGCGCACAATACATTGGTGTGGCTTCTTTCTAACACTAATGAAAGTCTAATGTAGTAGAAGTCATGAAGTTTGGTATTTTGTTTTTCTTGCCATCTGCCTTGTCCGCTATATGTCTCTCTTGAACAAAAATAGAAAGTTGAACTCTACCAGCTGTACTGTCCAGTGTGGGAGGAGAGGTGGGATTCTGTGGGCATATACAGAACATGTAGCTCTCATAAAGCTGTTGGATCCTCTAATATTACATATTTCAAAGTAGCTGCATAAGAGCAATGGTTTTAATGTTTTTAGTTATGCTAGCGGTGGCATGGCTCCTGGGATGGCAATGTTGGTTGGTCCGCCAGTTGATCGGGCGCCACTTTGGTCCAAACTGAAATATCTGTTGGATAGATTGCCATGGTCCCCAGACAATAAGCATAATGACCTTGGTGATCCTTGCCTTTTCCTCTAGCGCCACCATGAGATTCACATTTGGTTGCCATGAAATTTGGTACAGGCATTCAGATCCCCTCAGGATGAGTTGTACTAACTTTGGTGATCGCTTAAGTTTTCATTAACCGCTATCATCAGGTCAAAATGTCAATTTGTCCAATACTTGATGACTAAATACCAGAAAACCAATGACATTCCCATCAACCTCAGCTGTACTTTGTGTTTAGGGCTCAATAGCAAATGTTAGCATGCTAAGATGCTAAACTAAGCATGTTATCATTGTCACTGGGAGCATGTTTGCATGCTGATGTTAGCATTTAACTCTAAGCACTGTTGTACAGCCTCACATAGCTGCTAGCATGACTGTAGACACTTAGTCTGGGTTTTTTTTCATGTTCAGGAAATACTGTGTATTCATGAGTGTGACTGTTTTACAAATTGTTGATGTACCATATAGACACTAAATCACAATATCATCAGAACTTTTACCTTTTCACGTGTAAGTGGGGAGAGCAGATAGAAATAGCTATCACTCTGGTCAAGAGAGGGTCACAAAATGTAACCAATCAAGTGTCTGCATTGTCTGGGCTTTTGTGGCTAGTGCTTTTAACATAAGTGGTTTCTCCCTGGCTGACTCTTGAACAATGATGTTTCTGACAGCTGACTTTTTCCCTATTAAACGCTAATGTAGCTGCCCTGGAAATATCTCACTGTGACATCCCATTATACTTATAGCAATTGTCAATGTGAATAAGACAGGGGCTCATTTTTTCCTTAGGAACACTTGCAATATATCATTGCATATAGTATTGTATTTAGATTTAGAGGGATTAGTGGAACAATGTACAGTAGTTAACATGTTAGTTTGTCAATGGAGCGATGCAACACTACTTAACAACAATAGTCCATCTGTTCCCCCATGCTACAATGTTGCCCAGACATTGTGGGCTGGAATCAATAAACAAATGTTTCCTAACAACAAAGAATATGAATTGCTTACAGTGCTGACATCATTGGCAACACAGTCTCCAGTGTGACACAGCCAAAATATCACATAACACATAAATGTATATGATCATTTGGTCATCTTGTTCACAATGTATACACAGACTCTTATTAATATTCCCTCTTTTTATCAAGCATTACATACCTGAAAGAACAACACAGATTTAGGAATTTAGACTGAAATGCACTGGACGTCTCAGAAAGGTATGATTTTAGGAGTCATACTAAAATGCACATTGGCATCCAGCGGTGAGTCAAACTTGACATGAGCTGTGGAGTGTCAGTACAGAGCCAGCATGCTTATTTTTCGTGACGTTTCTGAAACCACAGTGTAAAAGCCCTATGCATCTTTGAACATACTCAGATCATTAAGCACACCGTTAGGAATCATATTTCCATATTTTTAACAACATTTGAAATCACGCTGGCTTAATGGCCAGCCCAGACATATGGACACGGTGGAACTAATTAAAACATCCAAAAACACCCTGTAAAATTATTTCGCTGAACGGGACTACTTCCTTGAGGTTGACAGTTTAAATTTCCTGCTTGCAAAGTAGTAAAACAAGGTACCTCAAAAACTCACATCAAGAGTAATGTCCTATGTGTTTGGGCTGTTTCTGAATCATTAGGATCTACTAATACATACATCATCAAGTGATATAAAAAGCAGCTCATATTTTAATCAATTCTTAAGTTATTTAACAACTTGCCCGATGCTTAATGACTCATTGGGTTACAGGTAAGCCAGGCTAGTGCGATGCAATGCAATGATTCAAGAAAGAAAAAGAAAAAAGGCAAAACACTTCAGTATCTGGGTGTTTGTGTCAGTGAAATATAAAACAAATATGGTCTCCTCTCGATCATCCTTGTGAATGTATACATGTAAAGGGTCAAAAACTGTTGACCTATACTGCAGGATAACAATGTTCCCCTTACGGTCTAGTTTGTTGTGTATTTTCTTAGTTTATCGGCATTCAGTTACATCTTCAGTCATCTTTGACCCAACAGGACAAAGACATACAGTATATTGAGGGCCAGATGCCTTGCAAGGATTGCAGTCAAAAGGGCTCTGTCCTGTACACAGGAATAATACTGCTACAGTCTGCTGGTGGGCCAAATAGGTGAAAAATAGGTCGGAGCCTGTTACCTTCAACAGTGTCACATAGTGCCAGTGGAAAGACTTCAGAAATGACAGCATGTGCAGATCGGCCCTGCCTTTGAAGACAGGTTGGATCAATTCTCAGAATAATCCTTTCCTAATTAGCATAGTTGCATAGATGGAACCAGTGTGCTACTTTAGGATGTTTTAGAATGAGATTAATGAACATGCTTCTTAATCTAAATAATCATTTCATTCAATTTCTACTATATAAAACGACTTATCGTATTTAGTATTGGCAGAAGAATCCACTCTATAAACACACAAACAACAGATTTTCTGTATAGTGAAGCAAAAAAAAACTCAAATCCTTCGGAAACTCCCAGAAAAAACGTCTTTCCTCACAGAACAATCCTCTAAACTCTGCTAAACTGCTGATAAGCAGGAATGACAGGCACGTGGCATGTTTTATAAAGATTCCCGAGAACACATATAAAGCCCTAAGGGTGGTTATGATTGCTGGGCATTCACAGGCCAAGGCCTCCTGATCCTCTGGGACTCCCAAGTCAGCCTGCAAGACAGATTGTGGTCCTGACCTCAGACTCTGTTTGGGTCTCTGCTATAATCAGGATGTTCCCTATGCACAGGCTGTCAAGATGCACACTTTGGTATTCTGCAAGATTCAAAGTGGGATAAGTTCATGTGACCATTGAGAGACAATAGTAGAAAATGCAAATTCTACCCTTCTGTAAGATTTTATTAGCAATCATTTTAAGATCAATGCTGCTTAAGTTTCATTATTATAGTGTAGGACAGTTCGTGAAGACTAAAACTATTTTCTTCAATTATTGAATTATAGTGAATTGTGATCACGACACCTCCAGATATCTCCATTTCAACAATTCCGGCACATCAGAACAACAATATCTTGACAGTGCATCCACAATTTGCCCACAACATCTCATGTGTTTGCAGAATGTTAAGAGATTTTAAATATTTCTTTGTTGTTTTAAAGCAATAGCAGTAATTGACACTCTATGATAGCTCCTAAGTCTATCTGGATCACCTTAACCTCGCCTGCCCTGCATTGTCCTGATTACTCACCTAATTGCTCTGATCTATTTAAAGCAGAATCTTCTGATAACTCTTGTCAGTTTGTGACAAGTGCTCCTGTCATTCTAACTGGGAGAGGGTTCTAAAGCAAGATTATCCTGCTCTGTTGCTGATAACCATCCTGCAACTTAACTTCTAACTGCCTGTTCCTGCCACAGCCTTCAGCCAGTTTCCTCCAGTCCCCAGTCAAGGGTCACCTGTTTTCCTCAGTTCTCATCTACATTTAACTAGCACATCCAGGCTCTTCAGTCCATCCTCCACTGCTGCCTGCCCAGCTTTAATTTTCCAGCATGCTTATCTGCCTTAAAGCCTACATGTGTAGGACTTGGAACTTTGACGATTCTTAGTGGTAGTATCAAAAAAACACTGGGGTAGACAGCAATGTATGCTGTTACTCCTCCTCCTTCTTATCTGACCCAGGGACAGTTGCGAATGAATGAGCTGAGGGCAACAGATATACTGCAACAATTTAAACCAGTATTATCATTGTTACTACAAATAGCGAATGCTAATGCAACCGCAAGGGGGCACAAGCCAGTGTCTTCTTGTGCCAGTCCCAAGTCTGGATAAATGCAGAGGGTTGTGTCAGGAAGGGCATCCAACGTAAAACACATTAATTAAAAATGCAAATCGCGAAAATGACTTCCATACCGGATTGGTCGGGGCCCGGGTTAACAACGACCGCCACCGGTGCTGTTGACCTGCAGGGTACCGGTGGAAATTGGACTACTGTTGGTCAAAGAGGAGGAAGGTGTGTTCGTAGGCAGAGAGAGAGAAGAGGAAAGCTAAGAATGTAGGACTGACATTAGGGACTTTGAATGTTGGGACTATGACAGGGAAGGCTAGAGAGTTGATTGACATGATGCAGAGATGGAAGGTGGACATACTATGCGTCCAGGAGACCAGGTGGAAAGGTAGCAAGGCTAGAAGCTTAGGAGCAGGGTTCAAGTTGTTCTACCATGGGGCAGATAGGAAGAGAAACAGAGTAGGAGTTATCCTGAAAGAGGAGTTTGTGAGGAATGTTCTAAAGGTGAAAAGAGTATCAGACAGGTTGATGAGTCTGAAGCTGGAAATTGAAGGGGTGATGTTCAATGTTGTGAGTGGTTATGCCCCACAGGTAGGATGTGAGTTAGAAGAGAAGGAGAAATTCTGGAGTGAGTTAGATGAAGTGATGCAGAGCATCCCCAGAGGTGAGAGAGTGGTGATTGGTGCAGATTTCAATGGGCATGTAGGTGAAGGGAACAGAGGTGATGAGAATGTGATGGGCAGGTTTGGTCTTCAGGACAGGAACGCAGAAGGACAGATGGTGGTAGACTTTGCAAAGAGGATGGAAATGGTGGTAGTGAACACTTTCTTCCAGAAGAGGCAGGAACATAGGGTGAAATATAAGAGCGGAGGTAGAAGCACTCAGGTGGACTACATCTTGTGTAGACGTTGTAATCTGAAAGAGACCAGGGACTGTAAAGTAGTGGTAGGGGAGAGTGTAGCCAGACAACACAGGATGGCAGTGTGTAAAATGTCTCTGGTGGTGAAGAAGATGAAGAGGACAAAGGCAGAGCAGAGGACAAAGTGGTGGAAGTTGAAAAAGGAAGAATGTCGTGTAGTTTTCAGGGAGGAGCTGAGACAGACTCTGGGTGGTCAGGAAGTGCTCCCAGATGACTGGACCACTACAGCTAATGTGATCAGGGAGACAGGTAGGAGGGTACTCGGTGTGTCATCTGGAAAGAGGAAAGCGGACAAGGAGACTTGGTGGTGGAACGAGGAAGTGCAGGAGTGTATACAGAGAAAGAGGTTAGCTAAGAAGAAGCGGGACACTGAGAGGACTGAAGAGAGTAGACAGGAGTACAGGGAGATGCAGCGTAAGGTGAAGGTAGAGGTGGCAAAGGCCAAACAAAGAGCATATGAGGACTTGTATGCTAGGTTGGACACTAAAGAGGGAGAGGTGGATTTGTACAGGTTGGCCAGACAAAGAGATAGAGATGGGAAGGATGTGCAGCAGGTTAGGGTGATTAAAGATAAGGATGGAAATGTATTGACAGGTGCCAGGAGTGTGATGGGAAGATGGAAGGAGTACTTTGAAGAGTTGATGAATGAGGAAAATGAAAGGGAACGAAGAGTAGAAGAAGTGACTGGTGTGGAGCAGGAAGTAGCAAAGATTAGCAAGAGTGAAGTGAGGAGGAAGTTGAAGAGGATGAAGAGTGGAAAGGCAGTTGGTCCTGATGACATACCTGTGGAGGTATGGAAGTGTCTAGGAGAGGTGGCAGTAGAGTTTCTGACTAGTTTGTTTAACAAGATCTTGGAGAGTGAGAGGATGCCCGAGGAATGGAGGAGAAGTGTACTGGTGCCAATTTTTAAGAACAAGGGAGATGTGCAGAGCTGTGGCAACTACAGAGGAATAAAGCTGATGGGCCATACTATGAAGTTGTGGGAAAGAGTAGTGGAAGCTAGGCTAAGGGCAGGGGTGAGCATTTGTGAGCAGCAATATGGTTTCATGCCTAGAAAGAGTACAACAGATGCAGTATTTGCTTTGAGGATGCTGATGGAGAAGTACAGAGAAGGTCATAGGGAGTTGCACTGTGTCTTCGTAGATTTAGAGAAAGCATATGACAGGGTGCCGAGAGAGGAGCTGTGGTATTGTATGAGGAAGTCTGGAGTGGCAGAGAAGTATGTTAGAGTGGTGCAGGACATGTATGAGAGCTGTAAGACCGTGGTGAGGTGTGCTGTAGGTGTGACAGAGGAGTTCAAGGTGGAGGTGGGTCTGCATCAAGGATCGGCTCTGAGCCCCTTCTTGTTTGCTCTGGTGATGGACAGGCTGACAGATGAGGTTAGACAGGAATCTCCATGGACTATGATGTTTGCGGATGACATTGTGATTTGTAGTGAGAGCAGGGAGCAGGTGGAGGAAAATCTAGAGAGATGGAGGTCTGCTCTGGAAAACAGAGGAATGAAGCTTAGCCGCAATAAGACAGAATACATGTGTGTCAATGAGAGGGACCCAGGTGGAACGGTGAGGTTACAGGGAGCAGAGGTGAAGAAGGTGCAGGACTTTAAGTACTTAGGGTCAACGGTTCAGAGCAATGGAGACTGTGGAAAAGAGGTGAAGAGGCGAGTGCAAGCAGGTTGGAACAGGTGGAGAAAAGTGTCAGGTGTGTTGTGTGATAAAAGAGTATCAGCAAAAATGAAAGGAAAGGTGTTCAAGACAGCGGTGAGACCTGCAATGTTGTACAACTTAGAGACAGTGGCACTGAAGAAAAGACAAGAGGCAGAGCTGGAGGTAGCAGAGCTTAAGATGTTGAGGTTCTCTTTGGGAGTGACAAGGACGGACAGGTTCAGGAATGAGTACATCAGAAGGACAGCTCATGTTAGATGTTTCTGAGATAAAGTCAGAGAGGCCAGATTGAGGTGGTTTGGACATGTTCAGAGGAGAGACTGTGAATATAATATATATACTTTTCCTGACTCACATACAATGTAAAAATGATATTGTGTAAAAGGCAGAAATTAGTGATTTTGGGGGCAACAGCATATATAAATAAAAGTGTACAGTATTAAGAAATACATTAAATGTATTAAGGTATCAATGGTAAAAGTAATTGTTATGAAAAAATAAATCCTTTCAAAGTGTTACATTATTACTGCATTAGGCCATTATCACATTGAATGCACTTTTGAATGAGGCTTTGCCTTTGCTGAAGAAAAAAAAATGATTCAGCAGTGTTGACCAGATTTTCAGGCACTTCTAGAAAAATATGGACTCGGCTGAAAATTAGTTTTATGTAGCTGGCTTAATGTAGGTCAGATAAAGGTCTAGGGAGGTCTAAAGAGGGATCATCTCATTCCACTATGTGGAACTTGAAAAAGAAAAAAGTGAGTGCAAGAACATGATTCTGACACTTTTTAGCTTGGTGGAGTGGCCCGTGTTACACTGGGCCAAGCCCAAGAGAACTAAGAGGGAACATCATGCAGGATCAGTTTGTAAAAAGGTTCAAGAAGTATTGAAAGGTCTCCATTCTTATTACTGTAGGTCAGCAGGGCGATGGCCACTTTTCAATTCCCTTTATGAGTTCTATGAGTGTGTGTCAACATTACAACCCCTCTCCCTCTCTCAAGTATTTGTGAAAGAATTCCACTAGACGAGCCTCTCACTCAAATCCCTTAAGAGAGATCAATATGACAGTTGTTGCTCCTTCAGAACAGGTAATATGAGTGAAGATGAATGGTAGGATCACTTCCAGAGGAAAGAAGAAGCACAATGGACAAAGGAATAAGATAAAAATCAAAAGAAATGCTGAAGTGCTGGTCATATTGATGGATGTAAGCCCTGCTGCATTCCCTGGACTCCAGATCTTTCCATAGTTATATAAAGCAAAGGCTTCTGTGAGCAACCTCATAGTTTCCCACATGGTTGACAATGATGTTACATGTGTGACACAAAACAAATTGCTGTTTGTCAGCAAGGGAAATTACATCCTGTGTCAAATACCCTCCTTAAATTTACCAATAGCCACATAGTATTTGGACAGAAGTGGCATGCAAATGGAGTGTGACTCCATAAGAGGAAGATGAGAAAACAGGAAGTTCATGTACCAGCTGGATATGTTGCCTTCATAAATAAAGCAAGAGCCAAACCCAGACCCTGCAGTTTGAACTACCTGAGCTTTTCTGTTTTTTTTCCAGACTAACAAAGCCACTGCCACGGCAAATCAATCAGTCCAGGAGAGGGAACAGGGGATGCCACTGTGCATGAACTGAGGGCAATCAGATACAACCCAGATGGCACAATGAAAGACAAGCTGCAGCATTGTCTCCCATGGAGTCCCATCTTTTACTTTGGGATGAGCCACACACCCAGTACAAGTCACGCCACTTTGTATGGTTGATAATATGACATGTACAACCCTTGCAACCCCAGCCAAACAGCTAGTAGTTTTCATAACCATTATCCAGTTGAACTTGAACATTTTAATGTGATGTGAAATTTCAAGGACACTCTCCAAAAATCCATTGCACATTTAATTTCTGATATAATAGTTTCCCTTCTTAGCTCCTCTTTTGTTCAGTAGATAAACATTTAAACCTCAATGACTTCAGAAAGGGCACTGGGTCATAATTTGCTTGTAAAATGTCGGATTTATATATATTTTACAGTATAATGCAATGGGAGTGTCATGTCCATAAGAACTGCCATAACTAGATTATTCAATTGCTAATCTGTTTTATTCGCTGATAATATACTGAAGTACATTTTATTTGAATTACACTATATAACACATTTTACTTTTCTGAGCAGATTATTATGTAGCCAGGACAGTGACTTTGGCATTGAAAATAAAATTTGGCACTGAATGCAAAAGCTGAACTGAAAAAGGAAATACTGGCATTGAAACACTTGTATTCAAAGAAAGTTGTATTGGCACTGAAAAACGTTTTTGACCATGCACTGACAATCTTATCTTATTTTTTAATTTTGCATTCTGATGTGTTTTTTCAATGACAATCTTCAGATGTTTTCAGTCTTTTTCATTGACAGACAGTGTTTTCCTTTTCTAAAATTCTAAAATCTAAAGTCTGTCTGTCTGTCCATAATTATCATAACATGATTTTAATTTTTGGAATTTCCGCATGTCTTTCTAGAGAGATTACAAATCTAATGTAAAAATATAATCTGTACAGCTGTATGTTAAGGTGTGAGTAATATGTGTGGTCTATACTTTTGGGGTACATTATCGACTCCATAAATCCTATAATTCATTTGTAGTAGAAAACTATGGAAGTCGGGTTAGTGAGTGCACTTGTTCACTATGTTCTAAAAATTATATTCAGATCTTTCTGCTGTCATGTGTTTATTTCCATGGAAAATAATCAATTCATTACTGCATTCAGTAATTAATAAAAACAGCAGGTGTTTCTCAAAGCCTCGGTTAGCGTCGGATTCCACTCCTCCTTTTGACTTCTTCCATGCACCTCTTCCTGCTGCTGTGTGTCACCCTGGCTGATGGTCATGTCATCCTGCACTGCAGTGATGACAGGAGGTTCATGAGATGGGATATGAAGAGCTGGTGGAGCTGGAGCCACAGCAGAGTTTGGTCCTCAGCTGGGGACTGGCTCTTCCTCTGCATCATCCGGGCTATAGTTCAAGCCATATTGGATTGCAGTGTTGGCAAGAGGTTCAGCACTATGGGTTAGAGGAGCCGGTGGAAGAGAAACAACAGCAGAGTCAAGTTCTCTTGTTGGTTCTGTGTCCTCTTGCAGACCAGACTCCTCTTTCACATTTTCCTGTCTTATCTTTGCAGGGATAGCCAGAACCGTGTCGTCCCTGGTGCAGCAGGAGATCTGTTGGAGCATGGTGGACAGAGGAGTGGAGACCTGGTCCAAAACAGCCTTTGTGACCCCAACAGCTATTTCACTGAGCTGCTGGGAGGGCGTGTTTAAGTAGGTGTTTGGAAGAGGCACCCAGAAACCCTGTAGGACTTTGGGAACCACCTCCATCACCACCAGCTGAGGGCCAAGCATCTTGTAGCTGGGTGCCTCCTGCTGCTGCTCTATCAGGCTCCTGGCATATTTCTCAGCCCCATTAATGATCTTTGGATGCTGAAAACAGAGAAGGCTGGCCTCTGGTGAGTTGAGCAACCTCCTGGCTTCCAATCCAACATGTCTCATCTTCATGCTGGTGTTCACCTCCCACACCAGAAGAGGCTTCAGCATCATCAAAGTCTTCAAGTTCGAACTGTCAGAGCTGCACTCTCAGAGTGTTTTTGGTCTGTCACCCAAGATGGGATCCTGTTTTTCTTCTGAAGCCTGGTAAATTTTGCCACAGTGCAATCTGAGCCTTGTAAGAGCTGATGTGCATATCATAGGTATATGTCATATATCATAAGTTCATATATAGGTATGCCAACAAACACCCTGATGGGTCTGTACATGCCTCTGCTCCCTTCACTCCATGGACATTTTGTTGCTGTATATCTCAATACAGAACAAGCTAAAGTGTCAAAGTGATCACAATTTTGAGGTACTTATACTTTACTTGAGTGTTTCCATTTTCTTCTACTTTATACTTCTACTCAAGTATAATTCAGAGGGAAATACTATACTTTTTATTCCACTACATTAATTTGACAACTTCAGTTCCTAGTTACTTTACTGATTCAGATTAATGATACAAAATATAATCAACAAATAAATTATTGTAAGTATTGTTATAGGCTAAAATAAGACTTTGTTGAACCCCAGGGGGAAAATTCACAAGCTACCCAGTAGTATATAAAGCAATTCAAATTAGCCCCACCTTTACCAGCTGCAACATTGAAGTGATGAACACAATGCATCAATAATTATAATCCAAAATACAACAATGTAAAATAATATAACAAACATTATTCTGAAATGGGTCATTCTGCATGAGTACTTTTACTTTTTGGTATATTTTGATGCTAATATATTTGCATAATGCTACTTTTACTTTTAGTAATTAGAAGATCAGAGTACTTCTTCCACCACTGGTATTTATTTACGCATAAGCTCCTAGGCTTTTTTCATTTTCTAGTATAATTAGTCCTGTTAATGTCATATCAATTGTTTTCTAACTTTTATTTAAGCATGCTATTTATCTTAATCAATGTACATTCCCCAAAAATGTCACATTTCTAATTTACCTTCTGAGTCTGTATGTTGTGAAATAAGATTAGATTAAAGGGACAGTTAAGATGAGCATTTCACACAAGTAATTGTGGTATTTTCATTCATCTATATTAGTTTTTTCAGTTTTGAGATGGCATGCAGGATCTTCATCTTAAACAAAGGTGTTGTTCAAACATTAGAGTTGCTTCTTTTCTCACATAATCATTTACACACCAATAACAGAAATACTGTATCAAATGAAGTTTATTCATATCATTCAGTAATTAGAAGCAGGGCTGTGTGTTTTATTCTAGCTAAACTGATGATGCAACAGTAAACGCACCCTAGTAAGATCCACATTTTATGTTCTGGATGAAGCAAATTCACAAGAGACCTTCTGCTGTCTTTGAAGTACTCCAGCTACCGACTCAGACTTTGAAATAAATAAATGGATAACACTAGGGGAAAAAAACTTTTAAAGATATTCCCTTAGAATCAATTCCTGGTTTACAGAGTCCGAATTGCAGCTTTAAAGCCTGTTTAGTCAGTTTGGAGACTTGTGACATGAGAAACTTGCCCATTAAATTCTCGTTAAAGCTAGGGTAGGTACTTTATTTCAGAAGAATTTTTTGTTATATTTGTTAAAATTCTCTTTATCCCGACAGCAATCAACATATAAAATGAAAAGAATGGAAAAAATGAAAAAAATGAAAAAAATCCGACATCTGTGGCTGTCGCAGGCCTGTAGTAAGTCTACCTGCCTGTCTACCTACCTGCCTGTCTACCTACCTTTCTACCTGCGCACACTCTGCCGGGCACTCATTGCGCATAAAAATGTGTTTTGGGGGAGTGGCTTTGGTGGGAGGGAGGGGGGAGATTTTTTCATTTGGATACATTAAAAATCTAGATGTCTATTGCTAGTTTCTCCAATGTTACCTACCCTAGTTTTAATTCTTTTAGTAGAAAACACTAGTTGACAAGCTTAAATTCTTGACTCTACTCTAACAAGTTGAAGTTTAATCTCTGCATGTAGCCGGAAGTATTTAGGGCTGTGAAACTAACCCTAAGGTTTAAAGGCATAATATGTAACACTTCCGCATTAAAATTGTCTAATTGTCAAATTCAGAGAAATCTGTAATTTTATTCAAGGTAACGGTGCGTTTCATTTGGTCGCCTGTCAATGGCATCATATCCCCTTTACTCACTCTAGCTGCTGAAGGAAGTTGGCAAACTAGCTAGCTAGCCTCTCTATTGTTAACTATTGTTTGTATTGCTCACTCGTGATGGTGGTTGTTTAAGAACGAAAACAACAACTCCCATGATCCCAAGTTACTTCACGAAAGAACACCTTTTATTCTTGTTTTGATTGAGAGACCCCTAGCAGTAGAAATGGCATAGTGTGCGTTTAAATGTCCAAGGTATCTTCATTTTTTGTCATGCTTATGGAAAAAGCTTGTCTGTTCATTTGTTTTAATGTAGGCTGTATTTGTAATAATGATAGCAGCAAACTCAAGTGAGTAGAAAAAGGTGACAGTTACCCGTCTGATTAAGATCTAAATGTATGCTCAGTATGTAACTTTTTTGAGTCTTGTTACAAAATAAGTTACTGATCACATTTAGGATGAAGTCTTTAGTATTCTGGCACAAAATCCTTTTTTCCAAGTATTCTGCCCAACACTGACAGTATCCTGCCATTACAGTATCCGTAGGAGTTGTTGACAAACATGAAAGCGAGCAGCATGTGTCTATTTTCCAGAGGAAACTCAATTCCTGTCCTGCAGTGATACAGATGAGAAGGGCATCAAAGCATGTGTGGTATGCAAAATGACTGCCAATGCTATATGTCACTTAGGTAGCGTGGTTAATCCTGATTCAGGGGGAAGTCAGAAGAGTCAAACAGATACGGAGTGAGTTGCAGACCATTAAGTCATGCTGAGCTGTGTCAGCTGGCCTACCACAACTAACTGCATTGATTTTGATTAATTAAAAAGCCACCATGCTCACATTCTGAAAGCTGATCTGCTTTTCTGTTATTACTGCTGCTGCATACTAGGTGGACTGCTATGCAACTTTAACATGTATATTGTATCTGGACATTGCTTATCAGAGGAATGGCCACACATAAATTTCACATAGTATGTTGCACTTAATAATGGGTGCAGGGGAATGGCCACACATGTGATGTTGGAATGACCTTGCATTATCCTCCATGCATGGCTTGCATTTGTGATATCAGCAAGGCCACATGGTGGATGCTCCTAGAAAATAGAAAAGCTGGAGCAGCTTCTGGGGGTGAGTTTGTTATCAGTGTTCTCTCAGATTGCGGGACTATGTAGAGTCACCCAAGATAAAATCACATTAAATTTGTATGTAAATTACAGTCAGCATGATTCAAATTTAACTTATATTTCAGGCAATGTACGTCCCTCATCAAGTTAATTGATGCATAAAGTACCTTTAAGGTAGGATGCCTACATGCTAAATATAAACCACTATACATACTGGCCTACATTTGCTCACATGTCTGACGGCATTATAACTAATTTATACTCAGATCAGTACTCAGCATTAGTAAATCCTTTGAAAGAAGTATGTGGTACTCTGATCAGATCTGGGAAAAATAAGATTGGTGTTCCTCTAGAGCTAAGCTTGAAACTGTATGTTTGCAAGGAGTGATATGTTCAGAACATCATTCATTCTCAATAAATCTGTTCATATGAGTAGTCTGACTGCAACGCTTTTAGATGTGGTGGTACTGCCATACAGATTACCATAGCAACAAGAAAGAATATATAACATCCAACAAGAGGTGTAAAGTACACCTACTCAAGCAACATACCTTAGTATAATTTTCAGTTATTAGTATTATACTTGAGTATTTCCTTTTTGTAAAACTTTACACCACATTTCAGAGGGAAATATACACTTTTGACCCCATTACTGTAAGTTTGTTACTAACTACCTGCAGAACAACACTTACAAACATACAAAATGATCATCTCATGAAGTATGATTGCATTGCTAAAGGTTAAACTACCCAACAGAAAATATTATAGTTAAAATAGTTAATTCCATTTGGACCAGCTACTACATTAAAATGCTGCTTCCAATTTAATTTGTCAGTACTTTATTCCCTATAAGTGGTCATTCTTCAGAATTGAATATGTTTACTTTTGATACTTTTATACTTTTACTAAATTCTGCTGCTGCTAATAATTCTAATCAAGTCTTGTAGAATTTAAGAATTTATTTATAGAGCAAATTTACATTAACATGTCATGTCCTTTTCTGCTTCTTAGTTTTGGTTTTCCTTAGTTTCATGTTTTCTATCAATGTTTCCTGTTTTATTTTGAAATATTCTCCTTCGGGCATGTGTCTTGTAGTTTTGCTTCCTGTCTTTGATTGTTTGCCTTGCCCTGATTGGTTTTACCTGTGTCTTGTTTTCTCCCTTCAGTTGAGTGTATTTAAGTCTGTGTTTCTTTTGTTTAGTGCCAGTTTGTCTTCATCCATTGTGTCAAGTGGTCCAGCTTCCCCCAGTGTTTCCTAGTGTTGCTGTGGACTGCCTTTACTGGTTTTGACCCTTCCCTGTCTGACCATCCCTGTAGGCCTTTTGTATATTGTCTTTTTATTAAATCATTGAACTATACCAGCTCTGTCCTTTGTCTTCTGCTTGACACCTAAACAGACATGTGTTGACCAAAGTGCTTTAAAGAAGAATTTAATTTATATATATATTAGCAATTAAGAGGACTCAAACACAATTGTAAAAAGGATTTAAAAGTGGCAATAGATTGGGAAATGACAGCAAGATGTCTCGCTGCTGCATTTTGAACTAGCTGCAGGCGAGCTAGGGAAGTGTGACTGACTCCCACATAAAGAGTTACAGTAGTCAAAAAGTTATAAAAGCATGTAAGACAGTCTCTAGATCTCCAAAAGAGGGGGAAAAAGGTTTAATTTTTGCTATTGACCTAAAATGGAAAAAGCTACCGCTAATGACAAAATTGACACTGGGGATTAGGACAGAGATTTGAAGACACAGGCCCAAGAGAATTGGCTATGCCACTAGAGGAATTTTCAAGAGACAGGGAAGCTTAGCAGCAGTGACAGTGAAGTTATGTGGTGGTATTCCCGCAGAAGTTGTGGTGCTGCAAAATAGTCATTCTCATTTGTGTCATAGTTTCTACTTGTGTGACAGATCACACTATATTATCAAATGGATGATGTCACTGAAGATAATGGAAAAATCAAATGATAAACATCCCAAAACACAACTAGATCTTGGTATTCTTTACATATATAGGCCATGATTTTGTGGTTAAATCTTCACTGCTAAAAGCCCTTACACTGGCCTTATGCCTAATTAAAGGCTCTGAGCTTATTTAAAAAGAACTCATCTGCCTGAACAAAAGGAAAGAAAAAATGAAAAGAATATTTAGAGGTAAAGCTCACAGCATGCCCAGTGCTGCATCTCTTCATTAAGGATGAGGTCCCTTTTCTGTGCGAGGTGTTGAAATGCCCTTGTCACATTAAATGGCAGATCTCAGACACTTAACATTCCTCCCCACCCCCTCGGCAGATGCAGTGTTTTTAAATGACATTGTCTGCTTCTGGTCAAGTCAGGTGGGGGGCTGATATGAGGAAAGTCACCTGTGAAAGAAAAGAAGAAAATGTCTTGAAGGGCAGGACAGGAACACTGCTGGGTTCTGACTTTAGTGTGAGTGCTACACTTACTGTACTGGGGAATCAGGGCTGAGGCACACTGCACTGCACAGACACTTAACTATAAAAGTTCAGGGCTGTGCGTTTTTCCATCTGTGTTTTCTCTAACGTTAGCTTACTGTTCTTTAACTTGGCTCATAGGAATTATTCCGTCGCATGGTTGAATGGTTTATGAAAATGTCCAAAGGGAAATATAAAACTTTTCATCTTAGATATAAAAGAAGAAAATGTTCAGATAGGAAGGTACTTAACTAGAAAACTGGCAAGAAAGACAGATGTTTGGGGTTGAATAGCATGTGTGTGGCTGCATACATAGATGCTTGCACATAGTGTCTTCTTCACAATTCAGGTGTGCTTTGCTTGCTTAAACTCTGGTCAGCTTAATCTTCAATTCAAATGAATCTGCTCCCCTCAGGCACTTGTCTCACCTCTTTCTGTCATTTCTTTTTCTCTTTAATTTCCACTTGCTGGTCATTTTTCACAGAGAATTTTCTACGGGCTTGGAAAATGCCTGCCAATGTAAGGCAGAAATTTGGACAGTAGGGATAGCAAGATGAGAGAGGAGCTGGTGGTGAGAATATATATATATATATATATAGTCGTAACATTCTCTATATAAAAGAGCTGACACATCTGCCTCTATTTTGAGTTCTCTGCAGGTGAATGTATGGGTTTTCCCACACGCCTGTGACCACATGTGGGTACTAATGATTTAGGGCTGCACTGAGATAGTGCCTCCTGGGGATAAAATGGTAGAACTGTGTTCTTAGATAAAGGTGTAGATAAAATTGAGAATGACGTGACATGTTCAGTATTCAACAGTGTGGAGCCATTGCCCTGCTTGTTAATTTGACACAATTAGCTTTACATGGGCAATGTTGAAAGTATTGTCCATTTTAACAACCTTCAGGACTGTTTCATATTGATAAGGGTTACAGTCTTCACTTTGTTCTAGGGTTTTTATGCCTTTGGTCTCGTCTTTTGCAAGTAAAACACCTCCATTTGAAGAAAAAAGGTCAGGTGACTGGTTTGGCCAATCATGAACATTCTACTGTTTGGCCCTACACCATCTGAGTTGCCTTGGCTGTATGTTTTACAGTATATTGGACGTGCCATATATTAAAAGGTCTACGATTCTCACACTGTTTCCCCATTATGGATGTGAACGCCCTCAAACATTTTTAACCTGACGTAATAAAAAAAGTTACACTGTTTACACTGAATAAGTTGATATTGTGAACTTGTCAGCAAACAATTAGCTACACATCCAGCAGATATGGAGCAACATTAGCAGTCACTTGGAGTCGTGTTTGTCTCTGGTGAATGTAAGTCCAATATTCACTCTCTTTTTAGTACTGTTCTGTAGCAACTCTTGGGGGAAATATCTGGCTCTTAAGACACTAAATGCTCCACTATGTCTGCTGTTTGGTGCTGGGCAGTTAGCGTAGTGTGGGTTTTTGGAGGTTTCTCGCTGCTTGAGCAGTGAGGGAAACAAAATAAGTTTCAGGTTGGAAAACCAAAACAATGAGCTGAAAGATGTTAAAATGCTGTGTAGAGCTGAGGGAAGAGAATGGGTGTGGGTACATCACTACAAGCGGCACCTTTCACATACAAATAGTCATGTGATCCATTGGTAATGTAAAAATATTGATTAATGCCGCTTAAAAGCTGAAAATTGCCTGAGCGTGAAAATGAGCCCTTTAACCTCATATGTCGTTGTTTTATTTCAAGTGGGATGTGCCAGCAAAAACAATGTATAATGTGCCACTACCCCTACAACTTAACAGACTGCACTGTACAATATATTTCATCATAATGGGATTTTTGTCTCCCAAAATAGGTAAAAGTAATCCATTGAAATTAATTTGTCAGATGACAGTGAAGACGACATCACAATTGATTGGAAATTGGGAAAAGACCGGCTCAGTAAATAAAATTGACTTAATTTTAGATATATCTCTCAGTTGGCAGAAACTTTATCTGTGTATCAGAGTTACTGGCCTAAAACACTAAGAGAATAAGATGATTTCTGATTTCATTATTATGTAGTTCTATGATGTTAAGAGACAGCCAACCTTTCAAGGCATAGGCAAGTGCTAGAAACTTTAGGCTGGGGTCACTGCAGTTAATAGTGAGGTAGAGCAGTGTATCATTATCATCATGTGTATCACATGGTCCACACAGTCTGTGTATCATCAGCATAACAGCGACTGCTAATGTTATAATGTAACCTAGACTCCATTCAGAGAGAATTGTGAAGAACTTTAAAAAGCCACTGTATTCTTTGTGTGCTGATAATTATACTGAGAAGGCTGGGCAAACTGAAAAATAAAATAATAAAAATTGTCTAAAATGTTTTAGTATTTTGTTTTTTATGATTTATTTAGGAGCTACATATAACGCTATCCCTCTACCCCTCTTATATATATTTAGATATCATGCTTGATATTTCTGAATAAATCATTGTATATTACAGTAGTATGTAAATGACAGTATATTTTGTAGTACCACTTTTAAAAAATAGCAACAAAAAATGTATGATAATAAGAAATTTTATTTATACAGCACTTTTCAAAAAGAAAGTTGAAAATTCGCTGCAAATCCACACACTTTCATTGGTTATTGTATGAGATCAGTTTCTCACAGTAAACCTGACTGTCAGGTTAGTAACCAAAAGAGAAAAAAACTCTTAACTATACTAAATTTTAAACTAAATCTTTTAAATTAATATCCAAGACATTCTTTGGTGCATTTCTCTGCACTTCTCTGTGGCTAGTTCCTGTTGTGTGGAAAGTGAATGGCCTATCTGGAGCAGGTACAACAGTTGATCCTATTACTGAGTTTGAAAACAGCAATGATCACAAACTATTTTCAGTATTTAGGAGAAGCAATAAGATTCTTATGATCCTTCACTGCTGCAATTCCGTAATTACGACGGCAGTCACTTCTCTTTGTCTGCTGGTTCCACCTTGGCTGGAATGAGGCTTTCAATACAAGACAAGAAATATTATCAAATGTGCTGGATGAAATCTAGTCCATCAATCCACAACAGAATTGCTTTCAGCACCTCAGTGGTGTTAATCTTTCTGATGATCTTTTCAATACTTACAAGGTTCAGCATTGATAAATACGAATCTGATGCTGAAGGAAAGTCATGCTGATGAAGATTATGCCATTAGTGATGTGAGGTGGAAGACCCTGCCAGAAGGAGTTTTAATGATGAAAATACCTTACCTTGCTCAGGATTTAACGCTGCTTTTAACTGGATGAGAGATAACACTGGCACATTGTGTAGTAAGGCACAATTTAACACCATGTTCTGTCGGAGAATGTAAAACTCTCAAGTTCTGTTCTGCCAAAAAACGACTCCTTAACTAGTCTGTTGACCTTAAGTGCTTCAAAGAGTCTCACTTTTTCTTCTAAATGTGTCAGGCATTTCTCGTGAAGGGGGATCCGTGTTGTGCTGAGTATAATTAGACATTTAACCCACAGGAGACATTTAAAACTTTCCGAGTCACTCTCCATATAACCCGATTAGAGGAACTCGGGAAGAGGATTGTGCAGTTTAAATCAAAGATGTAGAGAGCGATTAAAATGTACCATAACTGTAGTGATTTAGCAAGAGATTAGATATTACTACTTGGGAGGTGTGATGGTGCTTCCCACAACTCATCTTTCTACTCATCATGGCCAATCAGGTGTGTAATCAATGAAATCTAACTAAATGTTTGGTTTGGGACTAAACTGGTGGACAATGTTTGATTTGGGCTGATCCTATCTCAAGATGTTGATGAGTACACAGGGATTAATGTCTGCATCTAGAGACAGAAACAACACAGGTGTACAAAGTTTCCCCAACATACTAACAGTATGTCCGTGTGCAACTATTCAGGTAAGTGATGCATATGGTTGCTGAAACAGCTAGTTGATTAATTAATGATTCCACTGACAAAAACTGAATGGACTGCAAATTTGATCATCGTTGAAAGGATAGATCAAATAAACATTTGTGGTTTCCAGCTTTTCAAATGTGAGCATTTGCTGCTTTTATATAATTGTACAGTAAATTGAATGTCTTTGGATTTTAGAATTTTGGTCAAACAAAACAAAATTGGAGACTGTGGGCTCTGAGATCTTGTAATTGTACATTTTTTAAATAGGGATTTTTTAACTCTTTTCCATTTCAAATTAATTACAGTATTCAATTAACTGGAAAAATAATCAACAGGTTGATCGATAATGAAAATAATCCTTAGTTGCAGCCCTGGTTGGGAGGCTTAGTGGAACGCGCAAGAAGAGTGGTACCACTGGCCCGTTGTGCTTTAATACACATTACATAGCAAATATACAAGTAATAAACATTTTTGGCTTGGTTTGGTTTACAACATTCTTATATATTTATTATATGCAACATTAGACTTTGTCAGTGATAAAATTATCAAGTTCTGGACTTATTTCCATTGTCGTGTCTGGTGTTTTAAAAAATGCAGTTAATGTTATGCTCTAAGCAATCCAACTTTATGGAATTTTGTTTGTTTGTCAAGTAATGAATTCTAGTCTAAAATTTGAAAACAAAACTAGCTGCTGACCGTTAGTGGAGGCAGGTGCTTAGGCCAGCTGTCAACTGATTGCTATCGAAATGTGATGAATGACATTTAACAGTGTGGTTTCAGACTAAATAATGTTATCCAAAGCTATAAAATTTGTATCATTTTAGAAGTTCATGCAAAGTTTCTAACCAATTTAGTTGTGTTGTTCTGATGTAGAGTCGTAACTGTTGATTATATGTAATAATGTCATTGTCAGTGTTGCCGTCCGTCGTGTCCAATCAACATACTTATTGAAACTATATTGGGCTTTTTTTTTGGATTTGTTCTTTGTTTGTGCAGAAAAAAAGAGAAAGTAAAGACCATATGTCCCAAAGCTGCAAAAGTTAATGGATGAGTTTAAATTCACATCCACTACTCTGCCTCCTAAAAGTTAAACATCCAGATGGAAGAACTATAACAAGCAATTTTAGGTTTCAGCCAAGAACACCTGAACAATGCAATGAACAATCAAAATTCAAAGAATAATTTTTCCTCTCAGATCCCATATTTTTTATGCTTAAAGCTTGAGTTACAAACTACAGACATACGTGCTTGTATGGATTCACACCTAATTGTTCTCTTTTCTACCACTGTCAGGCAGGCTAACCGCTTTTAAATTCATATTTCTTGCTACCACACACGTCCATGTAACCATTTGGATAAGACACAAATGAAGGATGCACAACCACAAACATGTAATCCTAGAGCAGTGAAATTTGAGTTTCCAAGTGTTAGCATAGACTACTTCCATAATGTTTTAAACATGTCCTGTGCACTGAAACGACTATACCTCAGCCAGAGGAGACAGAGGTAAAGGGTTGAGGAGGAACAGAAAGAGAAAGATCGAGTAAAATGTGTTTTTGCTATTCCTTTTATGCATAATCAGTGAATCTGTCTGTCTACACTGAAGCAAAAGACTGACAAGCCAGGGTGTGTTAATATTAGCTATGTGCTAGTATGACAAATGCAACATTAAGCAGCTCCCCCCACAGTTCATCCAAGTTTCATCAGTTAGTGAGCAATTGGTTGCAGCTTTACACATCTGGTCTGGTCCATGTACAGAAATCATACTCAATAGACTTTATAAGCCATGTTTGATTCAGTATTTTCAGCAGCCTAAAGAAAACCCAGCACATATTTGTTGATGTAGGCACTCTGCATCTGCACATTCTTTGCAGCTGCTCAATTAGTAATGGCAAGTCAGCACACACACCGCGTCAAATGAAACCACACTTCATGAATACGAAGATTTACACTCATCACAAATTCAGCTGGCCTAGTGAAAGATATAAAGAGATTAACTTATAGTATATATTCATTTCCATAATGGCGTGTCGATGAGACATCAGGTAATTTACTGCCTGCTCCTCAGGTTCAATCAGATGTAGTAAACGTTACAGTGGCTGCAATGAATCCAGTTTCTTTATTTCATGTAACCTGTGTATAGTTTATACTTTTTCTTCAGAACAGGCAGCTGGTAAAGTTTCATTATAGTTTAATGATTTTTTAATATCATCAAACACCTTAGTGTCACTTTTGGGGTAAGTATTAGCTAACAAAGCATGTAACTTGAGCGTTAATTTGAATTGACTGAAAAACAAATATGTGGAAAATGCACAGGAATGTATTAGGATATGTAAATCTATACATTTGTAGGGTAAAATAGGAATAAACATCCCCATGAACAATTTAACATTGAGTTGACCAGCCTTGACATGATGGACTAAACATTTGTTTGGGTGTGTTTGTGCCTGTCATGATGATCCTTCTTTGTTCTTCCATTTAATGAGGTGTTGTGAGCACAATCAAGCCTCAGAGAGCATCAAAATTGCAAAGACCTCATTTGTGTAACAGGTGTTGGTAATTGGGCACAATGTTGCATGTGTATCATCATAGTGGTTTGTGCCTTTCTCAGTACATGCAAACTATAGGAGTTCAGTTTCTTCTCTATTATTAGGATTATGGCCAAATGGATGACGAACATTTGTTCAGAGTGGGAGAGTTTGGCAGAAGAGACGACTCAGAGACGTCAGTGATTGTGGAAGAAGGCAAAGACTCACCAGACATCACATGATGTCTGATGTGGATGATCATTCTTTACACTAATGATGTCAACTGCTTAAGCTCTCTCTTGACTATGGCAAGAATCTTACAATAATCTTTCATCCTCTTAAAAGACTAAAAACTTCAGAGAGTTCCTAAGATAGATCACCATTCATACAATGTGAGATTATCCACCACAATTTTGCAAAGTAGAAAAACTTTTTTGGGCTTGTTAAAAAGAAGAAAAAAGGAAATGAAGAAACCATGGAGGTCCTTAGTTAACCTTTCATATGATGTAAGTTGACTCACCTCAAAAAAGCATTGAATAAAATGTGGAGGTGATGGAAAACCTTATGAGTTTGATCTCTGCAGCAAAATGATTTTCCTTAATATTTGATCTTTGGTCTTTTGTCATATTTCAAGGTATTTAAATCCAATTTGTGTCAGTGAAGAGTGTGATTTTCTCTGCAAGGCTTTGGCAGTAAGAGCACACTTCTCAGTAGTACGGGCACGCCAATTGTGCCAATGTAAACTCCTCTTTTCTGACTGCTGACAGGACTGTTGATCACAGATGTCATTCACTTGATACTCTGCTTTACGTTTGCTGCTCATTAGACATTCTGGGGAGCTGTTGAGGAGCAGTAGAAACCATAGAGTAACCGGGTCCTGATGAATTTATAGGCAGTCCTGAGCAGGGTTGATTATGATCCAGAATACAGTCAGAGTTTAGAATTTTATGAATGTCAATATCTTACTAAGAAAAAACAACACATGTCATTTACCATTGCAGATGCCATAAATCAGTGGTTCCCTATTTTTACCATTTCTCCATTATTTAGACCTATTATCCATTTATCCATACATGTCAGTCATTACCTTTAGTCATTTTGACAACATTTACCCAGTATTTTAGCTATTTCAACTGTTTATTTATTACTTTTAGCCATCTTTTTTAACTGTTTTGTGATTGCTTATTAGTAACTTGTTAACTTAGTTTTTCAGTGGTAAGTGTACTGCTAACCAAGCTAGTCACTAGCCTAGCTGTCTAAGGCTAATGTGTTGCTAATACAACATTCTAAGTAACTCTTACTTTACTGTTGGGCTAACTATGTACTAAAATGAATATTAGCTTCATCTTAATGTCCATGTGTGCTGTGGGTTTGATCATATCTTATAAATGCAATGCTGTTTGGCATGATGACCCTCAAACCTGCGCTCTCAGTGCTAACCTGCACCTGAGTGTAATTCAAAGTTAATTACCACACACATACATTCACTGATGAATAACCTAGCTGAAGCTAGTTTCAAGGCTGTTCAAGTTGATTTTCATGCTTTATCAAACTAAATAAACACAAATGGTTGCCTGGTCAATAGGAAACACACATTCAATAATCTAAAGCAGCGTGGTATGCTTTGAAAAATGTTCCGCAATAATGTAAAGAATGTGTTTTTGTACAGTTAAAACATGCTAACTCAATGGTATGGTCTTAATAGAAAAACAAGAAAAAAATCAAAAGCAAACAATAATTGCATAAAATGTATCATTCATGCACACACACAGGGTCACACTATAACTTACTTTAATTCATTCTCCCATTGTCGAAAGTGTAATAAACTCTAGTGCATTCTTGGTTTTTCTGTGGTAGAAAGCAGAGCAATTCATTAGCCTTATCTCGGTTAAATTTGCCCACCATGGAACAGCATGGGGAAATCAAGCCTGGAATCCGTTGGTTGGGCTTGGCAGGATTTGGTTGTTCATTAATTACATTTTGTAATGAGTATTTCTGTTGAACATGATTATTACACTGGTGAGATAATGGATGTTTATTTTATGGCAACACAAAAATATCCATCCCAGTCTTTTCCTAATGTTATCGGGTGGAACATTTAATCAAGCTTTTAGGGTTTTGAAAAATAAGTTTTCTTTCTCCTTGAAACATAGAGGCCATGGGAATATCTATTAGGCCCTTAATAGATTGCAAACTCACGGTCTGAGTCACATCTCAATCTTTCCAGCTTTCTCTCACTCTGCTATCCTCCACCCTGGCTCGTCGTCGGTGTGTACATTGGGTCATAACATGCATGGCTGTGGCTGGTTTTGTGGAGGGTGAAGAGCAATAATTTAATCATTAGACCAAAAAGGTTTGAAATAAGACCAGTGAGTTCACAAGGGCACACACAAAATGAGGAGGTGTGGACACGAGAAGGACAAACAAATGTCATACGGGCATTCACAGAGAGAAAACGTAGATATTTAATAGCACTAAATGGTGTGTATTCATTTCAGTGGCTGAAAAAATCGTAGTTGCAGTCTTAAGTTGATGTTGCCCAGTGAGCATTTTTGTGATTTAGCTAGTGAAAAGTCGATCAGGTATCATGGGAGAGAGAGATGGAGGGAAGGGAAAGATGTGAGAGCAAAAGGGAAGGATAGGAAAGGGAGACAGAGTGTGAGATGATGGGAGAGAAAGCTGGACTGAGATAGAAGGAGAAAGAAATAACAGCTGAAAACAATAATATATTATATAAGTCACAAGTCTCTGCCACGCTTCCACTAGGGCTCTTTTATAATGCTTTGTTTTGTTAATATTCATGTTTAATTGTTTTGTATTGCATTAATAGTAGATCTTATGTTTAATAAGGCTGAAGATGTACCTAAATGACAGGATTATGAATGCATTAATTGATGGAAATGAGTAGTGACTACCTGATTTGCTTGATTAATTCAGTCCTTCAGTGTCAAACAATCCATGCGTCCCAAGATCACTGTCACTATTATCTTCTTTCTTTCCTCTATAGCACCCATGCAGTTATAATCAGCCAATACATCAGGTGCTTCAGAAAAAAAAAACTATAAAGGAGGTGCCTGGTCAAGTTGGGAAACAAATGAATATTTCAAATAATTAATAAACAAAAAAACTGAGAGACATTAAGGATGCTCAGTCATGCAGACAGGAAAAGTTCTGCAATTTCAATGAACTGTGCAGCTGCAAAATTTAACAAGCTCTTTCATTTTCAGTCTGGGAAGGCAGACTGATCTGTCGGTGGATCTCAGTGGCAAGATGAACTTGAAACAGTCAATATAGTCAGTGAAGTCTTTATTTCCAGAACACCAGCCGGGTGCATGCCATCTCGTTCTTTTATTCGTTAAAGCATGAAAAAAACATGATTTTGTTTTTTGTTCAGACACTCCTGTACATGTTGTGCTGTCGGTGTGTATTTATGGTGAGCACTTGCTAATGTACCTCTTCAAAGTGTTACATCCGGAAATGTTTGAGTCATAATGAAATATTAATGGATTATGAATCTCACTTTGTTTTATGATGTTTTGCAGCTATGACTGATGTAATACTGCTGCAGGTTGCTGTTAATGCTAAAATCTCTGTTTTGCATTTGTTTATTTTTTCTGTTTGACACTTCCAAGTTGAAGTTGTTGGTCTGAGAATTTTCTAATTGGTCTAATATTTTCTATTACTTAACTTTTCTCCTTTTCGGGGTCACAGGGGGCATCAACCTATCCCAGCACACGAGACTGGGAGACATCGTGCACAGACTACCTGTCTAGACTGATACTCACATTAATACCTATGAACAATTTAGAATCTCCAACCCACCTGACCTCTATGTATTTTGAACAAAAACACCACTGCAGCCCAATTTCATTGACGTCTGATCTAATCAAGGTGATTTGATTTTGATTTATACATTATGGCTCTCTGCGGGGCACAAAATCTCTAGCACTGATAGATTGTGTGCTTTGCCGGTACAGTGCTGTGCTAATGTAAGCCATGACAGAAATGCGCCTCTCACAGGTCAGCAACCCAGCTCCAGGCGATGGGAGCAAGACCAGTAAGCAATGCAGGGCAGCATGAGGTCTGCTGCAAAGTGGTAGAGCTGCTTGTCCTCTGCTGATGATGCGGACATGGCTCACCAGGAGACTGATCCGTTGGCCAAGCTCCTCCCTGGCCCTGGTGAGAAAACCCGGGGCCATGCAGGCTGAGAGTCTGGCAGCTCTGTAAATCAACAACGAAATGGTGAAAAGAAAGAAACATTTTTAACATCATACTGTCCACATGAATTGTAGTCTTTCTACAGGTTTCATACCTAATTTCAGTTGGTGACATGTTACTTGTCATGCTGTTGTCTCCCTGCAATCTTTAATTAGCTTGCTGGACAAACATGGTGGGAAGAGTTTTCCAGCTTTAGCGTCTCCATCTCTCTGCTGCTTCTCTCCAGGGAGCGGAATTAAAGATACCTCGCTTTGTTTACAAGAACAAAATGCATCTTGGGATGCCCTTTGCCCAAGTCAGCCATTACTGGCTCAGCCATGAGGCCTCACACTGATCCATGGTGTTGTTCTTCAGCTGGGAGTTACTGCTAGCCAGTGAACACAGCCAATCAGAATGGCGATAATTAAATAATAGTTTTGTATAATTTCATGAATTTACTCACTTTTGACTCACTTCCAAATGAAAAACAAAAGGTTAAAACAAAGACAATGTTTACCTTTATGATGAGTTAGCTAGTGGGGGTTTACAGCTGCAATTATGGAACATACTGATGTACGGACGCCCATAACATCATCAGCTTAACATTTTTTACAAATATATACTCTGTAGCCTGTAGATTTTGCCATTCAATTAAACAAAATTATAATGGCCAGACATTTTTGACAAACTCTTTCCCACATACTGTATATAAGGAACTTCCATGCATAATCCCCAAATGAATGCAATTATGCCAATTGATTAAGTATTGTGTATACAACATTGACCTGTACAATACAACTTGAAGCCAACTTTGACTGTTGATATGAATTGCAGTTCTGAATATAAGAATACTTTGGATATTACAGTACACACGGTTCACAATTGTCAACCACTATTTACACCAAGGCCACTGACAGAAACACTCTATTGACTGCAAGCAGTTTTCATCTGAGGCATATCAAATATGGTCTGCCTCTTTGCCAGTTTTACAGTTTTTTACAAAATAATTTGTTCCTCTGCTTAAGGTTTTGAAGCAAGGTCAGAAGAACTTAAAAACAAGTTTCCAACAAGGGGTTACTTTGGTACAATGGATTGATTGTGTTTACAGCAAAGCCTGAGAGAGGTCTAGAGAATATAATGCAGCCAGTGAGTAAGTCAAATAAAAATCATTCATGTGTATTTACTTGTAGTTTTCACCTTTGTCAGATCAAATCAAATCCATAATATTGAAAGACTGGCATATTTTGACCTCTAATGAAAGTGAGGATGATATTTTCAACTCCAAACCCTTTCTTTGCACATAAACAAAACCCTAAAGTGCTTTTTAGATTTATCAGATTTGCAAAGATTCTCCTCAGTCCATAAAAGCCCAGTAAAATTATATTTTCAACATAAAGGAATTGAAGTATTGCATTCAGGACCGGCATTTGGTTGGAAATGCATTACTTACTTACTAGTGGAGTTATTTACATGCTTAAACAACCCTGAATGTACTCTTTGTGGGGAAAACAAGGCAACAACTAGAAAACATGGATCCCAGAACATAAAGTGCACTAAAGACCAGCCAAACCTCATTTTTGGATAAATTAATAATTTTCCTAACATTAATAAATTGACTTTTGATTGTAATTAGTGTGCATATATCAGTTTGATACAATAGGTTTAAGGAATTAAACAGAGACAGTTAAGAGATACCATTGATTTATTGGATAAGTTTACTTGGCTTGTACTCTGATCTTAAGTGTACAAAGACCATGCTATAAGTAACAACTGCAAAGTATAGCACCCGACTTGATAAGCACAGACCGTGTAATTACTATGCTGTGATAAGGCATGGTGAAAAACTATAATGAGGACATCAAGGTCATGACTTTATTCTGTTTTGTTCACACAAAGATTCATTTAGGAAGGGAGTGGTCATTGGTTTCTCACTTGTAGGGAAATGTGAAATTCTGTATTCAACATTAATCAAATGTAAGTCCTAAAATTCATCATAATTAGCCTACCCCACCATTTTCTTTCCCTACAAAAAAGTACATCTACCAAGTCTCTTCACCTCTGCGTTGTTAGGCCTCACACTCCTATGATTTATGTACGCTGCACACACATACAGCCAGTGTCTTGATACACCTACTGGAACTGTTCATGCTTGATGTACACTTTCACATAATTTAGTGCCACTATTAAAACAGAGAAAGAGCTTAGAAATACAAATCTGTGAGTCAGTCACTTAAAAAGTCTAATGCTCTGACCATAGGCTCTGACCCAGAAAACGCGTTTAAACATACCCATTCTTAATATACATTTGTTTCAGACATTGTAAATGGGTCCAAGGTAGCCTATTTCCTGTTGTAGTCCTTGCAGCATAACCCCAGCTACAATCTCTTATGATGCCCCTTGACAATGGATTGCAGTGTAGACTATTATCAGATACCATACAGTTAATACACTTGCATTAAAGCTGCTTCCTGGCGGCGCAATTTCCATAAAATGATCTTTCAATGTGATGAGTCTGTAATGGTTGCATAGGAAATATGCTGTTACCGAGAACCAGTTTGCCTGGGAGGTCCAGCGCCAATCCGTCTGTTTGCTTCAGTGCAACGGACAGTCCGGCGTGACAGATTAATCAGTCGTTGAAGACCATAAAAAACTGAAGAAAAGCAACTTCCCTACTCATTTGATTGTGAAAGCTATAGTAATTAAAGGGAAATATGATCGAATGATACTATTTTAAATTACCTCTGCAGAGAACCTTTAAAAATTAATATATTTTGCACTGCACCGCCCACAATGTCATTTTCGAGACACCCTGGATTACGTAAACATACGCACCCCCTGCACATTGCGGATATGACGTCAACGCGCTGCAATTCAAACTTCAGGAAACGAAAGCGTTTGTTAGAAAACGGTCTGTTTTTGAACAGACTAGGTTTCCGGGGATATCTTCAGTTCGCTTTATCTGTAAGTAGTGTCAAATATTTAGTGTTTATCTGTGCCAGTAGTCTTTGTTTTCATAATATTGTTATAGTATTATTGTCAGTATTACTTTCAGTTTTCTTACTGATATATCTGTTTAATAAATATTTATTTAAAATTTTGTTTTAAATTAACATTAAATTACGTCGAAAGATGAGGATAAATGACGGTGAAATACGCGAGGAAATACATGTAAAAGCGTAACCTTATATTAATAACTTGTACCAGTAACTAATAACCTGTAAAGCCTATTGCATCATTTAATATTAATGTTCATCAATATTCAACAGCACGTCTTCCTTGTTTCATAAGGGCTTAGTGTTTTGATCTTTTCCTTCAGTTTGATTATTTACTATCCAAATGATTTCAGTCAAATTGAAACTAAATATCTGGTGAATTTTACATTTAAAAAACATCAGTCTGTGAAATGTCTTGTTTCCCTGCAGAAGCCCTGGTTACATCCTCAACACCGACAAAGCAGCCATGACCTCTAAAGGTACCAAAGAGAGCATCGTCTCCAAGTTGGGGTTCAAATCCAGCAGCTCTGCCTCCAAGGCTGAGGCGGAGCTGGAGAAAGTCAGGAAGGAGAACGCTCAACTCAGGAGAAAGATTGATGAACTGGCCAAACGACACATCAAACCACCCGACTCCGACAAAAGCAAGCTGCTGGAGGTAAAGGAAGTGTTTGTTTTGTCGGTGGTAATTGAGGAGTTTCAGCATTGACTTCAGAAATTCCTGCATGTCTGCCTGTCTTTTGGCTGCTTTTTTGTTTTGTTTTTTGTATTTTATGTGCATGTGGTATCTTGTGTTGATTATTTCAGAGGATTCTTTCCCTTGAGACGCTCCGAGAGAGAAACAATCAGCAGTTGCTTGTTAAAGAGCAGGAGCTAGAAACACTGAGAAAGCAGCTGACAGCTAGAGGAGGAGAGGTATGTACACATGACACATCTCTGCAGAAATATATGGTTAAAAATCACATTTACAGTAGACCAATATAGATATATCCGTCTAGCCGTCCTCTGCAAACATGGACACCCTTAGGCAGCAGTTTTCTGACCAGGGTGAGGGGATATACCTACCGTTGTGTCTTTGAGAGTACTCTTCAACTTGTGGAGATTTGTTGCACTTTTGGCATTGTATTGGTGCCATATGTATTCCTGGCAGCAGACAACTGTCAGAAAGGAGAGAAATCAGGCTGGAATTCCACTGAGCATCCACAAAAATAGTTGGGGGGGGTAGATTCCATCACATTTTGACAGTAGCACAGCTAAGAGAAGTTTAGACAGCCAGCAAAAACTGCATACTAACATGTGGTGTGTATGCTGTTCACTTCAAAATTTATAAACCAACTATCTCTCGCTGTAGGTGGTCTGTGTACATTAATGCCCTTATTACTGCTTATAGCACTGCTGGAGAAATTGATGCCGTCTATTTGAGGTTGTTGCTTATTTTTGTGAAATGTCTTTTCTGTTATGGCAGAAATTTTAGGCTAGTCAGAATGGCATCAGGCTAAAACTTGGAAATGACACGCTGATAAATGGAACATTAGCTATTTGACATTGTGAATGCGTAATGTGATTTAATCACACTTGCCTCTTCCTCATTAACTTTCATCAGTAAAAGTGCTCAAACCAGAGCTGCTCAGTGGGCAATGCCAGCAGACTGCCAGCCATGTAATGTCATTTGTGTGAAGCAGATAATTGCTTGGAGAAGAGCAGATATCCTCAGCAAACTGTCTCTGCACAAACAAAGGTTAAAAAATCTGCTTCACATGGTTGGTTTACTTCATATTGCTGTGTATTTCAGGTGGTAGCATCACTGCAGGCCCAGCTGGAGCAGCGGAGGAAGGAGGCTGAGCAGAGAGACATGTTGTTCCAGAGCTTGTCACAGGAGACAGAGAACCTGAAAAACCAGCTGGTCACTGTTTCTACCCGATGCCAGTCCCTGGAAACACAGGTGGGGGTAGGTTGACCAACTTACAGCCTCTATATCTATCTAGATGTTCTCATTAGTTAGAAACGTTGGCACTGCCATTAACATTTGTCTCCTCTTCCGCACAACCAGTTATCCTATTGGGAATCTGTACTCTTCTAGTAATGTAGTTGGCTTTAAAATGTGTCCAATGAACTACCTTTGCTCGTACAGGTCAGGAACAGGAAAAGGGTTAATGGTATCATGACGTTGATAATTGAAGCGCTTATTCAGTTACCTATCTTTAGTTATATGATGACTAGCCCTAGGATATTTTAAAATACATTTATTTGAGGCTCTTAACAAAAATGTTGAGAGGAAAAAAAGGAGATTTTGTTGTCAGAAATCACAGAAGAACAAAGTTGGTTGAGTGGTTTTATCCCTCCCTCTAACAGCATCCCCCTCCCCCAGCCTAGGATTAAATCCTTGCTTATCTATAGTGCTGATGCAGTAGACATATTTTTGTTTATTGTTGAATTATAATATTTTTGACAAATCAAATTCCATTTCAGTAGTGATTAATTGAATTGAGTTCCAGCAATGCTCAAGTCTGACAAACAGAAATGTGCTTTTAAACTTCATCAAAATTGGTGTGAAATTCTCTGGTCAGGTTTTTGAGTAGTCGTGGCAGCTGTTTAGATGAGTAGCTAGTGCACCTACAATTTATATCGTGTTCATTTCAATAGGTTTAGTGTACGTTTCAACAGAATCTGATTTTTCAGTGACTCCACTACAGTGGTTCTCAAACTCAGGGGCGGGACCCCCTGGGGGGGCATAAAGCCACTGCAGGAGGGGCATTGGTGACCAGGGGGAAAGTATGGAGTGGAATTATGCTGAATGAACATGATTTATGTAGGGAAATAAAAAAGAACAGGAGTTTGTTGATGCTATCGTGCTGACCTGACTTATTTCTTTTATTTCAAATTGGCTCCTTTTTTATTTGGATGTTGCTCCCCCAATATTGTTAATGATTGATAAGACTTCAATCCATTTACGTTTTTCGGCTTTTGAAGGGGGGCATGACAGAAAACGTCTGAGAACCACTGCTCTACTGCATGAAAGGAGACTTCAGGAAATGCAGATGCAGTTATTCTGTCGTCCACTAGGTGGCATTGTGTGACCTCTGATTGTTTTCCGCAGATGCTGACATTACCTTCTCTGTGGAGAAACCTTATTAATTTGTTGTAATGAAAGCTAAAGGCGCAAGTAATAGGTGGCTCAAAATGATTTTTTATTTTTTTTGCTGTCAATAGCTGTACAATAACACATCACTTACAGTAGTTTTGTGAAAGATAAAGTAACAACTTTGTCCAAGTAACACTTTGTCTATAGGATTGTATAATCAATATCATCATCAAAATCATCAGAGCATCAAGAGCCATTGATATATCTGTGGTTGCCACTCAGTTCCTTCACAATTGTAGGCTGTCATTCCTTATCAAAGGGCAGCACTGACTGATTCCCAGTCAGCCCTTTGATGCTTTGAGCACAGCAGGCCCTCTCTGCACTCTTAGAGAGCGGTCATCAGGATTCTCCTTGGCTTCTGGAGAGGCTTAGACAGCAAAATCACAAGTGAGAACTTGGAATTCAGATGGCTGAAGACTCAGCAATCACATACCTGTGGGCTTTTGGGACCCATAATGAAGCTCAATTCAAAGTAATTCAAACTTAATGCCAAGAAGAAAATAATCCTTCTGATTTTCATCCAGTTTTTCCAGGAGCTCTCCTTCAGTTTGGTGTCTTCTGATTTTCTTCTATCTTGATATAAAGCATGTCTTGTTTGCTCTGATGAAGACTGCTGTATGTAAAAACCTTAGTTGCTGCACCTTATTAAAAGCTTCTTCAAAATATATTAATCTGCTGTGTACTTAATGTTAACACCATTATCATTGATATTTCTAAATAATCAAAACCGTGTTAGCAAAAATTTAGTCCCTGTAGCCCCCCCCCCGTTTCTCATAAAGGTCACCACAAAGCTGGAACTACTTTCTTTGAATCTAAATGTTCTCAGTTTGTTTGCATAACTTTTGTTTGCTTTGGTTTTCAAGTCACTACTTTTACACTCAAGGTTGGAAAGTATTAAAATGCAGAGTATGTGTACAAATGGATAGGAATACTTGGTACTTGGAGATGTATAGAGCTTTTTGATATCAGTGTCTCCCACTGCAAGTGGATTTCCTTATCTTTTATGTTTTAATGGTAATTTTCCAGGAATACTCTCCACTTTCCAAGCCCTTGGCCTAGCTCCTTTCGCATTACTAGAAATAATCTGACCATCAGACCCTAGCCCACCCTTTCCCTCGCTCTCCTTGGATTCACAAAAGCTATTAGTGGGCTTAGCTTATGGGATGTATGTTTAAATCCATCTGTAAAAAGTTGACATGCTCATGATGCTTGTTTGCTAGTGTAAGAGCTCACAGAGCCTTAGCACAAAGACGATCGCTTAGATGCCTACTGTTGCTGTGTAGGTTTTGCTTAAGCTTAGACGTCGGATGGGATCAGGCATGTAGACCTCAGGGTCAGGGTGACAGAATTATGAAATGACTGTCTTCTAGGGATGGATGTCAAGGAATTGGCGATAGGGATGGTGCCCTATGTCATGTGGCCAAGTCCTTTTTGTTGCATTATAAAAAAAAAATTAAAAAGATGAATCATTTAAACCAGCAAGCCTGCGAGTAATTTTAAGCCTGTGGCAAACCTGCTGTTTTTAGTGCCCAGAAACCTGATGGCAATCAACAGACACGAATAACAACATGAACATGAAGTACTTCAAAAGGACGAGTCCATCATTTTATCATTTTGTCAACTTCATTTGTCTTGGATGAATGTCAAACAAGTCCCAAACTGTGATATCGGACCAAAAGCCTTCAATTCTCTCTGTAATTTTACTGTAACTCAAATTATTTTTAAAGGCAAGTCTACAACAGCACTGTGTCTAGAATAACTGCATAATAACAAAAAAGGCACAGTGGCAGACAGCAGTGCACACTGTTTTTTGGTACATAACACATAGATTTTTGATTTTTACGACTTGCTAATTGTAGATCAGATAGAAGTGTTGATGCCAATAGTGTATTTATCAGACTTGGGTTTATTTCAGAAATGTGTTTTTTCTCTTTACAGAATGGACAGGTACCTCCTGCAGACGTGGCATTGGTACAAGAACAACTGCGAGACGTGAGTCCAGTCAATGATTTACTAAGTATGTTTCTGCGTACCTGTTTGAAATTTAAGTAAATACCTTCTTACAGTTGAAAAATGTTTTTGTACCATAGCTTTGTAACTGAAAAATCTCGCCCATCGATGTATTTAAAGCATTTCATTCCATTACACTCTGTTCAAGGTCAGAGGAATGAAATAATTCTAATAAAGTTCATTCAATATTTGCAAAATACCTAGGGCACATTTTTATGTCAATATCAATAGGTACTATTAATAAAGGAGACACTGAGTATTACTTTTTTGGATACAACAAAACATTTTGGTTGATTTAGTATGAGTGAAAGCAGTGTTTCTTTTCTCTTGTATCAAGTTTTGATGAAAAACCCCTTGTCACAAAACCAAACTCCCAAATAAAAGTGTGCCTCTTGTGTCCTTGAATTGAGCAGCTCTATGTCGAAATACACAGAATACAGTATATCAGTGCAGGGGTTGTGCATCTCACCACCAGGCTCTTGAGAAGAACCAGCAGTGGCTGATGTACGACCAGCAGAGAGAGGCCTACGTCCAGTCTGTCCTCACCCGCACACAGGAGCTGGAGCAGCAGCAGGCCCAGGCAAAGCAGCAACAAACCAAACAAGAGGCCAGTTCAGATGGTGAGAAATGGAGGAGGAATTGAATTAGCTATTTCTGACATCCTCAACTTATTCATTACAATCCTGTGCTAAGTACATAAAATGTTAACGTAATTAAAATGAACTTAATGAACACTGTGTGCTTTGATGCATACAGTATGGAATGTGAGAAGGGGAAATTAGGGAAAATTATGCAGTTTGATTCAGATGTTAGTTTTCTAGCCACAACATTAAACATTATTATGGCGACAGGCTTTGAGTTGGAAAAGGAGATGAGAAAAGATTAGATAGGTAATAATCCTGGAATTAAAAATAGCAACAACAGCAGCACTGAGGACTGTTTGGCTTTTAATTAAATTGCCAAACTTTCTCTAAATCTTCTACAAAGATAATGCTTAGTACCAAAAATTTACATTTCGATTGCAATGAATATCCTCGATTAGCTTCTTAATTTATTTCCTTACTAACACTTCTTATCTCAGCTCCTGCCAATTCAGCAGGTCCAGAAAAGGATCTTCAACTGAAGAGCCACTATGACCAGTTGCTGTTGGGTGTACAAAAAGACCTGGAGAACCAAAAAGATCAGGTCACCAGAACCCAGCAGGAGCTCTATGTGCAGAGGGAACAGGTAAACGCTGTAGGATTTCATTTAATTACTATTTTCTCATTTCTACTTTTCCAGGATTCCTGTTTCTGTCTAATAAAGATTGACTCCCTAATTAATTCTTCTATTCTACTTTTTGTGGCTTTTGCTGTTCACATTCCTTAGACACCTTGCAGTCTCCCTATCAAATTCTGTACAAATTCATTGACATTCACTCAACTGGACTAACCCCATTCAATTTATACATTCATTGGATTCAGGCATCTTTATAATTAATTTGTAGAACTCTATTGGAGAAATGACTTGACAAAAAAGTATACACCATTCTGAAATTGTGTGGGGTTTTTTTCTATGGCTCTGCAGACCTTGAACGCTCAGGCTGAGCTGCAGTCTCAGAAGGAGCAGGTCGCCAGGCTCCAGGAGGAGATGTCAACACTGCAGAGGAGGTATGAGGACAAGTGCGGCGAGCTGTCGTCCTTCCTGAGGAAGTACAAAGAGAAGAGCAAAGAGCTGGAGGAGACTAAGATGCAGCTGCAGGCAGAGCGACTCAGCAACAGGTAAAGCAAGTCTGCTCTTGATGTAGAAATCAAAGAGAGGTGGCTCTCAGATCAACTCTGTCAGTTTATCTTTAAACAGTAAATCTGACTGGTGCAAAGAAACTACTAAGGCTTATGATCAGAAAAGGCCAGACTGCAGGTTAATTGGGAGATTTACCTTAATGCCACACCTTTTCACTGTTTAAGTACAATATAAGTAAACAGTATTCTTCATATTTATGTGGATTGCATAAACATTGCATCCAGACATGAAGTGTGTGAGGAGAGAAAGGTGTCATCTGAGCGGGCAGACAGGATGAGAGTGGAACTGGAGAGCATGGACATCAGATTGGAGGAGGAGAGGAAGAGATCTGCTGAACTTCTACTGCAGGTAACACTCACATTCACTGTCATGTTTACCTGTAGTCACACTTCACTTATTCATTTTTGAAAGTTATCTCAAAGCATTCATGAAGTATGAAAGATAGCCTGTATTTAAAGGATTGGAAATATAATCCATCAACAGTTATATTTTATTTAATAAAATGCAAGAGCTCAATAGATATCTGAGAATATTTAAATAACATCTCATCCCAGGATTATTTGAATGGAAAGGGATTTAAATAAAGCATAGTATTTTACTGATAATTTGGCCTTTACAGGTAAACATGCTGCAGAAGTCTCTTCTCAGCCAAAATGAAGAACAGAGGAGAATTGCAGCACTGGAGCAACAGGTAACACTGTGAATGTTGGTTTTTTACAGCAGATACCGTTAACACAAGCAAAAATCTGTTTCATATGGTGGAAAATCTTCATCCCAACTGTAAATAGTGAAAAAAACATTCAACAACATCTCAAAACCAAGTAAAGTTTGATGATTGTCTGTTTCTTTTTGCACTGTGTGAAGTGATGAGATCAGCAATTACCGATTTATTTGAATGTTCACCACCCAGTTATGAGTGGGAAAATCCATCAGCTCAGCCCTGTTATGTAGAATGTAGCACACTATTTTAGGTGACCGTTCTGAAATCCATACTGATCCCACTTGTGCAATTTAAGTACAATGAGTTCTTGGCTCTCTCCCTCTGACATGTTTCTACCCCTCTTAAGATCCAACTCTCTGCCAAGGACTTTGAGAAAGAAAAGATTGATCGGCACAGCATGCAGCACCAGTTACATAAGGTGCTGAAGGAGCTTCGCAAGGCCCGAGATCAGATTGCTAAACTGGAGTCTGCTGTAAGTGTTACTGTCTGCACATCATAACCACATGTTCATTGTTAAGGCTTTCAACTTCAGTCTTTTAGGTCAGTCACAAACAATGGCTCTTATTGTTTTACTTCTCCTTAGCACCTCATATATCTGCAGTAATAAATTATAGTTTTAATTTAATGCCATTTTTTAGAAAAGTTTATGTCAAACATTTCAATAGTATTTTATTTGCAATTAAATGTAAAATGCTTAGAGTATTATTCTGTCTTTCAGAAACCGCCAAACACCCGTTTCTCAGAGCCCAGCTCCTACAACGGCCTTGAGTTTGAGCGTCTTACTATCAATGACCCTCCTGGTCCAACATCTCCCTCTAAAGTCACCAACCTCCTGGATGAGAGTTTCCTGGAGTGCCCCAAGTGTCGGACCCCCTATCCCACCAGCCGCCACAGGGAGCTCCTGGCACACATTGACTACTGTTTTGCCTGAGCTAAAAGTAGAGTCTAGATCAGTGGTTCCCAGCCTGGGTGGTGGGACCCCTCCTCACCCAAGGGGGCAGCAAGATAGCAAAGCAGAACATTTATGCTACACGCAGTTCTTTTATTATTTCTTTTTTACCTCTCCAGACCTCTAAAATGTTTTCAAATGGGGGTGTCACTATTTAGTTAACCTGGTCATATAGACAATCTACAGTCTGTGACAATGGGTAACAAGTAGACATTGCTTCCTTTTTTAATGGGTCACAAACCAAAAGAGTTGGGAACCACTGCACTGGATCATAAGATCCATTTAGGAAATGTAGTCCCTCCAGTTTATTTTAAACACCTGTCTGGGTTAGAATGAAAATCTGAAAGCCATGACCAAGTAGTTTTAGACTATTCAATATGTTTCAATTTGAAAAACAACACTGATTCCACAAACGCAGCACTTTTGTGAACAGCAAAGGTGAATTTAATTTTCAAAAGCTGATTAAACTGCAAAGTGGCTGAGACCTCATGCAAGATGATTAGTTTGAAATACTACTCCTGCTGTCATAATGATCACTGGACACAAATGTATGATACATTCACTAAGCATGATAGTGTGTGTGCAGTTCCCATAAACAAGGTTCATTTCATCACTGCAATAGGCTGTGGTGAATTGTCTTCACTCCAAGAGATATTCAAATAATATTTTGCTTCAGAGTGGATTAACATCCAAACAGTTGGAATGCCTTCGTTCTTAGTAAATACACAAGTAAAAATCTAACTTTTTTATTATTATTATTATTATTATTATTATTAAATGGGAATCAAGGGACATTTAAATCACCTTTTTAAAACTACTAGTCTGTTTCATGCTATATGAGTATGACAATTTCAAAGAATGTACTCCCTACTTCTTTTTGACCTTAGAATACCATCAGGCCAAATATTGATATTAATTTCTGAATCATCATTTATTGAAAAAGAACTCGTATTCCTTCATTTGTTTATTTCTGGGGTCTTCCTGCTGAGTGCAGTTGTATTTTTCAGTTTGTCTTTTTATGAAGCTCTTAGTGAATTCTATAATTATTGTGTGTATTTGTTAAAATTATTTATTCTTGGGTTGTTTTTTATAAGTGAGCTACTGTTTGTTTTAGATTATGAAAGATTTTATTTTCCTTCAGTTAATGTAAGTAATGATAATTATGTATTACTGTACAATGTTCTGCATATATGGCTATATATATAATCATGGGAGGCACCTTTTTATTTTATTTTGCATAAAAGTTTACTAACCTGCCTCATATGTTCTACACTGTTCTTTCACTCCTAGTTTCAGTAATCCATTCCTTTGGTGGTTTTGTGTAATATTGAAGGCATATTTGCATTGTTCTGAAGAGAGAGAAATCACCCCTAAGCAGCAATCGTCATTGGCCATTTTGACAGTACTGAGGTGAAGGACAAAATAATAAGGGAAAATATTTCTGCGTTCCAGCTTTTTTGTGTTCTTGAATACCTTCAGTCATAATTGTGGACAAAACTGTCCATCTGATTTAGCTGCCATGTGTTGCTTTTTAAGTTCCTAGTGGTTGTGTTCCATTACAAAGTGTAGCGTTTTTTCTCTGTCTAGTGTCTTGCAAACAGTTGGACAAACCTCGCTGAACCATGTGACTGTAACCATGACCAAGATCTTGCCTGAACTTTACCAGACCTTAAACATACTGCACCGGGGAGATTAACGGGTCACATGGTGCCAGCTCGACCGCATATTCTTCCCTGTTCGAGTAAAGCTCACTTCTGTCTCCACCTTGACTTTTGAAGCCTGCAGCCCTGTGAGGCTTGAATGAGATTGCATGAGTTAATTCCTTGTGCTAAACTATTTAAGGCAGGGGATTAGTGAAGGTCCTCTTGGTAGGGGAAAGGGGGGTTAAGATGCCTTTATTCCTGCAGCTTGGTAATGTGACTAGATAGACAGACAGACACCGCTATACTGTCATCTTTTAGATAGTTGTTTTGTTTTAACTTAGGCCATGTGTCTTTTTAAAAATGCGAGCCGAGAATCACATTGTTTTGACCAACCTTTGACCATTTAGTTGTTTTGGGTTGGGTTTTTTTTTTTTTTTTGGTCATCTTTGTTTTATTCTAATCATGTGCTCCAAAGGTGTTTTGCCATGTACTGTACAAAAATGTGCAATAAAGATGTAAGTGTACTTTTTGCCACATCAGTGTATTTCTGGGCCAATGGTGTTTTTAACTTTTGCTCAATCACTGAATAGACTAAAATAAAAATGGAATAGAAATAGTTTATGTGATGAAAAATCAGTTTGACATTGTACCCAAACATTTACTGTAAGTTAATACAATGTTGCCAAATACGTAACCGTTGCTTGCTTGCCTTGTCTGTTTTTACACCAGTTTAAAAGTATAGTTTTCATGGCCATTGTGTTCTAGATGATCCACAGTGGAAAAGTGATTGCTGAGATAAAGGTTGAAGATGTTGAGCTTGGAGTGTCTTGGCTTTGTGTTGTTCACTTAATTGTACTTTGATGCTGAAAGGATTGGGCATCATCAATGTATTCCATTTACCATGAAGCTGATGTAACACATTCTGATGTTTCACTCTTTAATGGATTTTTAGCTTGATCTACAAAGTAACTAGGTATTCCTGTAGAAAACATTGTCAATCTTTATAATCACTTGTGACGTTAAATTATGTGATGCTGAAAGATCAGCTATGAAAAAAGCAAGAGTCTACAGCCACGCTGTCGGCTTTGTGAGGCTGTACAGTGGTGCTTTGAGCTAAATGCTAATGTCAGCATGCTAACATGCTGTTGTTTAGCAGGTATAATGTTCATCATTTTAGTTACCATGCTAACATTTGCTAATTAGGCCTAAACATAAAGTGCAGCTGAGGCTGATGGAAATTAGTTTTGCAGGTATTTAGTCATGTATTGGAGTGTAAATTTTGACTTGATGATGGTATTACATGAAAAGTTAAGAAATCAACTGATTTCAATTCATCCTGTGTCTAACAAATTTCATGGCAGTCTATTCCATGGTTGTTGAGACATTTCACTCAAATGGTCGCACTAGAGGAAGACTCAGCGGTTCATATTGTGTTGATTTTCTTTTCCTCGTTCAGCCTTCAATAACTTGAAATAAGCAACCACTATCAGGTTCGTAGGAATCAAACACTAAGATACAGAAGAACAAAACTCTCAACTTCTTGAGTACAAAGTCATTTATTCTTCGGACTGCAGAAAGCACAATACAAATCTGGAATACAAAGGGTTTGGATTGAAAATGTAAGACTACATTTCTCCCGACATCAATTTTTAAACCTTTCATACTAAGCTCCTCCTGATGGGATGAGATGTTTCTGGTCGTCAATGACCAAAACACGGAAATCACTGAAAGTCTCTGATTGGCTAAGAAATAAAGGCGGGATTGTATGTCATTACACTTTTACCCACTATTACACAAGGAGACTTTCTGATGGGTAAAATTTTAGAGACACAGGTCATGAGCAACACACGTGTCTGCCTGAACTTTATCCTAGAATTCTGCGGAATAGGAGGATCCGGGCACATAGATAAACCTCCTGGGGAAAAGACTTTCACTGCCTCTCCCCCGTGATAAAAAGTGCTTATCGGGAAACTTCCCAGGCTCTACACAGCAAAATGATCTTGGTTCCCACCAATGTTCGTGTGTTGCTTTTCTGATCATAAATTCAGTGCTTTCTTTGATTAAAATGAAACACATCTAGGAAATACAAATAATATGGTTGCTTTAATAAAAATAAACACATCTAGGTTATAAATTGATTATGCACTAAACACAATTTCCTTCAAAAGTCATCAGGATATATCATCTGGGAACCATGAATGTCTGTACAAAATTCATCCAGCAGATGTTGAGATATTTCTTTGGATAAGTGAAAACTTTGACCTGTTGGTGGCGCTAGATGATAGTCAGAGGGTCAAAAAAGTCATTAGGATTGGGTACCATGGATACCTTGGGTACCATGGATATCTGAACCGAATTTCATGCCAATCCATCCAACAGTTGTCAAGACATTTCACTAAAAGCCAAAAATCTAAATCTGCTAGTGGCACGAGTGGTGAAGTCAATACATCTGGTAGTTGTTGAGATAGTTCAGTCTGGACCAAAGTGCTGGACCAACCAACCTACAGACAGACTGGCGTTGCCCTCCATAAAGCCATAGCATGGCTAAAAATGTAAATGTCAACCAAAAACTGACAGGAGAGGAGTTTTTAAAAAGTGCTTCACAAAAAGCAAACGAAATTAATTAATTATTTGCAATCCAGGAATACAGATAAATATTTCAAGGCAAACAAAAATTAAATGAGCCAACACTGTATGAATGTTTAATTTCAAAAACTGGATCAAGAAGTACAATACAATCAAGACACAACCAAACTACTATGCCCATATAGCACATGACTTAATGTGCTACCTGTTGTTGGTTTTTTTGGTGGTTATACTCCAGAGCTGCCTAATGCTGACAGTTTCAGCTTTTCACAACTGATTATTTGTCACATTGGCCTGCAAAGTTCCAAAAGTTGTTTTTCACTTATCTGATATGTCTAGTTTTCTCACTGGAACCAGAGAACAACTTCCACTGGTTTCCATGAGGAAGGTTGTTTTACACTACTCTGAAGTTGACATACAAAAAAAACAGATGAGCATACAGTTGAGGATAAAATGTTAAAAGGCCCAGAATCTCCTTTAATAATAGGGAAATTTGGGAAAGTAGTAACAGACCAGCATTAACACTCACCTTTCCTTTCTATTTACAATATAGTCATGTGAATGTGACTTTCTAGTTTACCATTTTTAGTTTATTTTTAATTGGGCTACTTTCTCTGTTAAGATAGACACAGACAGTAGAGGAGAGAGAACTCCGGTGGGAATCAGTCCAAGTCCAGTAGAGGGGCATGCAGGGGGGTGGGGTTGCTTCAAAAAGAAGTTTTCTGAGTGTCAACAGATCAGCTGCTGTCGCAGAAGCCTGCAGTGGAAAGAAGACAAAAATTTTGCTTACTACAAAATACCCCATTAGCATGAAAACACAAATGTGATTATATCACACATGCAAAAATCTTATATTTTAAAGTCTACATGTACACAGCTGTAATAATATTGGTGATATTAAGGATTTATAACTGATAAAGTGATTTCTGATCTCATCTTATCAGTTAATCAAGTTAGACAGTAATCACAAGGACCTACTCAACTTAGTTCAGTCAATCATTCACTTGGTCTCTCACGTTATTGAATGACAGACTCACAAATAGATCAATAAATCATTACATAAACAAAAGAGCACTTAGTTGAACTCAACTCACCAGTGTGTGCAACGCGTCTGTATTTGCCCAGCAGGCAGAGGTCCATCTTTTTCTGGTGGACAGTGCGCTGGTCCTCCGGCCTCAGACCGTCCAGATGACGAGAGAATATCATGGAGTAGCTGTCTAGGCAAGTGCCGTCAGAGTCTTGTAGTCTGCAGGAGTAGTGGATGGCGTAGTTATCGTAGTCAGTGTCGATCACCCAATGGTCATCATCTGCGAGCAGTGATGGGTGAGAGAAAAGAGGGGAGGGAGTGGGAGAGTTTAGATTTTTACCAAACCATCCTTTTACAATTTGTGAAGCATTTTTTAAAACTTGCATGGTAAGTGTGAGGGCAAAAAAAGTATGCTACACATTACAATGGACATTTACTGTACGTCTCACAAGTACTTTATGATTCAGAGTTGCTTTGTTGTATGTATATGGAAGCTGATCGCAAGATAAATGCTACTGTTTCAGTTAAAATTGAAGTAAATTCCCCTTTAATCTGTCCTCAAGCAACAGTATAAACATATGGACTCGTCTTCCGTAGATACACATACAGAAGTGCACAAGCATTTTAGCTAACTCACACATTATCCCATTATCATTGACTGGTGTTTGAAACTCCAGACCTTGTGCTTAGAAAAGATGTGATTATCTCTCTTTGACATTGATTATTTTCTGTTGAAAGTGGACTTGAGCACTCTGTCCACAGTTTATATAAACACAATGCTTGGAGTTACAAAGGAGTCCCTTGAATGCAATAACATGGATGGGTATTATGGGTAATACTACAGTTGATACAGAAAATGTAAGTTAACTTAAAAACACAACAGTTTGGTTCAGCACTGGGATCATAGTGACTTTTAAAATCGTCTAAAATTGTGACTCAGGCTCAAATTGTATGAAAGTACAATTAATAAACAACTATACTTAACGTGATTAAGTCAATGACATTTGGACCCCATTTGGTCTAATTAGTGTTCAGGTGTAAATGTTCCACAACTTACTTCCAGTCTGCAGGTAGGATGCAACTCCCCAGTACTTCATCCTGAACTTGGCAGGGTCAGAGGTTTCCTCAAAGGTGGCCAACATGTCAGCACACATTTCCCAATTGCTAGAGGTCAAAGAGAGAGGAGGACATAACGAAAGATGTGAGACAAAATGGAGGCAATAAAGCGGAGAGAAAGCATACTGATTTAAGCATATAACATGTAGTAAGTTGCACAAAGCCACAGTTCAAGTGGAGGAAAAGGTGAGCCTTCACAGTAAAGAGCAGAACTCACTTGAGGATAATGACTCTGCCCTTAGCAGTGGCAGTCATTTTGCCATCATCTGCAACAGTAAACTGGGCCATGATGTTGTCAAGTAAGAACAAACCCTCTGGGTCCTTCTTTGCTATTACATACCATGTCCCCGCATACTAAGAGAAAAAATCCACATGTAAGTCCACTTCACACCTCCATGTTTTTCATTTAAAGTTAAAGCACAGCATATTCCAAGTAAAAGCAGGAATATTTCTTTATGAAATAAGACATAACAAATGTTAGAACTACAGTCTAATTAGTATTACACAAAGTACTTTAAACAGAAGTGATATTCTTATCTATCTCTAACCAAAAAACTTTGAAGATAATACTACAAAGCCAATGTGAATATGATCATAGAACTTAGTAAATCTCTTTATGCTTCCAACTCACCCTGGTCTTGTCAAAGTTCTGCATGACCTGGATGTTGGCCACCTGGCAGTCCTGCGCCCAGGACAAAGCCAGGAGACAGAGGGCCACAATGTACCGCAGCATACTTCAGAGGAAGGAAAAAAGACAGAAAGAAAGAAGGAAAGTGGTTGGGAGGGACAGTTTGAGAGAAGGAGGCACAGCAAAAATAAAAATGTGTGAGAAAAAAAAGTCTATAATTAACTTAGTAAAAACGCAACTCCATTGTCAATGCATACCTGGTTACCAAAATGTGGACAGCTCTCAGAGATCTTCTGGTTTTCTGTCAGGTTGGGGTCTTATATACAGTTGGCTAGCATTGCATAATGACTTCTGAAGATCTGGCCCTCCCCTGTTCTCCCCGGAGCTAGCTTGCATTCCATTGGAAAAACATTTACATAACTGCAGTCCCCCAGTTCTATTGATTTGTATGTTCTGCACATTTGGCCGACCGCCCGTCCATATCCCCCCAAAAATGTGCTTTCCTGTCAGAACTGCTAAGGCATTCTTGGCCTTATGAAAGCAACCACCAGCAAAGCCAAGAGGACCATCTGGAATAAGCTATATGATGCATGTGTACACACATTTGTCACACTCCATATACAAACACCATAGGAACACACTCTGAGAAAACAAGCGAGTTGTACCCTTTGAGTGATTTTTGTTTCCTGTCCCACATGCACAGGCACACAACCCCCTTGTTTGTGTGGAAAAACTGGATAACACTAAATGTGAGTTTTAGCCCTTTCTCCTTTCTTATTTACCAAACAATGTTTACAGTGGGTGTGCATTCATATTATTGCATCAGCTGTTGACTTGATTATGCTGTCAAGGGACTCCTTTGTAACTCCAAGCACTGTTTATATAAATGGTAGACAGAGTGCTCAAGTCCACTGACAGCAGAAAATAATCCATGTCAGATAATCACATATTTTCTGAGCACAAAATCTGGAGTTTCAAACACCAATCAATGATGATGGGATACTGCGTGAGTTAGCTGAAAATGCTTCTGTAGATGTATCTACATAAGATGAGTCCAAGAGAGCTCAGAGAGGAAGACACATCTTTTAAATCATCAACAACATTAAGTTTATCTGCTAAGAACGTTCCTTTATATTACAAATCTGTGACTAATCCACATCAATGAAATTGATCCTGCCTCTTTGCTTTCAAAGAATTGTTGTCATTTAAGAGATCAGTCAGGAATCAACTGTGTATTTTTGTGAAAATGTTTATAGCACTAGAGAAAGTTAATTACTGATTCCTGTGAACACTAAGCTAAAGCAAATGGCTCCCATACTGTTGTAATCTCATGTATACAAGAACCTCTTTATTTCCTATTTAAAAAACATGCTGTTTCCCAAGACCAGGGTCACACAGCTTGTCTCACTTTTCTGACTTGTTTTCAAGTCAAAATGTACATCATTGACAGTACAAGCAAGTTAAGAGAAATACCTAAACTACTCTCTAACACAGGTCTGTGTTTCATCTGACTTAAATCTACTGTGGCAGAATTGTATAAATTGATGCTGTTGTTTTGCACTGAGATCATGTAACCAGTCCTCTGAGGGCTTGGTTGAATAAGAGCACAGCACAGCCAAACATCTGCAGCTTGCATAACCACAGCCCCAGCCAGTCAAAAACAGCGCAATCACTCATTTTCAGCAGAAATAATAGCAGCTGGAATTTGGACAGAGGCAGCAAAGGTTTCATAATCATGAAGATTGGCCAACAATATACGTTACACTGCCAGGTTTGTGTATGCATTTAACATTTTGAGTAAATGGTAATGTCATGCTTAAAGCAGGAGTCAGTTTCTTGTTTTGAGGGGGTGTGAAACTTAAGTAACTCAAAAAAACAAAAACAAATGATCCCCTACAAAATTGAGGTTTTGGGCAAAAGACCTCATGGCTAAATAAACTGCTTCCATCTGAGCTTTTAAAGCTTTAAAGATGGAAACTTGTGTAAACTGAGTGTTTTGTCCACCCACCAAATTATAATACAATCCAATCAGACATCACCACTACCTCCAGCCTAAAGTACCAAAGAGATGAATCAACAACAAAGATAGTATAGTTGTAGGGTGATTTTAGTGGCTTGAAGTAGATTGTACCGGTGTAGTTTTTAAACTGGTAATTACTTGATTAAGATTGCACAGTGTGGAGCCCGCACCAATTAAATCACGTCACTTCAGGTGTTTTTACTAGCTAATTAGTTTTAGTTTTGAATACCAGAAGAACTGTAAATGAGGTCAAGTTTGGGAAATTTTCATCTATTGTCTAAAGTGAGGCTATGCAACTATGCAATACAAAATATCACATTGTTCCTCTTACAAATGATAAGTTGAATTCATAATCAATTAAACCTGTAATTACTACATGTGGCCACAGTGGCTGCTGTTCAGTACCCAAACACACAAAATGAAATAAAAATCACTTTATTTTAGTACATACATTTGTTAAAAAGTAACACAATCAGGAAAAATACTCACATAACTGAGTCCATTCAGTTAGGAAAGAAAATACTGGAATTGGGTTTCAGAAATATACCATTATTCATCATTACATTTAGCTGCTTTGCCTGTTTGTGTCTGTCTTTCCTCTTTCGCACACTAACACCCAACCACTTCTCTCCTGAAATGGGCTGCCTGCTCTAATAATTTATTTCCACAACACCTCACATCCACACACTCAGACACACACCTTTTGTAGTTCTCCCTTGATAAGCTTGTCTTTATCCCCACAGCGAAAAATAGTGGGGAACTCCTGATCTTACCAGCCTGCCAGGAGCTAACCAGACAATGCACTCAGTTAATAATAGCCAGCCATCTTTGTTTAGGGCCTTTTCAGACGTCCAAGTCTCACTAATTGGCCAATTTCCAGTTCTGGGACTGATACCTCAATGATAATGCTGATTTAATTAGCGCACACAGGTAGGCTGCTCACACATTTAGAGCATTAGATAGCTACCGTTATGGCTCTGAACATGATCACTGCCGGTGGCTGACACTATTTAGGTACTTTCTCTGCTGAAGCAACAAAAACAAGGATAGAACAGTGGTAATACCTAATGCAGGGTTAGCTCACTGAGAGGTTATTTGAGGCAAGATGTCTCCTGCTTGCTCAAATTGTTTAATTAGCAAGTAAACAGGGCTGACACATTAAATTGTTAGATTGGAACAGTAGGCTGCTGGTGTGAGCCCAGTAACTGGCTTACAGAAGACCTTTGTGTGAAGCAACTGTATTCAGTGAATGTTGAGGTGCTCTTTAGAAGCCTCCACAGGTCTTAGCAGCCAGTGGTTGGAGTGTCTCCACGGTGTAAAGGTGTGTGTAGTTTCATGTAGCCTATGGAGATATGGTGACATGTGAAAACCACCTGAACCAATGAGATAGGACACCGTCCACATACTGTCCTGATGTAGCCAATGCATCCAACCTGGCAGTCGACCTGACAACAGTCTCACTCTCTCCTGCGTCCTGCTTAAGATGGGGAGGATTGCCCAATATAAAATGATCAGCGTTGGGATTTGCGGGTTAAGGACGCTTATAGCAGGGGTTTTAATGTCATGACGTCACATTCATTAGCGGCCACTTTGATCCTTTCAGCCTCTAAGCCGCACTCTGTCCTATTCTGTCTGTCGCCGGACACGGGACGTGTTAGTGACTCCCTCGGGGACCGTGGAGGAGAATGCACGTCCGCACAAACGGATGCTACTGAGCCACCCAACCGCGTAGGCCACAGAACAGCTCCCCTCTCCATTTTTTTTTATTTTTTTTTTTATACATATCCCTGCAGGTGATGCTTTTGTGAAAAGACGGGAATACAAAACTACTCGAGTTCAAAATGGCAGACAAGGATAGCGTGGAGAAATACCTGGAGAACAACCCACAGTTCGCTAAAGAATACTTTGATAAGAAGTTGCGTGCTGAAGCCCTTTCCGCCGCCTTTTCTGCACCTGTCGACATCAAAGACACCGCTTCCTTCAAGGATGTTAACTCAGTTCAAGAGGCCGCCATCATCTTCGAGATGGTCCAAGAGTTGCAGAAACAAGGAGCCATGGAGCAGTCCCTTCACAAAGTGTTGCAGAGAGTTGCCCTGATCTTACAGGCCGACAGGGTCAGTTATTACTCATGCCGGGCCAGAAACGGAATACCCGAGCTCGCCACTTGCCTCTTTGACGTGACTCCAACATCCAAATACGAGGCAAACGTGGTCCATCCGCAGGGTGAAATTGTGTTCCCTCTCGATATGGGTGTTGTCGGTTTCACCGCACAGTCCAAAAAGCCACAAAATGTTCCTGACGTCTCAACGGTGAGAAGTAGCCTAATGAAGTAGTCTACCCGCGCTCTGTAGTGCGCGCGCTCTCCAAGAAAGTTGTGTGTGCGTGACTGTATCTGTCAAAAATCATATGGAGAAATTTCGTTGTTTCTGCAACGTTATTAGTGAAAATGACCTCTATTGGCTTGGTGGGTCTAAATGTGCACATCAAATTTGATTCCCAAATTTGGGACATATAGAAATCACCTCCACACTTTCTTCACTTTGGATCACTATTTATTTATAGCCTAACATACATGATGAGGTTCTTGCAATTGTTGCTTTAAAATAAGTGAAGAGTTTAAAAAGAGTTCAGGGGACTTCAAATAGCTTCAAATAATGATATTGAAATAGCCTATATTAGTGATACACAACTCTGTTGTCAAAATTAATGATAAAACATATGGGGGAAAGGGTTTTATTTTGAATTATATCCTTTGATATATTTTTATTACTTGTTTTTATTATGAGCGTCAGTTTTGGTGTGCAACAAGATTTCTGAAAACCCAGCAGATATTAATTATTTCTTAACTACCATCCCTATTAGACATCAGTTGTATTATCAAAGAAGAATATGGTACTGACCCGTCTTGTCCACTGAAATGTGAATGCAATATTGATTACCAAATACACAACAAATTGCACTTTATTTAAAAAAGTAAGACCAGACAGCATGCTACCCTCTATTTGAAAAAAGTCATTGTTATATACTTTATGAATATGAATCTTTCAGTCTGTCAGGAAGTTAATGAGCATATGAAAAACAACATTGGACTGCATAAAAATGAAATGAACAGTGTAAATGTGAATTTTGTTGTTGTATGTCTGTGATGTCGTTTTATATCCACCTTTGGATTCAACCAAACCTCACGTGAAGTTTTCTTTTTCTCTCGATACAGAATAAAAAGTTCTGTGACTTTGTGGACAAACAGACTGGATACAAGACTAAATGCATGCTCACTTTCCCTCTGATGGCTGACAAAGAGTGCCTTGGAGTCGTCATGGCACTAAACAAAATAGGAGCGGATACGTTCTCTGCAGAGGATGAGGCGGTAAGAATACACACTTAAACATGTACATCCACTCTTATCTGTAGTGATTTACTGCGTGAGCTGGAACCAGATTGTGTTTTGGACACTGATGCATGGCTGACACTAACTGCTTCATAAATTGAACCAAAATTTGACCACTATAGTATCATTATTAGGTCTGCTTTGTCTTAAGAAGTAACAGCTAAAATACACCCTATTTTGCAGGAATTCTCTGCTCATCATATCCATAGTTGCTTGTCTGCTACTTTAAAAAGCCTGTGCTTGAAATTTGTAACTAAATAAAGATTATTGCTGTAATTACATCTCACCAGTAGGGTGCAAAATACTCCCATTATGTCAGTGGAAGCCAATCAGACCTGACTGCCCTAATGCGGTTGCTTTTGAGCATTCGACTTGAAAAAAGGCATGATGATTTAACTGGGAATATGTTATCTCTGTGGTCTATATCAGAGAACATGCACTACTGTCTCTTATTATTCAGAAGCCAAAAACACACACTGGGGCACAGTTCCATAAAGACTGAACTGGGTCAGATGGAAATTATGTTTTTACAGACTATTGAGGTTGATTCTCAGTTATATTGGTGATTCACAGGAACTGAAAGAGAGAGTAAAGAGATCTAAGGAGAGGATCTCCAATCCTCTCCTTAGAGAGAAGATGCATAAAATGTCTGATACCTCTGCATTCTTTTAGTTTGGTATATAGACAGAGAGGTAGTGATTGTTTACTTCTCTTTATCTATATTATTTCTTTTGGGCAAAAATCTTGCATCTCCAAAATGTAAACTTCAGTATGTAAGAAAAACGCACTTGTGTACTTTGATCAATCATCAAATGGTTTGGCAACCTGCAAAGACCTATGAAATGTTGTATATCTATGTAAATCCAAATACAAAATATGTGTAATCTGTGTAAAGATTAGCCAAATGTGGACTTAAAAGACCTTATGAAGTTTTGTTTACCTGTAGTGCTATTTATCCATCTAGATTGTTTTGGTGTGAGTTGCTGAGTTTTGGAGCTATCGGTCGTAGCGATATTTGCCTTTTTTCGATATAATGGGACCAGATGGCACTCATTAACAGCAATTTCTCTTTCCAGACCTTGTTGTGAACAGTTTCATGTAGGAACTATCAGTAGAAAGAAAATAGTTCCTACATGAAACTGCTCACAACAAATCTGTGGATTATCTTGAGTAACCGGGTTAAATATTTAAACCGGGATAAATAGCACTACAGGTGAGAGGAAAAATATGGATTTTTGATTTTGGGATGAACTGTCATAAATATTTACTGATCAGTTAAATCTAAATTTCATCATATGTGAGCAACATTCTGAGGATACATACTCTATACACCCATGTGCCACAGTCTTAAATCTGCTGTTGTGTATTAATGAAACTTCTAATCTGATTTGGTCCTTAGCTCTTCCACAAGTACATGAACTTTGCTCAAGTCATCACCCTGCAGCACTACACAGCCTACATGTTCAATGTGGAATCCAGAAGGAGTCAGGTAAACTGAACTGCTGCTATTTAATAAATAAATGCTCTAAGTACCCTTTGAGTCAGGGAAGTAGTTAAGAGTAGATATGTAATACTGTGATTACTGTGTTATCCAGTGGAAACCTCCCATCATTAGGCACTGATGAATACTGTGTCTACTGTGTTAGTGTTAGTTACCTGTTGGTATTTCTAAACAGAGTTCATGCTATATGCCATAGATAAACATTTAATTACCCGCATTCATTGCCGTTCTTTCGCTTATAGGTGCTGCTCTGGTCAGCCAGTAAAGTGTTTGAGGAGTTGACAGACATTGAGAGACAGTTCCACAAAGCGCTCTACACTGTCAGGACCTATCTACAATGCGAACGATACTCAGTGGGTCTGTTGGACATGACCAAAGAGAAGGTTGGTCTTGCAGAATAGATTCAGTTTTACAGACAGGATTAAATAGATAGCGTTCATGGCTACAGCTATGAATAACTTAAAACTATTATTGCCTGTGTTATTTTCCTGCAGGAATTCTATGATGAATGGCCGGTGAAACTGGGAGATGTGGAACCCTATAAGGGACCAAAAACACCAGACGGCAGGGTAACAAACTCATTTTCTCCTCATTAATTCAGTTTTGTAGTACTTTAAATCCTATTCTCTTCAACTTATATATTCACTAATGTAGTTTGAAGATGATCGAGAATTTCTAACAGGCTTCTGCTTTTTATACAGGAAATCATCTTTTACAAGATCATTGACTACCTCCTTGAAGCCAAAGAAGAAATCAAAGTCATACCGTGAGCAGCATTAGCTATATGCTACAAATCCACTCAAACTAATAAATTTCAAAATACAGAACAGTTTCAGTGACTTGGGATCAAAAAAATTACATTTCTTATTTCAAAATAAAAGTCCTCACATAGTTTTAATAAGAATCTGATCTCACACTCATTAACATTAATACAATTTAAAGCCCAAATTTAAATTGAAAGCTAAGAAAATGGAAGTATCCTATATATTTTGAAAGACATGTTCACAGACAATTCTGGGGGTTTCTGATGAGTTATTTGGATATGTTTTTTTGTAGAAGAAACATAATGCATGAGAGCCAGCACTGTTTATCTTGCTTCTCAGGGAATAAGTTGCTCACTCCAGCTCACACAACGCTGTATGTTTCTCTCTTTTTCAGTGGTCCGCCTGCAGATCACTGGGCTCTAGTTAGCGGACTACCAACCTACGTTGCAGAGAATGGCTTTGTAAGTCTGTCACAGCCGTTGCAGGGCAATTCATTATCAGAATTCACTAGAATTATAAAAGAATGAAAATAGAGGGGAACTTACATGTGGAATAGGCACAGAGAAATATCAACATCTAATGTAGTAACATAAGAATGTAGTGAAACAAAGGGCGCACGGACAAATTCAGTCACTCTACACTTAAATACACTCTACACTTTGTCCAGAAAATAAGCTAGTGGTATGTATCAATTGGAATACTGTGAAGTGATTTGGTAGTTATGTGACAATTTATAGCACTGAATATATGACAGGTAATAAACAAGTTTTAGATAAAACAACTTGTAATGTAATGTAATCATTTCATTCATTTAATCCCAATTAACAATTTATAGATTTTACTGTTTGAAAAAGTTGAACATATTGCATTAAACATACTAAAATTCCATACAGTAAATTAAACATGACTTATAACAATTAAAGGTATACAAATATAATTTATTTAAAGGTTATTGCAAAGATTGATTAGCAATAGCAATTATGAGTAAAATTTACAAAGTAAAGTGCAGGACTTTAATATTTTAATGTGACTGCCTGCAGATTTGCAACATGATGAACGTGGCTGCAGATGATTTCTTCACTTTCCAGGTGAGGAGACTTTTACTGTCCATCCACATATAGAACACATTCAATTGTGTATGGCCACCTTTGTATCCACTATACAGCTGATTTCACATATATGCACACAATAGAATACACATCAGTATCGGTTTTGATATACCTACACACATTAAGGCCCTTCCTCTACAATATGCAGATTTTATATCATACTGTTTTGATGCTCATATTCAATAAGAATGGAGCCGCGGTTGAAAACCGATTGCATGGTTTGAATATTTAATTTCAATGTCTTTCAGAAAGAGGCTGTGGATGACACAGGTTTTGTCATCAAGAACGTCTTGTCGCTGCCCATTGTCAACAAGAAGGAAGAAATTGTGGGCATTGCCACTTTCTTCAACAGGAAAGACGGCAAGCCATTTGATGAACACGATGAACAGATCACTGAGGTCAGCACCATGCTTTCTCTTTTTTTCTGCTGTCACCATCATACAGTGTGTCTCATTTGGGATATCATGTCATTGTCTGTCTGTTTAGATGCACTCTTGTCAACATTCTGCACCACAGGTTTCCCCCATAAAGGGAAAGATTTGTTCTGATTTTGGAGCATGTTGTAGCATAAATTTACATGTTAATGAAGGTAAGATCCTAAAACAGCAGTAACTTCATAATGGAAATAGTTGCCACCCAGTGCATTCATTAGCTTAATTAATGGGGTAATCACAATAATTAGAAATACATCGGGGTAACACAGGGGGGCAGCTCAGTTGCTTCTTGTTTAGATGTGTTTCTCCTCTCTCATGCTTTCTCACTCTCATTGTTCGTACCAGGCCCTGACACAGTTCTTGGGTTGGTCAGTGCTGAACTGTGACACCTATGACAGGCTGAACCGTATGGAGTACAGGAAAGACATCGCCCAGGAGATGCTCATGTACCAGAGCAAATGCACCAATGATGAGATGCAGTCCATTCTGGTCAGTATCAGCCTGACGTTCCTCCACATTTTCCTCTCCAGAAGCCTACCTTTGAGCTCCCAGCATTTGATCAGGAGGCCACTCAAGCAGGAATTAAAAGTAGTCAAAGGTTAATGCACCATTAATAGCTTTTTGATTAGCAGTCCTCCAATACCAGCTGTTAGAGGTCACGATGACATAACATTTCACTGCTTGGAGCACTTGTCTGAAGTGTATGAAAACATAATACCATAATATTTTCAGATTTTCTGCTTTTTCCCATCTAGGAATTCAAGCTGTAAATTGCTGTAGATGATGGCTGCATGCTCATGGGTTGAGTGTAAAATGCCATTGTAAATTATTGTTCTCTCTTTTATAACCAGAACACTAAAGAGAAGTTTGATTCAGAGCCAGAAGACTGCGACCAGAAAGAGATGTACAAACTATTGGTATGTTTTGTTTAAACCTTTAGGACAAAAACTAACAATGAAATGAAACAGTGTGATACATACGATTATTACAGTACTCACTTATCAAAGCACAGGCACTGGCAAACCAAATAACTGTATGAATAAGATTATGAATTTGAATATCTGTACACTTAATTCATTTAATATCATCATTATTTAGGATAATGGGAATGGATTTTAGAGACAAATTAAATTCCTTTGAAAAATGCATTTTTTCTTTACTGTTAACTCGAGACTGACATGTGTACTTTTTGAGTATTGAAGGATTCATGGATGTGTTCTGTGTGAATTGCATTGTGCAGAAAGCAACCTGCCCGCCAGCTGACAATGTCACTGGAGAGAATCTGTACCTGTTCTCCTTCAGTGACCTCCCCGTCACAGAGCACGACCTTATCAAAGCCGGCATTCGCATATTCTTTGAGCTCGGAGTTGTTGAAAAGTTTAAAGTTCCCGCAGAGGTGAGTCATGTTGTGAGACACTTATCTCGATTTGCCTGCAGATGCTGCTATTGTCTAGCTGGGATATAATTGTCTGTACTGGGCTCATTATTCTCTTTTGTTCCCCCCCAAAAGCTGGGATTTTATTAGTATTTACTCAAAATACATATGAAAAAGTGGAAATTGATTAGATTAAAGAACTTTTAAGTGTAAACATATAATCTACGTGAAATGTGAGTACTTTAAAATATGTCAAGAACAGAAACAAAGAGTCTTAGGGATGCAGATACAAATCTGAGTGATACTCGGCGGTGTAGCTGTGAAGGCAGAGTGGGTTTCTTTGGGCACTGGGATAAAAGTGTTTGGGGTTTTTTTTAAACACGTGTACATCAGACTGAGCCATGGCTCATCTGAAAGCCATCTAAAATGATAACATTTTGTTCTTTTCTCTCACTTTGTTCTCTGAATCCACCCTCTCCCCCTTTCCATCTCAGACGCTGACCAGATGGATGTACACAGTGAGGAAGGGTTACCGTGCCATCACCTACCACAACTGGAGGCACGGCTTCAACGTAGGCCACACCATGTTCTGCCTGCTGCAGGTAACACCTGGACAACATCTGCTGCACCTACAGTAAACCCTAGCACTAAACCTTACAAATGAACAAGAGTATGTTCTAAGTTGCTGTAGCTTCATCTCTTCTCTTTTATTCACATCTCCACTTCACAACTGCAGACTTCTCAGTCTGTTTCTTGTAGAACTTTTACACTAGAGCTTACTGCACAATATTTAACACAATACATGTGGTGACAGTTCAACACAGGAATGTGTGAACTACCTATATATGCTCATAACATTATATTTATAATGTATTTATATTTCTTCATAAAGCGAATTTCACCAATACAGGTAAAATAAAATGTATAAGTATGTATAACGACATGAGTGCATTGCAGAGAATTCAAGTGAGTATTGACAGTGCCCAATGTTTTGCAGTTTCTGGATTTAAATGGTCTAAAAACAGGCTACAAATGAGAATAATCTTTTGTTTTTTTAATCATGGACAGAACAGATAATGATTTTTTTAGGTGGCCATAATCTATACCACACACCCAAATACCTGCACATACTAATCAATGATTTGTCTCTTCTGCCTACAGACAGGGAGGCTGAGGAAGTACTACTCTGATCTAGATGCCTTTGCCATGGTGGCTGCTGCTTTCTGCCACGATATCGACCACAGAGGGACCAATAACCTCTACCAGACAAAGCAAGTCAAAATATATGATTCTGTGTGTGGAGGAAGTTAACGTGCACATGTGTCGCCTGTGTGCCAATTTATTCTCCTATCTTTGTCTCTTTTTTTCTGTAGGAGCGCATCTCCTCTGGCTAAACTTCATGGCTCCTCCATCATGGAGAGGCACCATTTGGAGTACAGCAAGACGCTCATGGCTGAGGAGGTATGACACATTATTGGACAATAAATTAAAATAACAGACTTAAAGAAAAGGCACGAACATTTTGACCACTCCTCGCTGTCTCTCACAGAGCCTGAACATCTTCTGCAACCTCCAGAAGCGTCAATTTGAGAATGTGCAGCACTTGTTTGACGTCTGCATCATCGCCACTGATCTGGCCCTTTACTTTAAGTAGGTTTTCTGAAATACTGCACTCAGACCAGTAGCAGCTACCATGCTACAGCCACAGTTAGCAACATACATGAAATAATGCTAGTGAAAGACTAGCTGACTATAGCTGATGTTGCTCAGAAGTGTAGCAGCAGCCGATCAACGTTCGTGACTCAGTATGTTTTATGGAATTTGCGTATTTGCTTAGTTCAGTTGGTCTGATTGATGGTCTGCTATCTCATCTGTTTGTCCTCACACAGAAAGAGAACCATGTTCCAAAACATTGTGAATGCCACAGAGCCGATGGCAGATGAAAAGGAGGCCATTGCCTACGTTTCCAACAACGCCACCAGGAAGGAAATCGTCATGTATGTAACCGATTCAAGCAGAGGATAATACAGCTGAGATTCTGTCCAGTTTACTTTAAAATATATTTGTGAGAAGATTTCTGCAACAGTAGACCCTTGCAAATCATCAGCATCAGTAGCGGTGTGTCATCTGTCTGTCCCTCACCTCCAGGGCCATGATGATGACAGGTTGTGACTTGTCAGCTATCACCAAACCCTGGGAGGTACAGAGCAAGGTAGGTGGCCTTCACATGAGCTGGTTAAAGAATATATAGTGAAGCTCACAAGAAGCAAAAAATACACAGAAAGCACAGGAGCAAATTTTACAAATAATACAGTTTTCATGTAGTTTGTTCTGCTAACATTATTAATATTTTCTCCTGCCTGTCCTCAGTCTTTGATCAGGTTATTCAGCTTGAAATATGTTTGGTTCTAGCTCAGTAACTTAAACAATAATGTTTAAACAAACTAGGTTCAATAGTCCACTTGTATTACTGTATTTGTTGTTACTTTGAGATCAAATGCTAAAGGCTTTACAGAAGGTAAAAAATAAGTTTCATATTTATAGCTGGCAGAAGAGATCCTGTCCTGCTGAGATGAAGTCCATCCCATGTACATGTAAATACTGTAGGTTCGAAAGGATTGAAACTAACCCTCATAAGATAAAAGAATGTCCTGAGAGTGAAATATGTTTTTGCTACTCATTCGCAATCCTTTCCTCCCTATATTTGTCTTTTATTTCACCGTATCATTCTTTGTTCCTCTGCATGTCTGTTCCTCTTCAGGTGGCTCTGATGGTCGCTGCTGAATTCTGGGAACAGGGAGATTTGGAGAGAACTGTTTTGGACCAACAACCAATTGTAAGGCTCATACCCCTCCTGTGCCTTCTCTTCCTTTCACATGAATTTTTTATTTTTTTTTATTTAGGTTTCTCAGGATTTGTTTTCCATCTGAAACTCTCTCCTCTGTCTCTCTCAGCCCATGATGGACAGAAACTGTGCCGAACAGCTACCCAAGATGCAGTGTGGTTTCATCGACTTTGTGTGCTCATTTGTATACAAGGTAATGAACAGCTTTTAAACCGCACAGCTTCACCATTTTTCCTGAGAAAAATGACAAGTTTTATATTATTTATATTTATATTATAAACAATGAAGGGGGAGGTGACAGTTTAAAGGTTGATTTCAATGGCATGAAAAAAGACAGACATGGATTTTGCAAAAGAAAAAAAGTCTGGCCTTTGCTTTGTGTTGCAGCAATTCATTGATTTTCAGCAAAGCGAAGCAAAGCTCCATAAAAAACACATTCTGAGTAGTTTTGATTCAGTTCAATTTAATTGATTTTGATACTTTCGAAGAGTATGAGCTCTACAAATGTAAACTGTAAAAGTAACTAAACTGAGCCATTAACTTCACTCCGAGGCCCTAGTTTAAAGTGTGACCTAACAATTATTTTTTTTAGTGATTAATCTAACGACTAATTTATCGATTATTCTAAAGATTTTTTTATTCCTTGATTAATATCAATAATATAATATACAATTAATTTACCCCAAAAATATCAAAAACATGTCTCATTAATATTTCAATATTATTAATTTTCTCTTAAAAACAAACAAATGTAACAAGAAACAAAGTATGTACTGCAGGGCATTTGTCTATTGAAAATATTATAATATTTGAAAGAATACATTTATATATTTCCCTATTTCTAGTAGGTTATTTCTTATGTTACCATTTTAATTCTACTTAATTCACCACCTTATTTTAGTGTTTACTCACAAACTACTCTAATCTCCTCACCTTGCTTTTCCCTTCAATTCCCTCCCCCATTCACACACACACACCCCTGCACCTCTGGTCTCTGCACACACTAACTTGCCCCCACTTGCCTCTTTCTGTATCTCTCTCCACGTATGTGTCTGCACTGTTTACTTTCTTCGTCAGCACTATGTTTTATAAAGTCGGCCAAAAAACACAAGTTCCATTTTGGATTTTTTGGATTCCGTTTCACAACAGTAGGTGAGCCGCGTGTGGAGGAGTCTTGTTGTTAATGACGTCACCTGTCGAATCAATCGAAACTAACGTGGCACCGAAAACATCGGCACCAACAGGTGCTCTCTCAAGATTTTACAAAACAACGGCATAAGTAGGCCTACATAAACAGAAGAGTTACTCTGTGTGTGTTTCTCTGCAGAGCATGTGCGACTGTCCGTAGACCGCATGGGAGGGGTAGAGCGAGGGGAGATTGTGGGCGAGGTTTTAATGCTCCAGCTTGTCCTGCGGGGGAATCCATGCTTTGACTGGGTGCAGCCATACTTCATTGTGACGCATCAACGCACGATACGCAAATCAACGTATTTCCGTAATCAATTACGATGAATCAATGAATCATCCCAGCCCTAGTGACTTCTATTTTCAAGGTCATAACATTTATTTTCAAGCCCTCTCCCAACTGTGCAGTAAATACCTATTTGTAAAACCTGGTGTATGTGTTCAGTTTTGGATGAGACTGTGTCAGAAAGGTGTAGCTTCAACTCTGCTATGACAGAGCTGAATTACTAACACTATGTACAGCATATGGGGATTGATCTTAATGTAGTCTAATAAAAAAAACTGACTATTGACTTTTGAGTTAAATTATTTCTCATACAGTCTCATTATTAGCTTTACAGAGGTGGTGTTGTAGCTTCAACCATCTTAAGTTGGATAACAGGATGTATAGATATGGACCTGTTGAACCCAGATGGCCCCAGGAGGAATGTCAGTTAGCTATTTGGCAGTTTGTCAGGATGGCATTTGGACAAGAACACACACATCCATCACTATGGATATGTGTTTGTTGTCCCTGTCGATGGTCTAAGAGGCATATTGTTTATTTACAACAGCAAAAATTTTCTTTTTGTAAGTTCTTCTCCCTCTACAGTATGTATCCCACAATGTGAATAGCATATAATTGCATTCAGTGTATTTTTTTTCTTTCACTTATCAGGAGTTCTCCAGGTTCCACAAAGAGATACAGCCTATGTTTGATGGTCTGAACAACAACAGGGCACATTGGAACGAGCTGGCTGAGGTATACAACGCAAAGATGAAGGCCATTGAGGATGAGAAGAAGAAACTGGAAGAGGAAGAAGCCAAGAAAGGTAAAAAAAAAAATAGATCTGTGTATATTGGTCAGTTGATGGCCTGATCAAGATCAAGTGTTGAGAATCATCCCGTATCAAAACAAAATTTTTTTATTTCTGTGTGTTTATCTAGCTGGAGGCGACGGAGGGAAGTCAAAGACCTGCACCATCTGCTAAGGTTCCCCGGTGCTTGGATCTGGACTGATGCGGTCTGGTTATTCTTGTCTGACAACTAGTCTAGTTGGGGCTTGACTAGGCTAGCTTGGTCTGGTCTGATCTACACCAGTGTAGTTCTCTCTGGTTAGGTGCTGTCCGCTCCGGTGCAGTCTGGGTCCAGCCCTGTTTGGTCTGGTCTGGTTCAGTCTAGCCTACTTTAGTCTAGTGTAGTCAGGTCTGGTCTGCGGTCCAGTCAGCCTAGATATTCTCCAAGGAGGGAAGAGTCAGAAACATTACCAAAAAGTAATGTTGGGACTCTGACTGCAAGAGAAACCGTTTGACTCTGAAGATGTGATGTATTTGAAACTTAATCTGCTTCGTACAACACACAGCCATGCACATTTGAAACCCAATATCTACATGGACAACATATATTTCCCTTTAACATATTAATAATCTAAACATTTCTGACATATGGTTTGAAACCACGGTTGGATGCAAATGTTCCAAGTCAAGCTAAAGTACAGATACAAACTCTTTAGTATAAATAGCTCAAACAGGGTACTGCTTGTGCTGCATGTGGGGTGTATACATGCCAAAACAATAGTTTTCACATGGTGTTCCTATTAGCAGTCATTTACTACACAGTATAGTAGTACTGTAGGTTGCACAATGCACTTAGCTGCTGTTTTGGCAGTGGCAGGCCATGAATGGAGGATGGGAGGGCAGGCAGGGACTAACCACGTAACTTTATACTTACTGGGATCAGAGGAATGGGGTTAGAATTATGTTTTTGGTTAACAGTTCATGTAGCATGAGTTGTGGAATTCATTCCTTGAACACAAGCCCAGGAGACTGCAATCTGAAGGATCTGTCAATGCTGTATAACAAACCTCGAAGCTCAGATACTACAGCAAATGATTACGCTCAATCAACAAGGGCTGATGTTCTCTTACCTCAAAAGGCACTGATGAGTTGTGTAAGGGTGAATTTATTGTTATATGCAATCCATCTATATACATATATTTTTTGGATTCTTTGTCTGACAATTTTGTACTTGAACTGTCTTCATGGACAGAGAGTTTGAGACGAGCTTTGAGAGAGGGCGTTGTGAATATGTGAACAAATGCACTCTAAAATCAAATTCAGGCATTTAGAAAATGTGTTGAATTTGTGCAACTTTATTGCCAGCTTTGAAAAACACCTTTAAGCTGGTATTTTTATGTCCAACCACCTGGAGAAATACCTGAAAAGGGTAATATATATCATATTTACGCCAGTGTTTAGAGCAAAATTACAATTCCATATCAATTCAAAAAAAGATAACTTCTTTTAAACGTGCATGATTTCACATGTATATAGTTTATTACATAGAAATTGTAAAATGTAAATTGTGTAAACTTAAGAATATTTGAAGCATAGAACTGATTTGAAGGATGTACAAGTAAAAGCAACCTTTGCTTCTTCTAAGGAGTCAAACAGGGCACAGTAGATCTACCTCTCCTGTAAGAAGATTTGATAGGATTTGATTGCCAGCCAGCGTTTAAGATCCACACGGCTTTAGACTTTAAATACCCTTCTTACAGAGGAGGTAAAGCAGGCTACCAAAGCCTTACATGTATGTGCAGACAACTTGTGTTTATGTGGCGGATGCAACTATAGCATCATTGATTGTGTGACAGGCCAAAGTCCTCTGCTTCTTTCGTCACTGATGCAACAGTGTGATGAATCATGCAATAACTGCTGTTTGATGTCAACTCAGTGTGAATCTCCCCACAACACCTCTCCATGTAAACCTGAAATGACTTGATCTTATCAGGCATCTGAGTTGACAGCGCACCCCCCTGTGAACTTTCTGAAACACTTTTAGCAATGTCCCTCCCGGGTGCAAAGGCAAGCTGCAGCTCTTAACTTCCTGTTACACAATGTCATCTCCTCTAATCAACGGGGCATCAATCAAAGGCACTTAATCCTATCAGAATGGCTTTGGGACTACCTGGAAACTCCTTTTCTGCTGCTTAAGGAGAAGCGAGGAGCTGTTTTGATTACTGGAGCCAAACTAGGCAAAAAACTTTTACTGAATCAACCCCTGAGTGATATGTTTTAATGATTTAACCATGAATTTACCTCAGTGTTCCTGCTGCACACATTTTATATGGATGGTTACACCACCAGTTCTGTCTCCAGTGATAAAACAAATGGCACCTTGCTTTTCCTTCAAGGATCCTTTGTGAGATACCAAATAATGCACTGTATACTTTCTACTTATCCCATCAACTGTCTTTAGAAATCTATCATTTGACGTATGAAATGACCTCTACTGTATGTATGTGTCATGAGATGTAATATGCGTAAGCAAATAAAAGAATTTATGGAGGTGTAAGAATAGAGAGAATCACTTTTTCTCAGTATGAAAATTAATTAAGACGCACAAAGGTGATACGTTATCTCTTATTCAAGCTTGACTCATTCACATGAAGGTTACACAGAGACAGAGAATGCAACCTTGGGCTTAGCTGCGACAGCGCTTCGTTCTTAGTCATATATCGTGCAGGGATCTTAGAGGCTCCAAAGCTGGATGAGCCTCTTGGGAAAAAGGATCAGTGGATTGGTTCTGATCCCTGCCCAAGACACTGTTGTCTGGCTATGTTGTTCAACATCCTGTGTCCTGCTGTCTGCAGATTCTGCATGATTGCGTGGTGTTTTGTCATCATTTTAACAGGTATACAGTCATTTAGAAGACAATAAACTTCGCTCTGTGAAAGGAGTACAAATCTTTTAAATTAAGAGCAACATTGCTGCATCAGTGCACTCCTGTATGTGTGTAGTTTAATGGCAGGATGCTGCTGAGGCCTCCCCTGACAAATTCTGTGGGACACTTCAGCTTGTCAACCCCTGCATCAACATGACCAAAATATGAATGTTAAATTTAAAGTCCCCCTCCACTCAAAAATGTGTTTTGCCTATTATTCCTTTACTTGGATGTTTCCAAGCTTCATTGTGCAGAATGATTTATGTGCAGAGTTTGACACTCGAAGGCTGTTTTCACATCCATCTGCTGAAGGGGGAAGGTTTCTCTGTGCTCACCTTAAATTTGAGTTGAAGACGTGCATCATTTTGTATGCAAGTTACTAGAAATCTTGTCTCTGGTGGTTAAACTTATTTACATATCTACATATTCATACAGTATGTTCTAGATTCAATGAGGGAGAAAGAGTAGATGTAATTTAAAGTATTTTAAAATAGCTGTTTACTTTTTTGTTGAAAACCCATATGAAACAAATAATTTTTCAAGGAGAGTGTTATGTGTCTGAAAATATGGTGGCAAGGGGAGCTTTAAATTTTAAAAAGTTGTTGTTATTTGGGATTAATAAATTCCTTCCAGGACATTTGTAAGGGCCCTAAACGTGCGCACACGTGAAGGCAAGAAAACAGATGTTGACAACACAACTGATCAACTGTAAATGCATCCAGGTGTACAAGTACAGCCAGGGGCCACATCATGTCCTACAACCACTCAAAAACAACAGGCTGTTATTACTCAATGTACCATTAACTACACTTAACCACCTGTTAGCTTACATTGCCATGAATCACACAGTAAATCTCCTGAGAAAGCAGAGAAGAAAGTTATAACGAGACATACAGAGCAGTAAGAGGTAAAGTAATTGTCTTTATTTAAGCCAAGGTCTATAATCTCCCAGCGACCTCACTCAGTTTCCTTCTCTGGAAGTTGAGGTCAAGGCATCACTTCAATCAGCCCTTGGTCAGAGGGACATCTTGAGCTAATCCTTGTTGTCTTTTTGTAAAAGCAGAGTGCTTGACTCTTTTGTATAACTACTGATTACAATTTCACTGGATTTATACTGCCACAGGAAAGAGTACTACTCTATAACTTAAAGTTTAGGTCATTCTAACATATTAAAACAAGTCTACAGCTACCGGCTCTGTGAGGGTGTACTAAGGCACAGCAGTGCTTCGAGCTAACATCAGCATGCTAACATGCTCACATTGACAATGCTAACATGCTGATGTTAAACAGGTATAATGTTTACCATGTTCCCATCAGCATGTTAGCATCTAACATCTGCCAATCAGCACTAAACACAAAGGCTGATGGGAGCTGAGGCTGATGGGAATGACATTGGTTTTGCAAATATGAGTCATTAACCAAAGTATTGGACAAATTGAAGTTTTGACCTGAAGTTGGCTCTAGATGAAAAGTTAAGGTATCACTAAAGTAATGACAAATTATCCCAAAAGGACATAAATGTCTGTACCAAATTTCATGGCAATCAATCCATGTGGACCAACTGACAGAGAGACATTGCCATCCCTAGAGGCATGCTGCATACCAACTATTTTCAAGTATTTTCTGCCACGATAGTGGTATAATTGAAGCGGAGATGGTGACAGACATATAAATCAAAGACAGGTGCAGGACAAACGTTATGTTTATTTCTGTAGCAGTAATGAAATATACAGTCAAAGAAACCTACATGCACACAAGACTCAAACAGAACACGCTTAATGTCTGTGGCAAGCGGAAGGAGATGTGGTCACAGCAGGGTTGCTCCTGATACCAGCAGAATCAAAGAAACATGTCTTCAAAGTACTCATCAAACTCCTCCTCCCTAGACGGATAAAACAAACGAAAACAAACAAAATCACAGAAATGTTAGTTCCTGTCATGCACGGTGCTGACACAGACTGTTAAATGCGTTGTATGGGTGGCCCCTGACTAACTCTAGCAGTGATAGTGCTATGCTTTTTTATTTCATTTACATTTTATTCAAGCTCTAGACAATATGAAGTGATGTGGAGTACCAACATTGGTACAGAATACAAACAAATACATAGTGGTGGGCAGCAAAAAAAAAGCAATCCATAATACAGACAATTAAACAAAGGCAAACATAACTCAGAAGGGCACCTAATTTACCCACTATCGTTAGCTTAACTGAATGTAACAATGTGATACTTGTGAAAGCCGTTTCTTTATGTTCTCTAAGATGGTTCTGTTTTTACATTTAAATAAAACATGAGATTCATCTCCAACATAATTATTGTAACTTAACTTATAGAGCCTAGATAATACTGTGCTGAAGTAATTTGTAGCCGTGGGTATGAAGCACTACCATCGATTTATCGAAAGTGTTTTGTTGTGAGGTCAGAGTTTTGCTCATATAGTTCTTGTGCTTGACAGAAGCAGGTTAAAGGTTTAGTTACTTTCCTGACAATTCAGAACAGCTTTGTGCAGGGTATCTACTGTAAGTGGTCTACATACTGTGCTATATAGAGATGCGTAACCTATGTAGGCTAAGTGGTAAAGACCGTCTCTGATGGTTTTACAGCAGCTTACTGGATGTGGTTTAATATGAACATTAGCTGTTAACCTCACCTTGACTTTTCCTCCACTGCAGGGGCGGGTCCTCGCCAGTGGTCAGCTTCTGATTGGCCCCCTGGCACATCGCCAGCTTCAGAGTCTAGTAGGAGAATTTCAGAGAGTTGTCGGTCACACTTCCAAGAAGGAAAAACTAGGTCGACCAATAACCCTTGTTCATCAGTTTTAATGTCAGGGTCTTCACTGCTAGCCTCACATGGCAGGAATTCATCTGACCGGCTTTTTGAGATTTAAGTCTGGAAACAACCAATTGTCTTTTGAATCACCTTCGTCAGAGATGTATTTGACCAATCAGCTAATGTTCAGGTAGCAAGCTAAACCTTGTAAACAAATTTATTCAGAAACAAGTTTTGGTGGATAGTTTGCATTGTAAAAATTGAAAGTGCTTCCATAACCTTAAAATCCCTAACCCTCCCTGAACACATCGCTCACAAATTACATGATGTTCTAGGATTCCTACATTTAATCAAGTTCAGCCTTCAACAACTGCTTCAAATGTGCGACTGAGAAAAAGAAAGAAAGAAAATGCGAGAGTGTGTATGGAATCCACTTCATGTTGAACTCAATGACATAACCTCTGAACAGAGTAAGTTTGTTTTTGTCTACACCTCCACCCATCCACTCATCCATCCATCCAGACCCTGGAATAAGCGGAACAGGGACACAGGGGAAAAGACATACTTCATTTCACGCTGCTCACAATGAAGGGCAAAAAGACAAGGAAAAAAGCTTGAGAGGAATGGGGAGAAAGACAGATGAGAAAAAGCAGACCAGCTGTCGGTCTATCATTATTAACTACAGGGCTAATGGATGTGTTTCCAGAAAGGACTGTCAGGGTGTTTTCACTCCAGAAGTTTGGAGGAGTGTCACGGCTTAGAGGCCTGGGAGAGTAGATCATAAACTGTCCAATGTGTATGTTTTTTAAAATGGGGGAGGTACTTCTGTGTGTGTGTGTGTGCGTGTGTGTGTGTGTGTGTGTGTGTGTGTGTGTGTGTGTGTGTGTGTGAGAGAGAGAGAGAGAGAGCGTTATGAATGCTACCTTTGTCCGAGTCCTGCGACTCCCCATAGCTGCTGGAAGAGGTGGAGCGATCTGTGGAGAAACAGAGAGAGTTAGAAAATAAGATATGTTTTAACCAAAAGGGAGTCGTTACAAAATAATAATGTCAAACAAAAGAGAAAAATGGGAATTATATTATTTCCAAGAAGAAATGCATTAACAAGGCTGCTTCTACAGGCTGTTCCCATCTGATGAGATTATTGCCCTAATTAAAGAGACAGTTTATTTGTCTAGGAAAGGAGAGGAGTCTTACCTCTGTGCTTCTTGTGTTTGTTTTTGTGCTTCTTGGAGTGTGAAGATGATCTCTTCCTCTTCTTCTTCTTCTTCTGTGGTGGCTCCTGGTTCTCCTCCGATAACCTTTTAGTCGTTGTCTTTGCTTTCACCTCCTTCCTCCTACAAACAGAATCACACTTTGAACAAACTGTATTCACAATATAGAGACAACCTGAAATCCTTCAAGGCCAAAGGCACTTTCAGAGGCGCATAAATGAAATCTTGGCCAGAGCTTTAAATGGATGAAGGCTTTTATACATTTTGTTACGATGTCTGCTGGAAGGGCCTTTTAGAATCCTAACAAACTATAAAAAGCCTTGGCATCGCATATCTAATGCCTGACTTTTTGACAGACCATAACCAGCTCAAGCTATATTATCATATTCAGTTGTGTCAGGATTCCATTTGTAAAAAAAAAAAATAATAATAATAATAATAATTATGTGATAAATAACCATGACACTCAAACACGACTAGTACGAAGGTCAGGCAGGAGACATAAATAGTGGTTTGAATCCTAAACCCCTGCATGCTACGAAATAATGTGTGTTGACTGTCCATGGTGACCTGCCCTACTTCTAGCAGACCAGTGCACACTCTCCGCAATGTTTAAAAATTACTCATCATGGGCAAAACAAGCTACAATTTTAATGTAAAAATGTCTCAATGGTGAAAAGTATGTTAGCTTACTTGTGGTGGTAGTTGAGTTTGAAAGAGCATTCAGGGCATAGTCCTAGTAAGAAAAACAAGAGCAGGATTAGGTCAAAGCTGAACAAGAGAATATATTTTATTTAGTGTTTATGTTTATTTTTATAGGGACAAATACATATACATACATGTGTGTAGATAGACATTGTACTTGAGAAATCTGGCTGTTTGATAGTTTTTCCATACAGTTTTAAATTGTATTTATTAACTTATTGACTTTATTGATTTGTTTTATCTATGATGTAATTCTGGTAAATAATTTATATATATAAACTAAAGAGAAGAGGACCAAGGACAGAACCCTGTGGAACTCCTGTATAACTTCTCTGTCTGTCTTTTTATAATAACACACTAAGATTTGTAACTTTATGAAATTGAAATGCTTAGGTGTTTTGAGAAATGTATTAATTCATTCATTCCAACATTCCTATCCATTACATTTCTCCAATGAGCCTTGCTAAGTTCACGCTTCAGGGTAACCAGACCATGTTTGATTACTGTCAAAACATTTAGGAATGTCAAAACAATGAATTTCATGATGAGGAGAAACAACATGTCTGGATGTGACCTGTTGCACTTGCTTGTTAAAAGAGCCTGTCATTTCCTGCTTGACTGAGTTCAGTATGACTGGTGGGTCCTCCAATTACGGTAATTATTTCAACAGGTTTTTCTGAAGTATGACATCTGAAGGAGGATTAGACAGGAACAATCACCATGCCACAGCCACACATACATACACACACACTTTTTACAAAGAAAAAAAAATACTGAGTATTTACTGAGTTTGACCAACGCATTTCTCTTCTCGCCGTGTTCCACATAGGCAAAATTCACCTCCCAGCTTTTTAGGCCTTCCTGCTTTTCGCATCGTTTGTTTCCACACTGGAACTGACCTGGAAGAGAGCAGAGAGCACATGTACTGTATACATACAAACATAGATTTCAATGACATTTACATTCACGTGATATTTTAGCTATCTATCTCTTATCCACAGCAATTTAAGATGTACACAGGCAAAGAAATTATTATAATTATTATTATTATTATTTGTTGTTAATCAATAAGTAAGACATAAAGACCACACAAGCCACAGAACCCTGATAGTGAATGCACAAATATTCTTGTGTGTAAAGATTTATTATGTATGAAATAGAAAGAAAGAATTAAAAAACTACAGAATTTATGTAAGTAGAAGAGAATTGTATAGAAAAAAAGGCTGTTTTATTTTAGGATTAAGAAATGCAGACTATAAATCTCCAAACGCTTCAGATTCTGACAGGCAACCTCCAAACCCCACTGCTCCGTCTATCTCTACACCCCTCCTCCTTATCCCCTGCTCCTTCTCATCTCCCTTTCTTCACCTCGCCTCATCCCCTTAGGCCTCTCTCCAGCCGCTGCACAGCCTGCCTATTATCCCGCGAGGATCTTAAGGTGGCATTGATCTAGTCTCTGGGGGTTCCTCCAGATTGTAGCAGAGGGAGCGAGTGCATCAGAGTAGTCCATTCTTGGCACAGGGGCGAGAGATGCTCCTTACTTTGCGAGAGGAAAGTGATGCCTGCCCTCACCTGCCTAAGATCAAGATTCTGTAAAAGTTCAGGTGAGGTGACGCTGGCTGTCATGGATTTGGGCCACTTGGGTCATAGAGCAGGCTTTCCCTTCACATGCTGTATTAGATTAAGGATATTTGACGTCAGCTAAAAAAAGACACTTCTGGCTCCAGTCCTGGATTGTGATGAGGTTGACTGGGTTTATTTGGTAGTTCCTGACATTATATTCAATTAAATCATTATAATACATAAGCACAATGAATGTCTGTACTAAATTTCATGGCAATCCATCCGATAGTTGTTGAGCTATTGCAATCTGGACCAGAGTGGTGAACTGATCGACCGACCAACACTGCCATAAAGCCACACCACTAGCAAGGATAAATATTATATTCATTAATGAATCAACAAATTCTTTATCATAGAAAAACGGCAACATCTTCGGCTGCTCACAGTTCACTCTGTGCTTTCCTACAGCCACAACAGCCCTTGATGCTGGGGATGATTATCGCCAAGACTCATTTTGAGGGAATGGAAATCATCCTCTCCCCCCTCCTTCCAGAGATGGATGGCCGACATGATTTCAGTCATACAGATGAAAAGTCTTGCTTACCTAGCCAAGACCGGGGGAGGATGAGTAAATCACCCAGCTAATTTCTCATGGCCCTTGTTTGAGATTTAATGCATAGCTCTCTTAAGCATTCTGTACAACTGGTAGCCTTTTACTATTATTTTATTTTATTTTATTTATTCTTTCTGCACGTCTGAGTTTACCTGTTACTTGACTGTTTAGTTGATTCTTCTCATTACTTTAAGAAAAGCCTCAAAATAAAATATTTTTTAAAAAGTGAACTGAAGAAAAACAGCAGGCTTAAATTGATCATTTCAAATTAAGTGTTTTGTTTTTTCAATAAACATTCAAATGAAGTGTTTCATTTTTTCAATAAACACTCGTCACATATTAAGAAGCAGCTATATGTATGTTCACCTAGCTACATTTAAAATGTCTTAAAACTAAAAGAATTCGAAGTGAAGAGAAACTGCAAATGCCAGCATATCCCTTTAAATGCTTGATGACAGGTCCAGTCTGACACTATATGGGAGTGATTTGGGACAGGGCCATCTTTTCCACTCTGTGCCAACATGACGCCATGAGCAGTGACCGGTGCCTGGAGACCTAAGAGAGTCCTGTCTTCACCATCATCAGTGACGTCAATTACAATCGCACTGGAATTCTCTCATGACATCCTACTTTACTCTCTCCATTACGCACACACACAAAATCAATCAAATACATCAACTGTATGTAACCACACCAGCTTTCATCTGTAAAGAAAGGAGGTAAAAGCCTATGCTTTGCCTACACAAAACTGAGCACCCTTGAACAAGGTACTGAATCCCCTTGCTGCTGCAGAGAAGCAGCTCAGTGTCGAATATAAAAGAATGTGATATATTCGAAGGTTACAACATGGAGAGTGTGAATTTGTCTTACCCTCCAGCTACTCACAACCACAACCTTGGCAGAGTGGAGTCAATAGAAATTTCTTTCTAGACAACGTCTTTCTAAATAAATGTCCAAAATGAAATATAACCAAGGTCAGGAAACAATTCTTCACTTATTTCTGATAGTTTTCAGAACCCTGGTTCCACATTTTACCACTACAGCTAATAAGCACAACTTCAGTCACTGGTGCTGTGCACAGAAGGCCGATTTTTAAAATAGTACCACACAGAGCATCTCTGTTTTACAAAATAAGCTTTACACAAAAGCTCCTGTATGGGTCTCTGTTGAAAGTTTTAGAAGGAAAAAAAAAAAGGATCTCCACTTTGTTTTGTTGACAAGTAGTGGGCATCCTCACACATCACGTGATTCTCACATGCTCCATGAAAAGAGCTGGCACCAGGTTGGCTGAGTAAACCCGTTAAGAGAGGAAACTCCTGTCCTTTTACGTCAATGGTTACTAATGCCACCAGCCAGCAGCCTGAGATCAAGATGGATACACCACAGGACAGATGGCTGCGTGATTAACATTCACTGGATGAAGTCGCTGGGCAATGACCTGAGCCAGTGCTCAGACTTTTTATTCACTCTTGGGTAGATGTTAAAAGTTCACAAACAACACATCATTATGAAACTAGTTTTCATAATAATTTTAGTTTTAGCCTGTTTTTTGAGAAAATATTATAATTAACTTTCTAATTAATGATAATGAGGTATTCTGACAAAGCTATTGCTATTAGACCAAACATGTCAAGTTGACTGCAAACACTTGCTTATTACAAGAAGACTGTGGATACATTTCTGTTACATTTCTGACTTTGAAAAAACAATCTAATTTTAAAGGAATAGTTTGACATTTTAGGGAAATTCGCTTATTCACTTTCTTGCCGAAAGTTAGATAAGAATATCAATAGTATCAGTTAACTTAGCTTAGCATAAAGAGGGGAATTGGGGCAAACAGGTGGCCGGTCAGAACGTAACAAAATCCACATAAAACAAGAAATTGTAATTTTTACACTTTTTGTACAGTTTAAACTGGTGGTTCTCAAGCTTTTTCCAAAAGTGGATTTCATTTTTATCAATCATTAACAATATGGGCGATTCAAATAAACAAGATTCAGGTTAGCAAAATAGCCTAGCTAGCATCAGAGCACTTTGTTTGTTTATGTCATCACATGAATGATATTCATGCAACTTTAGGTCTGCTCAACATCCATGCCGCCGGTGGATCAATCCTGACTCCTGCACTGCAAGTAAGTAAGAGTGTGGTAGCGAGCATTTTAAAACCATTTTTTAAAGACAGGAAAGTTGCATAAGCATTTGGCATTTGACCTCCTCCTGACAGCAAGACAAAAGCTCAATTTATCCCAGATGGGAAACCCACAGAAAAATATGACTTGGAATGAAGCACCTGCACGCCTTAAGCTTTGTTTATACTTGCACGAGATACTGTGGTGTGTGCCTCCGCAGAGCTGCGAACATGCACAGAGGCATTTATGCACAACACGCTGTCCGTTGCAATATTCTCTGACACGCCAGGGGGCATACAAACAAAATATCATGTGAATAAGCAATAAGTCAACGAGTGTTACCGGAAGAATGTCATTATCCAATATAGCGATCCCTCAGACTTGTCCACACTTTCCTACAAAATGACATAATGACAACATTATGGAAAGGATCCCAACAGAGATAGACCTTTTTGTTTTTGTTTACCAGAAACAGGAGCTCAAGGGGAAGTCTCGCTCGGAAATCTCTCTCTCTAATATTGTCAGACACTTAGAATGACAATCTGAGCCTGTCAGTGGTAAAAACAAGCACTTTTAGTGGACGTACATTTGACTGGCACAATTGCCCACAACGATTATGCTGTAGCCTTTGCAGCCCATTTTGCGGCTGCCAGCTGAGGCGATCTACTGGACCAGTTCCAAAATTTTTGTACCTATTAGTCATTTTGACCCCAAAATGTGTAAAAATAGGGCCCAGGTTTTAAAATACCGGAATTACCCTTTAAGTCTTGTCTAGTTTTATCTGCAAGCAGAAGTTGAGTCTGGCCATCTGAATAGTACTACACCTGAGCCTGGACTAACAACATTTAATCCAGGTGTACAATAAACCAAGCTTTCTTGGTGATGACACAGTTTGTACAGGTTTTGCATTCAAGTGCCTGTGTTTGAATGACTTGATGATTGGAACTCTTTATCAGCTCTCAAATCAAACGTAAGTCTTATTGAGTCCATGACACTTCTTCCACCTTTAACTTGCAACACAAACACTTTTAACTTTCAGTTTGTACAAGTGTTTTCTTTACCTCTGAAGGAGGATGTTGGGTCCACCTTACAGAATTAGATCAGCATTGATTTCACTGTTGAGTTTAGGGTCCCATGCTCTAAATAGAGCTTAAAAAGTATTTCCCTGGGAATCATTAATGTACACAAGTCACAGGCGTGACAGTTGAAGTGAAGTGCCTCTGACCTGATCTAATCCCACTTCCTGTAGAGTACTGCTACAGGGGGTGAACTGTCAGAGACCAGGATTACACAGTCTTAATCTGGAACAATATATTGACTTAGTCAGCTTTCTCAGACATATTGTGTATGTTTATGAGGCTACATTGATAAGCGTGTGTGAATATGTGTCTCTGTGTGGCTCAAAGCATATCAATGAGCTGTCAATGCAGGTTTACCCTCACTGACTTGCTGATATTGTCCTGCCAGGTAAACCTATAAATATATGTCACTGTCACATGAAGGAGCAGTAGACAGAGAGGAGGTGTTGTACTAATCCTGAACAATTAATAGACAGTAATCATCAAAGCGCTGCCAAACTGCCAAAGGTAGGCTCCATCACAAGTGCAGAGGTAGAATTATGTTCTTCTTTGGGTGTAAGACAGAAAATGTTAGGTACGGGGGAACGATTTGTGTGAATCAACAGATCAATTGATAACTGAATGGCACTAATTGTCCACCAAGGTTGGTAGCCACAAGAAAACAAAAAGAAAACTCAAGTGAGAGGTCAAATATTTGAAAGGTTTTTGATGCCATTCTGACAAGCCAATAAATCAAAGTAAAGTGAAAAAACCATATTTGTATAATAGTCTTACATGTGGAGTGACTTGTGTTAGGGAGTATCCACAGCATGTCATCTACTGCTGTGTAAATTGTCTCTATCTTTGTCGCCATCTAGTGGAGAAGATTGTGAACTGTTTTGTGGGTATGTTAGCAGGAGACACCTTATTAACAGCACACTCTATTTAATATGCATACTGTCTGCTTTGAGTACCCTTCATTTTGTCACTTTTCCAGTACGAGCACGCTACATACGAAAAAACTGCTTAGAATTAGTATGTAGTATCGATTTAGGACACGCTGCTTCTCTATCCTAATCTTGTTTATCTCTAATTAAAAGATCACTATAGAATGTAAATATTATACTGCATAGTGTTTTGATAAAGCAGTGTATACAAAAATATAAAAAACATGCAGAAGTGTATAAACTCAAAATTAGGATAATGTTGGGTTATGCCATACCTTTGCCAGAGACAACTTCATTCTCAGTCCGCCATCGAAATCCAAACTGTTGGGCACAAGATTAAAAAGATCCATGTAAATTAGCACAATCATTTAGAATGAAACAGCCAGACACAAAGCATAAATTACAGTTCTTCACTTAAATTAATCTTATAAACCTTAAATTAAACTTAGATTAATTTACCTATAGTAACTCAGTACCTGTCTTTGAATAGTCATTAGCATTCAATAGCATTTGTTTCAGTGGAAGAATTCAGTGTGTCAGCCAGGTTCTGAATGCTGTCGCAGCGGCCTAACCAGCCATCAAAAATAAAGTTACAAAGATAAAAATTTAATAGGCCAAATGTAAAAGCTCTTCAGAAGATGTGAACAGCTACAATGCATATTTTCATGTGAATATTGTTTATAAATATTTCTGTCATGTTTTCTTGTGAATGGATGCTTTGCATACACATTTACACCTTACTGTAAATGTAATGTGGGGTGTATGTGTACAGTATCTCCAGTAGTTGGAATTAAGTATCCATTAACAGATGATAAGAGTCATTTGTATTTTTGCCAGTGCCTTTACATAGCTCTCATAGCACACTCACTGTCTGTGGATGCATCTGCATGTTGTTAGCACTATAGTGCTTCTAATAACTAAAGGTCAATTGGGGTGTTAAGTATTATATATGTATGCCATCTGTCTGCGATTTGTCAACTTCACAACAGTTGAGATATCAAATGGCTTTGAAAGATATTTGAGTACAGCATCATCAGACCAGACAGTGCAGCTATGGAGCCATAGGCACACTGCCCTTGGGTTTAACATATTGTCAGTTTTAAAGCCTGGCCTCACACCAGAATGGCTCAGTGGTCACTAGAGACGGACAACAGTGCCAAAACACATCATGCCCCTAACATTTATCTTAAATGGACCAGTGGTGGTGGAGATTAGTGCTTGAGTTATGAAATTTTAACCTTTACTCATGGCACCACCACTGGGACAATTAGTGTAATTTTGGAGCACAGTGCAAAAATGAATCATCTTGCCAAGTCCTGGCAATGGTGTCTGGGATGGCTGAGGTGTCTATACTCATTGTATTATTTTCTTTCTGCACATTCTGTAGGTGTGGTAAGTAACTTACGTTTCACCTTATGAGAACTTGTGTTTTCACTTCTTAATGCCAGCCTCTTAATGAAGCACAACATACGTACCTAATCATTTGGATTCTGTCATAATGTTAGTGTGTCTGAATATTCCTACAACGTTGGCTCAACCTCACAACACGGCACAGATACACAAAAAACTATGACATACTTTACGTTCTTGTCTGAAACTGGCTTCTTATTTCAGCATTTTACTGGTGTGACAACTTTGTTGAGCTACTATATTCAAAATAGCCACTAATCATCAGGCGACATGAGCCACCTGTCACCGTATGTGCTGTCACATTTTGTGACATTAAACGTCTACTGCTGCTGTATTTCTGTTTCAGCTCAGTAATAAATCAATCAATAAATCATTTCATCCATTTATCCCACCTTGTTTTCCTTGTATCTGCTGAGGTCAGCTATGCAGTACTCTTTAAACAGCTTGTCGTAATACCTCTTGGCAAGGTCTTTTTCCCTGGAACAGAATAAGTCCAGAAGTAAGGTAGATAACAGCACAAACTCATCTGAAACAAGCTGACTAACACAAGCACAGGCTACTTGTGGATTCAGAGTTCCAACATACTTATAATTCCTTTACAGCAAAACATTTTCAGAAGAGAACAGAACAATAATCGTTGACTACGGATGATCACCATGTCATGTCATCCTCATCCTCGTCCCTCCAGAGGAATCGATGATTCTCACGCAGCACATCCAGATCTGTTTTGTCTTTGGCTCTGAGGGAAAGAAAAGATTAAATGAGAAGGTTTATAATCACAGATACTCAGATAAGGAGAAAATTACCACTAGTGTAATTTGTAATTAAACATATCATTGGATGAAAATAAAGCACAACCAATGGTCTGTTATGGTTTATATATTCTCATTAGATTTAGCAGAGTGACAGCAGATGACTGATTGTCAAGCTTGACTGTGAGAAACAATACTCACACAGAGCGTTTGAAGTCGGCCATCTGTCCTCCATAATAAAGTATGTAGTCACCGACAAACTTCTTATGTCGCTCAAACTGGAGACATCTGCTTAAGGTCAGTCTCTCTTTAAATGTTAACTTTTGCACACTTTGAACTGCAAAAACCAACACGAAATGAACATACCATATGGGATTGTTATATGATTTTTTTGAATATATGTATAAGGCATAGTGTATGTTTTATTATTTCACACTGTAATGATTTAAAAGAAACACTGAGAAAGGTGAATTGAAAAAAGGATGCAGCATTCATTGAAATCAGGTGGGCTCTTCTGTTCCTGGCTTCCTCTCTGAAAAACAGAAAACAGAATGAGAATAGTTAAGACATGTATTAAAACAAATAGTCTGTTTGGAACAATAATGTGTGTCTGATATGTTTTTTCTGCACAAAATGTATAATTTCCAAATTAAAATCTGTAAAAAGGCATCTACTAAATTCCAATGCAAATGTTCATTTCTACAATTTTCCTGCTGGACACAAGATGTCTCCTACTTCACTGTAAAGTCCATTCTTAGTGCATGCGCACTGGCGGCTTCAAGTTTCTACATCACACTTGTATAAGTTGCAAATTGGACCAGGATTGGCTTCCAAACTATTTGTGATGTCACATATCATGCCCATAGGCCCAACCCTTAAAATCAGATTTTCAATGAGCAGAGAGAAACTTTCCACTTTCAGCAGATTAATGTGAAAACAGCCTTCTAGTGTCAAACCCTGCACATACATCATTCTGCACAGTGAAGCTGAAACATCCAACTGTAGGAACAAGAGGAAAAACATATTTTTGAGTGGGGGGGACTTTAATAATGTGCGACATTGTATACTTCAGGAGTGTAAATAACTGTATTATGTAGATGGCAGAGTAAAAGCCGAGCACTCAAATTATTACAGGAGTTTGGCCTGTGTGACGACAATGTCTGGGTACATTTTTAAATGATTTGTCACTGAATGAACCAAGTATAGATGAGCCTTTTATTTTTTTGTTTTGAGTATCTTGGTCTCACTAAAGTACTTTTTTTAAACTTTTTTTAAAATGGATCAAAAGTGAGAACAACGGAGTGACAGGAAACTTTTATAACCCAAAGGAATTACGGTGCCATTTGGTTTTATTAGAAGCATAAATTAATAAAAAACACATCTTCTCTGGATGGTAATGTAAGGACAATGGGGGAATTAATCTCATTGTGGCATTAATGACGAGTTTTCAAACATGAAATTTAAAACTGGACTAATTGTAATTGTGTCGTACATCATCTGCACACAAATTGCAAATAAAATTTCAGTTTGATTGAATGATTTCATTGTACTGTTGGCAACTCTTATACATTATCAGAACTGGCATTAATTGCAATGTGAACAGGTGAAATGCATGTGACTGAAAAGGAATAGCAATTATTTGGAGATGAGCTATTAAAATACATTACAGAACTGAGCAGGAAGCTCTGCCATGATTATAGATTAAACAAAATTTAAAACTAAATGACTCATATATGCCACTGCAATTGTACAGTACCTGTCCAGATCATTAGAGTGTAAACTCCGGTGAGCCACCTTGGAGTGCCGACCTTTCTGGAACGGCTTCTGTAAGATTTCCTCCTCACGTTTCCTGACAAAGGTACAAATAAACACAGAAAGCTTGTGTTAGAGGATGAGGCCGTCTATGCACATCAGGCTAAATGTAAGATACTGGAGACAAAAGTAAAAGATGGTAGAATAAGCACTTGTGTTGATTCAGAATATATTAGCATGACTTTAGATGTGAATAAATTGCTAAATATAATATTGAGCCTATGGAATTCTATAGTCTTTCTTTTATACCTTTTAAGGCCTCTCTCTGAGGAATCTCCCTGCTCATCATCATCACTGAAGTCAGAGTCATAGCCACCACCTGCATGCACCTGAGGAAACACAGGAACTCATTTGTGTTGGTGGAATCACATCCAATCGCACATGATGCACTTACAGGTACAAACATACCTTTTTTTTTAAAAGCATAGATGTGTGCATATATACACAGTCATTCAGAAACATGCACAGTACCCTTTGACAGTTTACACAGTAGTCCGAGAAGTCTCACACTATTTTCTCCACTGCACACATGGCCATACAGTGAATATGACGCTATGTATCAATGTCTACAGGAATCGGTTCAAAAATGACATTATCATCTGCTGCACATGTTTCTCTATAGAAAGGCTTACCGCTGTGAAAAAGTGCACCATAAAATCACACACCTGAAGCTAGAAAACCAAAAAGCACAAACCCTGTATTATCCACTTTTAGAAACCACAAAGCAGAACATCTGTAAGGTGAAATTTTGTGTTTTGTACTTGATGCTTTAACGTTAGCTATAACGTTAGTCCTGCCTCTGTAAAGTCAATTGAGACAGGCTTGGTAACGAGGGGGTTTAGCATTAGTCAGTGGACTAAACGTACAGCTAAAGTGTGGTACAATGGTGCTTTCTGCTTAAAACGTAACTGTAACCAATAAAGCCGCCAGGAATCAAGACAGTAACGTTAACCCTGTAGCCAACTGGCTAACTTATCTTTAGTGTTTCATGCTAACTGGCTAGTAACAAATACATGAGACGCTAAATATTCTTCCGACCTTATTTGCATTTTTTTTTTTTTTGCATTTCGACTTTAAAAGATATAGGTTACCTTCACAAGATTATCCATGAGTTTCCTGACTTTAGTCTTCAGCAACTATTGCTGACAATTGTTTACTAAATGAAAAGTACGTCGCCAGATGATGACGTGGCAGAGAAAATCGCGGTATGATGACGTTATCCAACGTCAGGAATTATTCTGGGAGAGTCTGCTGAGAAAAGATGAAAAAAGTCTTCATATCCTTCAACATACATATTAATACAGGAGTCGTCGGGGCCACTTTGTTGTTTTGGTGATAATAAAACGGAATGCTTTAGATCTCTATAGGCTACCAAATTAAGTGTCTCTGATAGCCAGTTCTTTGGTTTGCATTCATTGTGTGATTTCATTGTGCTTTCTTCATGTTTATCCCTCCCACGCCTATAATAATTTATTTCATCATGCCTATATGGATTGCCTGATGCATCCATTCATCCATCAACCCATTTTTTCTATATTTATTGGTGGGCAAGCCAACATCACTAAACATGGTCCAATGAATAATCTATTTAAAAAAGAGAGAATAGTCTACAGAGTACAACATCAGAGACTGACTTTTATTTTGGAACAAAAGGTCCAATTAGACGGATTATTGGCAATTCAGGGATCACAACGTCCATTTCCTCCAGGGGACAATATATAGAGAGGATGCATATGCGTTTGAACTGTAGATGGAAAATAATGTTGTTAATGTTTCTGTATAATTGAGTCCTTGAGTTATTAGGGGTGGCAGGGGTGAACGTTCGCCACAGTCCGAGAACAGAAGTCCAGTGTTTCATGGCTTTTCCACGACCCACTGAACTCAACAAAGGACTCAATATAGGATTGAAGAAAAAGAGGAAGTGAGAGACAAATGCTATAAAAGTATCATGTAAGGTTATTCCATGACATACAGTATTATCATAAATTCATTATCTGGGCGTTAAGACAAGGAGAAAAATATTTGGTAGAAGTAAAAATATTACTTTAATTTTTTGTAGGCTATTCGTTTTTAGGTTGCTTGCCTTATGAAAATCTTCTGGAGGTCCTACTTTCCCAACAATTTCTTACGCCACAATATCACTGAATGAATGTTTCATGTTTTCATGTTGTTTTCATTTTTAACCCTACGGTATAAACTCATCTTCTTTTCACAGTCAATGTCATTATTATGCGAAAGCAGGGAGGAAAGGCCTCTGAATGAGTGAGGCAGGTGCATTTGCACAGAGCCTCATGAATAGCCGCTTCCCATTAACCATGCACAGCTCTGAAGCGCGCATAAATAATGGCTGGCACTGCTGATAAAAAAGCGCACCTTGGGGCCTCCCCCCCCAACCCCCCCCATTCTCTTTCTCTCTCAAGGGATTTTACGCTTATATGCTTTTTTTTTTCTTTTCATGTCTGTAGCACTGAGTCAAGACAACTTATTTTGTAAGCAGCAGTCTGATAAGAAATAGACCAATCAAAAAAAATAGCAGCGTGCTTTATTTGGGAGCTCGAGATAATTCCTTTTCATGACAAAAATCTGAGACTGTTCTCTTGTTCTTTTCTCCTGTCTGTCCCGCATTTGTAATCCTGCGCCTTGCAGAACGAATCCGCTGGACTGGTGCCTTCCTATTGAGACGCAAGAAGCATAGACACAAGCTTGCATCAGAGCGCAACAACACCCGCTTCTGTCATTAAAACAAACAAGACAGAAAAACTAGAAAAATTAGAAACACTTAATATTGCCTGTTAAATCCGGGGTTAACAAATCGTGGAGGAAGTTGCATGTGCTGGAGTGATAGTACTCGACCGGGACAGAAGGAATGGGATACCCGGGCAGAGCAGTGAGAGGATGGAGAGGGTGGAAAGGATGGACGCTCCTGGTTTGGGTCGCCGCTGTCAGCTTGGTTTTCGCAGACGGACGGAGAGTGAAGCAGCCCAGATGCCCCGCTGGATGTACCTGCACCAAAGATAATGCCCTATGTGAGAATGTCCGATCCGTGCCTCACACTTTCCCATCCGACGTGGTTTCACTGTAAGTGGTCCTGCATCTGAATAGACCCTTGATTTTATTGTGCCATTTAAAATACTGATTTGTCAGGAAAGCTTATGGAAAGACTCTGTCTCTGCCTTTCAATATACACCAGGTCTCATCTTTATTATACTTTCAGATAAATACCCCTTTAATATATGTTCTCCATCCATTCAGATCTTTTGTCAAGTCTGGATTTAATGAAATCACAGGAGGAAGCTTTGTTCACACGCCTGCCCTGCAACTGCTGTGAGTATATCTATCTATCTATCTATGTAAATCAATTTTCAGTGTTCAAACAATGAGGCAGGAGCTCGCCAGGGGACTTACATCGAGGCAGATTTTAAAGGGGGATTCTCTATAATGGTGTCAGGATTATGCAATAGACCACATGGCTACAGCGAATAACAGCAGGGGTTGGGGAGAGAGGAGCAATGTGTGTGTTTGCTGGGAAGATATAGAGATGCAGAGATAAATAATGAACATGTTCTTTTTTTCCCCAAAGATTGCTAAAAACAGTAAAATCATAATTACACACATAATTATGGAGTTTATTTTACTATTTCTTTTACATATCACATCCATTATTACACATCTTGGAAGGAGTCTTTTGAGCAATTTGTTATTGCAAATCTGCAAATTAACAGCAATGTCAGGCTACAGACATACTTAGATACTAGATAACACTTGTTTCAGTTTATTGCACAAAACAGCACGCTGTCACCAAGTATCATTTTTTCCAAGCAAAACACTTTTCTTGGCATATGATCAGATGACACTAAATCAGTCTGGATGTGATGTCAGAGAAGCAGGCTTGTGACCAGAAGGAGGGTAAATTTAACTGGGTAAAGTGAATGAGTGGCATTATTTACTGCCAAGGTGACCTGGACTATCTTAACCTCCATTAGAGTACTACATAATCAATGCGGCTTCTCTATGCCATGCAGTGGGGGTGTAAAGGGTCACTGTCACTGGTTTTCTGAGTGTGCAGTAAGAAAAAGACATGAAGACATGAAGACATCATCACAAAATTAGATTTCCAGCATTTTGACATCTTGGAATTAAAAGGTCTTGGTCTCTTTTTTAAGAGACATTTTGGGATTGAAATGGTAGATATTTTCAAATATGAATAAGATTTAACTTATTTTGAGGATAGATTCAACCAAAAGTGATCTAACTTTCCCCCTGGATTTACAGTGCTTTAAAGTAAAACCCTATAATTTTTCATAATAAGATACAGTACGGTGCACAATAAATTATTGCTAGTCACCATTCTTACATTACTGGTTTAAAGGGTGACTCAGAAACATGTGGGAGGAGGCACCCATTTCTCTCTTTCATTAATTTCATGAAAACCATGTAGGAGTTATCTGCCATTTGTCTGTTGTATTCATTTCATTCATTCTTTAACCACAGGCTGTGGGCAGAAATGTTGAATGAGTCTGCTGTCTGTTACAGTAACTCTCACTTACTATCTTTCCATCTGCTTTGTACTTACAGTTACTGATGTTAGTGGCAATAGGCAATAATAAATCACAACATTTATCCCAATATGATTAAATGAGTTAAAGATACACTGCCAGGTTTTGTTATAGTACCAAACAGCACCTCCAAATCTTAACATTTCCTCCCAGCTGACTGTTGATGTTTTGAAGTTCAACCCAGTCCACCTTTGAGTTATGAAACACAAACAGTTTGGGGTTTAGGAACACTGTGGGAACTATAATAAAATCTAAGATTGTACTGTAGCTTTAAATTATATTAATTATTAATAAATTTACTGGTTTTTCTCCACAGATTGTTCACAGCAAATTCATTTGACTTAATTGATGAGGATGCGTTCCTGGGTTTACCCCATCTTGAATATCTGTAAGTATTTATCTTTAATTTATAAATGGTTGATATATACATCTGTGTGGTGAAGGGTCATGAAATACACAAACTGTCTCCCAATTGTATACTCTCTGTATTGTACTAATAGGAACTGATGCAAGGCATACACCAATGAACATCAATCAAACACACTTCCAATTTCAAATTTGAAATTTGTTACTGTGGTAACCAGCAAAAATGCTTTCCTAAAGATTTATTACCTTCTAGTTTTTGTTTTTCATTTTGGCTGTTGAGCGTCCATCAACTCCACACAAAAAAATCAAGCAATATTGGCATGCATGCTGGCATTTTAAAGGCCCACACATGTGTTTTCACTGACTTCATGTAATGCCCAGCCTGACTCCACCCAACATCAACCAGAGCAGAAGTCTAATTAGCTTCAGTAGAGTAATTGAAAACACTTGTTTGGTTGTGCAGAGCCTTTAAAGTATAATTCATTTTGACATTTTCTCTGATACGAACGTACTGGATACTTGTATAGTATACAGTGTAATATGTAATTAGGACAGAGCTCAGGTTTTCTACACAACCCTGCATAACTGCTGTCAACCTCTCACAACTGCAAAGGGACGTGCATACGTATGTGAGAGTTAAAGGATTTTAGTTTTTAGTGTCACAATATATTTAATATTTGTGTGGGGATTACTTACATAGTGGTAATCTATCTTAATCTATCAAAATGCTAATGAAATATGTCTCATTCACAGATTTATTGAAAATAACAAAATTGCATCGATATCCCCATATGCTTTCCGGGGCCTGAAAGCACTGATACATCTGTAAGTATTTTGGTTCTGTGGCAGCCATGTTGGAAAACAGTTTTTAATTTGTCTCTGCTTCCTTTCTTCCTTTCTCTCCAGTTTTTAAAATGTATTACTTTATCTTCATCCCTAATCATTAATAATCTGCACAGCCGCTTTCACATTCTCTGTTTAAGTAATTTCTCTGTGGGAGAGATAATGGGATATTAGTGTTCAAGGTATTCTAACATCCCGTGTATCAACTTCCTGTTTTCTCTCTGTATCACTTTGTCACTGTCTGAAATGCAAAGGTAAGCAGAAGTGCTGCTGCCAGTGGTGATGTCCAAGGTTACTGGCTGAAGGTGTCAGCTGGATCAGGTTGCTGAAGGGCAGATCTGGATGTTACATTGCCTTAGTGGACCAGCAGAGTTGTTGTTCTTACACTTTTGCCATAAAAAGATTTTATGACTTTAACTGTCATATAGCTTTTACTTTTCTTAATATGTAGTTATTGGTATTGATATTGGAAATTAATGTAAAAACAACTTTTACATACAAAAAAAGAATGAATTGCTAAGTTCACTAATGTGACCACTAACTGTCAGCAGTGCTACTGTATCTTCTGTGGACTGCTGTGGGGTCTATTGTGAGTGTGATAAGTATTGCATAGTATATACTGTATCTGTGTTTACGGTATTTAGGAAATACTGTTCACAGAAATGATAATGAAATATAATATCTTGATACAGGAAACAGCCAGACAACAGTTTATAACTGCAAAGCTTGCCAAAACTAAAGATAGGTGAGAACATGAGTGACCTGTAGGTCAAGACTAAATATAATTGTACTGTAACCTTAAACCAAGTGACCTATAATCTTTCCTAACACATTTTGAGTTTAGGCTGTGCAGTGTAGCAAAATTATTGCATACTTGTGTTTCTCATCATGTGTGACTTGATGTAAGAATGGATGGGTGATTTTTAACTCTCCCCATCATATTTTCAAATTTAGGAAATTGTGTACTGTAGAGGAAATAACTCAAATATGATAGGTTTATCACTTAACAGCATTTATTCATGCAAGCTTTAGGTGAGAGAACATAATCAGGGAATCAGGAAGGACACCATCATAATTTACACAGAATGTAATATCGATACCATAAGTAACCAAAGAGTTTCCACAGGGGCCATGTTCTGTTTGATTGTTGTCTAGTCGCAGAGCTGCAACTTTACTATCAATTGGAAGGAAGAGTTACAATGGGGAATCTTGTTAATAGACCAGCCCATAGTGCTCTTTTCCTGTTCCATGGATACTTTGACTTTTTTTTAGAGGAAAGTAAACAAACCTCTATACCATCACATACAATAAATTATTAAAGGGTACAGGCAGCGGTCCTGCTGGAATCCTGTCCACGCTGCTCTATCCCCATCTGTTTGGAGAGTGCAGTCTTGCACAAATTCCAAGTAAAATGGCCTCTCTCCCTGGAAAACCGACTCTCAAATAAATAATTTAGCCTTCATGAATAACGCTGACAGTTCATTTCATTCACATCTCTTTCTGGTTTGGAGTTTAGTCCCTCGCTCACAAACGCAATGTCTCTATAGGGCCAATTTCGGTTGGTTGGTTTTAACTGGCAGGCAAAGATATCATCGACTTGACAGCTTTGGAAAAGGGTAACACTGTTAGGGTAACATGTTGGTTAAAAACATAAGAGTAATACTGCTTTTCAGTATGACCAAAATTGGCATCTACATCACTATGTAATGAATAAGCCTGGTGTATAAAAAAACAGTCACCCTTTTCTAACAAGTGATATTCCCTCCCTGTACTCAATGTAATTGCTCTTCCTTAATTAATTAATCACTAATGATTTTATTCCCTTCTATTTCACCACTTAGCCTTTTGTCCCATTAATATTGTGAGGGTACTGAGATTCTGACTTGTGTGTCACGTAGAGTAAAGCAGGTAAAATGGGGAACACAAGGGATTGGACCCAAATGCAGACACTGAGGCAGAACAGGTGAAGTTCAATGGTATAATTTAATAGAGTCTATCACCAAAAGGCTTACAGAGTGGTGAAGAGGCAGGCAAAGATCAAAACCAGTGAAGGCAGTCTAAATGTAGCAAACAAATATAAAAGGGAGCAGGCAAAAAGCAAAAAGTCCAAGAAACATGGTAAATATAAAAATGAACACAAGAAACACTGGAGAAGAGCTGGAACACTTGACACAGACTGACGAAGTGAACTGGCTCAGAACAAAGGAAGCACACAGACTTATTAAATACACTCAGGAGAGGGGAGAAAACGAGTCACAGGTGAAACTAATCAGGGCAGGACAAACAATCGAAACTGGCAGGAAAAGCAAACAAAGAGAGAAAGTAAAATTACACAAGACACATGAAGTAGAACACTTATAAAATGAAACAGGAAATAACAAAACTAACCCCAAAACCACAACATTATGCCTCCTTCACATTTGGTTGCTTGTAATTTTGTTGGTATGAGAATTTGTTTATTCTACTCTTGCTCAAGTCAAGCTGGCAAACAGAACAAATGAAGTCTATAATACAGTGTAATATCTATTACGTGTACAAAGACAGTCTACCTCTAATTCAATCACTGTGTGTATTATTTTTTTCTCTTTGTTGATTAGGAGTCTGGCTTACAACAACCTTGAGACACTGCCCAAAGATGTCTTCAAGGGCATGGATGCTTTGACCAAAGTGTGAGTTCAGTCTTTCAGTTCAGTGCTTTGTTGAGACACAGAATAGTTAGTTAATTAATCAATTTTCTGATTGATCGATTGCCATTTCTGTGGATTTATGTGTGTGTAAGGTTAAAGTTAATATATGAACTAACTCTGGGTTGATTGTGATTGACGATATAGTTTGCTTGATTGGTATTTATTCTGAAATGGTAACGATAGAACTCAAATGTAATATTTTTGGTACTCATTCATTGGGGAGGGGAGGGAAAGGATTCATGGCAAATGTTGAGCAAAATCTTCCTTTGTCTTCCTCCCTCTTTTCTTAAATTGTGGGATTAAATAGAGTAATATTATGAGTTCATAGTAGTAAAAAGGAAAGGAGAGGAATTCCCCCACTAAACAAAGGATGCAAAAGTAAGAAGCCAAGGAAAAAAAATAGAGCACACTGAGGAGGAAAAGAAGTAGGAAGAAAGAGAGTAAGAAAATAACAGATTGTAGAAGAAGCTATTCCCTGCTACAAATTCCCTGAAAGAGAAAAATAGGATAAAATTTAAAGGAGAGAAGAGAAAAGCTCTGGTTAGGATGCCAGAATGTCGGGGTAAATGGTAAACAAGTCAATTACATAGACAAGAATTGGATCCTGGCTGCCACAATCAGCCAGAATAATGCAGGCTACAGTGTGTGGTTCAATGCACACATCCAAGGTCAACAGCATTCAGACTGAGAGTGGGTGATGAGCAGAGACTACTCAGGAGATAAGACACTTGTTGTTGTGGCTTTCCTGGCTCGAAGCCAAAGTGCAGCCAAGAAGTGGAGAGACAGACAGCAGAACAGTAAGCAGAAACTGAACAGGGACTGAAAATTAAAAACAAAAACAAAACCTATGTTTAAAATACATGTTTCAAGAGTAAATATTAACAATATTATGTTTTAACAAGTACATGTATCTGTTAACTGATGTGATCCATCCATGCATGTAGGGATCTGCGGGGCAACAACCTGATATGCGACTGCAAGCTTAAGTGGTTGGTGGAGTGGATGCACCACACCAATGCCACCCTGGACCAGATCTACTGCAGCGGCCCACCCATTCACCAGGGGAAGAAGCTCAATGACCTGCTGCCACACTCTTTTGACTGTATCACAGCAGGTATCATCTTCCTGTCATAGAAGCATTATACTAACAATAGCTCTGTCAGTTAACTGCCTCACCCTTCTCACACTCTTGTTTCCTTCCTGTTCTTATCAACGAGCTGAAATAGCTGAAAAGCAAAATATTAAAGATTCTTTAAAGATAGACAGAATTCATTGTCATGTCATACTTTTCAGAGTTCGCCTCCTATCAGTCGCTGAAGTTTGAGTCCATTTCAGTGGAGGCCTTCACCTTTGGTAAAGATCAGTATGTTGTGTTTGCCCAACCGTTTGCTGGTACATGCAGCTTCCTGGAATGGGATCACGTTGAGATGACCTTCAGAACCTACGACACCATTGAAAGTGAGTTCATAAACAAGTAAAGAGCAACATCGATGTTGTGGGGGAATCCTGTGTAAATGTTTACATCTCAAACAGCAATGTGTAATTGTTGTTGCTGGTGGAAATTTTTTTAGGTAGGTCTGTGCCACATCCAATCAATTTCAGCAAACATCCCAATATGATTTAAAGCAAAAAAGTGAATGTATCAAAAAGGAATTCCTACTTCGCAGTTCAATATTAATATAAGAGGCAGCAAGTGTGGGTACTCGTCCATGAGGCGTTGGAAGGTGGCCAGGGCCCAGGGCATCAGATAGGCATCTCGTTGTAAAATCCTTCAGCTGCTGCACATAGATGAAGGGCCGATCAGTGGACCCCAGCCTTGCGTTCCTGGTGATATTCCATGGAGAAGTGGCGGTGATATTCCGTGGAGAAGCCCAACCAGTCCAGCACCAACCAGGTCCAGCACACTACTATTATAAAATAAAGGGGAGAACATAATTAGTCAACAAGACACAGCTGTGACAATTAGCTCTCCCTGACACTGCTCACCTGAGCCACTCCCCCACCTCTCCCTCTGCAGCTGACAGCTAACCATGCCCACCCCCACAGTAATGAACTCAATAAACTGCTGTTGGATGTTACTGCTAGCATTGATGTAGCTTAGCACAAGCACCAGCTGGAAGTGGGTGGAAAGGTCAGTCATCTGCTTGAATGGCGATACAATCAGTGCACTTCACTTCCTCCAGAATGTAATCCTTTAGCACTGACAGTATGCAGTCCAACAGCTTGTTTTGTACCGTCTTTGACGTGCCTTTAAAAACAGTAATGTGGAGTTAACTTAGCTGTCTTAGGTGCTCTTCAATGTCTAGGGAGGCAACAAAATCCACCAATCCCCTGAAAATGCATGATTGCGAGGTCAGGTTGATCCCAGATCAACCTGCCCTTTTCGGATTAGTTTTGAGGACGCTGATTGGCTAAATTTTACGTCATACGTTCATATCTTTGGCTAAACTGCTACTCAGACCCGCCTCCTGTGGGCGATTACTCCATCGTCTCAGACAGGCGGATGGGACGTGTAGGAAAAGCATATATGTTGCGCAGATGATCATATTGTACACATATTACTGGGTGTACTCTATATTTCAAACACACAAATAGGAGATACAAAACAAATGCTACTAGACTTTATATTACTCTAGTATAGATGATTATCTGTCCAGTCTTAATAATGTTTTTGTCTTGTGTTTTTTTTGTACAGGCACCTCCACTGTGGTCTGCAAGCCCATGGTGATTGACAACCACCTCTTTATCATCGTGGCCCAGTTGTTTGGGGGCTCGCACATTTACAAACGTGACACCTCCGCCAACAAGTTCATCAAGATCCAGGACATAGACATCCTGAAGATTCGCAAACCTAACGACATTGAGACGTTCATGATCGATGGAGAGTCTTTCTTTGTCATCGCTGATAGCTCTAAGGTTGGCTACTTTTGCTTTTCCAACAGTCTAAAGCACTTGAATTGATCAGGGAATTTAAAAAAAAAAACATTTTATGGCATCTAATTACATTATATTATGCGGGTGTTTCTGTCATTGTGTCCAGCCCCTGTATGCATACTGCTCCTCTAAACTACTCTTCCCATCATGTAAGCTATTCCGCAGCATGCCCGTTTGCATCTGCTCCTGCTGATTACCCTGGCGTTGCCAAATGTTCACATATGCTCTCACATATTTTTGGGGACACTCAGGCGCGCGCGCACACACACACACACACACTCATCTTTGGCCCTGTACAAATTTACAATTTGCTTGTAAATTTTTAATAATATAATTTTGTTCTGTTTTTGTAGATCACTTAGTTACAATTTGATTTGTTACAGTAAAATATGTTTTGAATAAAGCTGACTTGAGCTGACATTTTGTACATGTTCCTCTCGTAGGCCGGCTCCACAACAGTGTACAAATGGAACGGCAATGGCTTCTACTCCCACCAGTCACTCCACCCGTGGTACCGGGACACAGATGTAGAATATTTGGAGATCTCCAACAAACCCCACCTGATCTTGTCCAGCAGCTCCCAGAGGCCTGTTGTCTACCAGTGGAACCGAAGCCAGAAACAGTTTGACCGCAGGACTGACATACCAGAGATGGAGGACGTCTTCTCCATCAAACACTTTCGAGTCAAAGGTGAGAGCTGCAGCTTGAACAGCAGTGTACACACAGGGTTTATTTTTGCACTGCCTAAAAAGACATTGTGCACACTGCAAGCAATTTTTAACCATATAGTATCACAGTATCAGCTGCTGTGAGTTTGTCCTTGGAGCAGGATACTGCATATACAGTACATGTACTCTCTTTTTGTCAAATTCAGCGAATATATCCTCACGGTCCAATAGCTGTCCGTTCAGTGTGCACGCTGAAAAAAACTCTGGTGTTTGTACACAGCCCTGGCTCTGTAAATGGGAAACAAACAAAGTGGCCCCAAAGTTCTATATCATGGTATTTGTCATGGTATTGGATTTCTCCAGAATCGCATACCCGACCTTTAATGGTAAGCTTAAGATAGTCTGGGGTGTGTCATATGATTAACAGTGCACTTTGATCCAGGGTCAACATTTTATTTGATGCAGTTAATTTAATAAAAGCATTCATGACTCACACTCTTAGGTGTAATTTATTACACTTAAGTTCCTCATTACTCGGCATGTCATAGGCATTCATTTTGAAGGTGATAAAAGGTAAAGTCACTGTCCACTGCCATAAAACCTGCCCATAAATCATTACTGTATAATATTCTCTGTATTTTCTGTTTCTAAAGGGACAGCTCATCTGTTAGTGACTCTTTGCTAAGTAGCTATTGATAACAAGCTATAACTTATTTTGGAATTACATAAACTGTTTTTGTGAGCTTTTCTATTTCAGATCCAGATTTAGTAGCTAAGTGTGTAGACTAAACAGACTGTTGAATCTTTGTCCTTTTCAAAGGTGAGCTGTTTATATGCTTGACAAGATTCATCGGGGACTCCAAGGTGATGCGCTGGGACGGTGCCATGTTCAAGGAGGCCCAGACATTTCCTTCCCGTGGCTCTATGGTGTTCCAGCCTGTCTCCATCGGCAACTGGCAGTATGCCATCTTGGGCAGCGATTATTCACTGACGCAGGTCTACCAATGGGACACCCAGAGGGGCCAGTTTGTCCCATCTCAGGAGCTGAATATCCAGGCGCCTCGTTCATTTTCTCTGGTTTCCATTGATGACCGGGTGTTCCTGCTCGCATCCAGCTTCAAGGGAAAAACCCAGATATATGAGCACCTCATGATCGATTTGAGTAATTAAACCCCTCGTCAGTTTAGGACAAATTATGCACACTACCATTCAAATGCTTTCTTCTATGATTTTGTTGAACTTGTCAGTCCCGTTAGAATCCACCAGCAATTCCCACCTAAGTTTAAACAAAAGGAAGTTTTAAGCAGAAGCTCAAACTATCTAAAGACTAAACACAAATCAGGACCTTTAGGGCAGATTAGGTTGAGATGAAGTGCTTGAAATTCTTACATTGGTTATGATCATTGAGTTTATTTTGACAGGTCTGAAATGGTTATTTCCATGACACTGACAATATATTCTACACAGCCCCTGATGCCTATGTTTGGCATCCTGCTGCAACTACTTCATTTTGAGAAACTCCTTGTATTTTCATCAAGATTCCTTACTATTTGGTAATGCCTTATTCTCCATTTAAAAAACTTAATTCCACTCCAAGTGCGAACTGACTATCTTGGAAAAACAAGCTATCAAATCACTGCTTCTGATGGCAGGTGTCTGGCATTAGAGACATACAGTATATGTCTCTGCAACTCCATACATTGTTTTATTCCTATTGCAGGAATTTGATAGGAAGGATTTGAGTTTGGTAGTGCTAATTATCATGCAAATAGGGAAATATTATTGAGGGACAGAGGCAAAATGTGTTCAGATAGAAGTGTACAGTTTTTCTAGAAAAATTACAGGCACAAGAGACAAATTTTCTTTAATTTACATCTTCTTTAATTTAACAAACCACTTCAGGAAAATTGACTTCAGAGCAAAATAACATTACAAGACATTATTCAGCTTGGAATGTAAGCTACTGTGAGGTATGTTGACGTTGTTTACAAGCAATGGGGTTGTCTATGTAGGTCTCTGTCGCATAAGAGAGACTTTTTCAAATTGGAATCTAATCCAAGTTTAATGACAACGCAACAGCAGCACTGTAGTTAGCGGTGTTATTTTGGTACTATAAGACCAGAGCTGGAAAATAATACTAGTTTCCAACCAAACGCAGGTAAAAATTGGACTACTTACAAAGAGTTATGTCCATTCTTCTAGCGCAATTTGGCAGCTAGTCCACCTGTGTTCCATCAGTCTTTTGTAGTTACTTTACACTTAAAGAAGTGACCCTAATGTATGGAATGAAGTATCCACTAAACACTGTGAGAAATTGAGATAAAAAACTTCTTTGTCCTGTCTACTCTATGACCGTCAGTTAAGCAAGACTGTATGCATGATACAGACACTCACAGTGTTGATTCCTGATGAATGACTCGCTAGAAGCGTCCCACTGTGCCACCTGGCCCTCCCACTTTCACTGCACTCTTGCCCCTTTTCTCCCTCATTGACAAAACCATTGTTGTGTTTACTCCACAACTAAAAAGCCAACCACTGTGCAGCACCTAGTACCTGTGCTTTCACAAGGTCCTCTTATTCTGACACAAAGGAAACAGAAGTCTGATAACAATTAACCACTTCACTGACAACAATTTGCCAAATATAATGTTTACGTTTTTACAAGACTGTGTAAAGTAATTTATATGATGTTGCTTTTGTATGTATGAGGGGACCACACTCAATGTTTTATTTTTCATCGATATAGAATTTAGTGTAGATGTAAAATTAAAAAAAGCAAGGACCACCTCCTTAAATGCGGTGTAACATGCTACTTCTGCAAAACAGTATAGGCTTACTTGTGTCAGTCTCATCTAGTTAGGTAAGGGTAGAGGATATTAGCCATTCCTTTGTCATCTTGCTCATTGTATTTTATGTACAGTAGTAATAAAATACTAAAATGCTAAATCAGAGATATAATTCTTTTATTGTTGCTGTTGATTCGGCATTAAAATTATGTTTTATTTCTCACACTGTAAATCTGGATTGATGTCAATTATCATTCAATCAGTGAGTCTACATTATAGTCTTCATTATCATTTTATGATCAATTTCTTGATGTTTTTTCTTGGCTTTATGAACTTTTCTTTTTGAGTAGATAGTTGAACTGATTTTTACAGTTCAGTGCACTGAATCAGTCAGTGTACTGTGGGCACCCCACTGTGGTGGTTAATAGAAAGGGTTTAACTATGACCTCTTGGTGAATCAATTATGGGTCAAAAATTCAGCAGTATGAACAAAAACATCAGTCACTTTCAGCAAATACGTTGACGACCCAAGACAATTCCAGATAAACCATACATGAACATTTTAGAAAAAAATTTATCTCGTAATTATGAACTGTTACATCTGTCATAACACTGTTATGACTCATAGTTATGATTTAGTTTGTCAAATATCCTAAAACCTAATTATTTTGAGTTAAAAGACATAATCATGTAACACTAAGTCATAATTATAAGTCATGCTTATGACTTACGATTTAATTATTAATTAAATTATGAGCTACACAGCTTTAATACTTTTTACAATCATGTAGACTACATACATGTATTTCATAAAGGGCATGGTTGGTTCATCTCCACTGCCTCCCTCTACAATGGGCGTGAACCTAGGGTAATGTTTTAGTTGTCCAGCAGAGTTGGTTTGGGTTCAGTTCTGCCCCCCTGTGGGTAAAGTAACCACCGCACGGGAGTTTGTGTGCGCCAAGGTTAGTCATTAACCTTGCCTTCTCAGTCACTCAGGGCACCAAGGAAGGTGGACAGTAGCCTACTCTGTCCAAGGCATGCTGTCGCTCAGCCGTCACATCTTACCATGGGCGACTGTAACCACTGTACACACGAGCGGGCTTTATCCGTAGAGGACGACATTACTGTAGTGTTTCACAAAGTTGAAAGCCATGGCATAAACCGCGGCGAGGACCACGACGAGTGTGGCGATGATGAACGGACATCAGAAAGGATTCACTTGCAAACCAACTGCCGTGTGGCGTGTGATTATGATGATGATGAGGAGGAAGCGAGAGGAAGCGGAAATTCACTGGAAGGCAGCGAGAAGAAAACGCTATGCTCGCCGGCGTTTTGCGTCAGAAGCGAGCCCGCATCCAGAGACGAAAGCGCACGTGAAGGTAGAAGAGCGCACGCACTTACTTAGTTAAACCGCATTTAAACTGATGTGTTACGTTTCCCCGGCCTCACATCAATATCGGCTGTTACTGAACTTTGTGATGGGAAGAAGATGCAGACATAAAGTGATAAGCAGTCGCCAGAGAACCGATGACTTCCTGCGTAGCCTCACGTTACACAACCCTGTAACGTCATGTATCAGTAATAGCAATGTTGATATCACGTGTAGGCTATTAACCTATAGGCAGGGATATGGTCGAAAGAAAGCACAGTTAAAGTCACTTTACACATTTTTATAAAGTTTAGCCACCGTTTTTTTCTTTAAGGCTGGCACAAATGCAGTTTCACGTAATTTAAACGTAATTTCACAATATGTTTCATGTCAGTAAAAGAGGTCCCCATAGCCCACTGCCCAAATGATGTGGGCTATGCATAAGAAATCATTTTAATGAAAATATCTTTTTTATGGTTGTTTATTATTTCAGAATAAAACGGTAATATTAGATTTTGCGTTTAACGTAAATAATAATAACTAATAATAACTGTACTATGATGCACATTTTACCCTTACAATGTTTATGCCTTATATATCAGCACGTCGGTTGCTAAGTGTTTAGCCGATAAAGATAAACTGCTGTAAACCAGCTTAACATTTGCATCATCCTTAAAGAGGATGGATGACTGTGCACTTTTACAGCACCATGGCCACCATTCCTGTAGGCTTTTAGCCTATTACTATAGATAAGACCTTGTTTTAAAGTTTATTCCAAACCTTTCCATTTATGTGGCTACAATGTTGATCTAAATATCGTTCAATAACTAAGTGCCTATCAACAAAAGAGGTATGAAACTGTAGAAGGGTTTTTCCAATGGTGTAACTATGAGGAAGAAAAAGGATTTGTTTACCAGGAAGTGAGACATGATCTCAATGCCCCAGGACATCAGTTTCCTTTTTTGCACCTTTTGTACCTGGGGATAATGACCTGACCACAGAGCGTGTGAAGAAGAAAGGCCGACACTAGTACTAGATTATAAATGCATTGTCTACACACATCTTGACTGTGTGCAAGTATTCTCCACAAAAATAATTCTTATTTTAGGTTTGTTTTTTTATCTCAGGGTCTCAATTTCATTTCTGAGATTAATATTGCACTTGACAATAATTAGTAGAGATAAGATTTAATTAGAGTAATTCATCATTATTGTTTACAGACTGATGAATAAAATTGCACTTTCAGGTCAGTCTCTATTTTGGTGATTAAAAAAAATATGACGGTGTAGTCCCTCATTCGTCCAGGAGTGTTCTATCGTAGAAAAGGTTTCAGTCGTAGTCATCTGGACACTGTTTTCAGAATCAAGACGTTTCGGCTCCCATCCGGAAGTCATTCTCAATTGTGAAAAATGGTCCGGGAACTCAGAAATTTAAGCTACTCTGTGTTACTTAAGCCCTACTGATGACTACAACTGAAACCTTTTCTACGATTGAAAAAAATGTATTTACAATAACTGGTACGAGGAAACAGCCCTCACACAAAAGTGGGGGAATGGAGTTTGCTTGCCAAACAAGTTTTCCAACAGTCTAGTTATACTCAAGAAAACAAGGTCACAAATAGAGGTGTGTATGGCTCTTCTTAGCTATCTAGTCTAAACAACAGAACCCAGTCTCCATCCAGCATATCAAGAAATTGAGACATCCCAAGGTCTTATAATCTTAATGTCTGGACAGTCTGAACCTCGTTACATGCTTGGCAGAGTAGGTAAAACACCAGGATCAGTTAACCATGACGATGCAGAAACATACCTAAAAGTAATTTTTTTAACACAGACACTTACAGTGAGTGAATGAGTGAAATACTGTAATACTAATGCAGTAATGTAACACTAATAATCATCCTGTCTGTGTCTACTAGGCATTATGGAACTAAGAATAAAAAACAAACACTATACACAAACAAATCTGATAGCACTACTCCAATATGACAACTTAAAGGTTAGGTAGGATGGACATCCATGTCCTTGGCTTGTTGCAAGGTTAAGAAAACAAATACCGTATATAATAAAGGGAATGGTAGGTGGTAGGACCACACATTGTGGACAAAGACGCCTGAATGACCTCAGGTTGAAATTTAATCTCCACAAGCATATCAGTTTATTGCTCCACAGGCAGGGTTTGCAAACACTACACCGCTGTCTGTGCAGATCTTTTGTTTGTGTTATTTTTTTTTCAACTGAATTTTTACCCAGGCCAGATGGAGTTCAGTAACATACTCTGAGCTTCACTGCTTCATCCTGCACTTACTGTATCAATATAAGCACAACAAAATAAGCAGCATTTTTTTTATGAAATGTGGAGCAGTGCTACCCTTCGTAGGGCCCACGTCTCTCTTTCTCTCCCCTCATACCTATCTGCTCCCCCACCCTCACTCGCTGTTCTTTGACTTCTTTTCTCTCCTTTTCACAGGCCCAGAGAAACCAAAGAGATGTCCAGGTGTCGGTTTGTTCTATGCGTTACTGTCCACAGTTTTCTTCTCCATCATTGCCCTCTTAGTGAAAACCATCCAGGGAGTCCACGCCATAGAGATCAGCGCCATACGCTGCTTCTTCCAGATGCTCTTTATTATGCCGTTACTCATCTACCACAAGTAAGCATGATGGAGAAACTCAAACATTTAGATTCATCCACACTTAAACAGTTCCAAACTTTAATTCCAGGTTAAAGATTTACACATACTGTATATGCCATAATAAGGGCTCTAGTAACACTCTACAGTAACAGTCTTTATTTCAAACCAACAATTTATATGTTGTGATTAGATAAAGTGCATATCCCTGCCAGTTATTTATCTCTTGGGATTCCTGCATTTGTGTTCATGCTGTGCCACTTCATAGGCAAGTATCCTGGCTTAACATATAAGCACTGCTCAAACAAGTTTAAGTTGTCAAAATACCGTGAGAGACATGTATTATTCCCCTCGGCCCAGTTGACGGAAAAATATACTGTGTAGATCCAGTGTTGGGAATGTTTTTAATTTACTCACAAATGTTATTATAAAGTACCAAACTTTCAATTTTTTCTCATTTTCACTTAACACTAATAAAATATACAGTGAACTTCAGATCTGAAATGAAATACATGAAATAAACCACTTTAGAAATTAAATACTGTGAAAGGTATAATTTTAAGTTGTAATAGTGACCTGCGCACATTTTAAAGGTGATGCCCAAGGATTTCTTTCCACCAGAGGCAGAATCTTAGTAAATATATATTTTTTTAGATAATGTTTAAAACAAGCCATGTGAAACTATTATGTCACAATGTATACAATAACGTGCCATCCGACAGACAAAATTAAAAACACAAATAACCCGAATAGCAGAAGTACTAAGATAAGTATATGAAGGGAAATAAAATATATCTTCTCACTATCATTCATTTTACTCTCTGTCCATTTATTCCACTGGCTTGTTGTGATTCTATTACCACTGGGAAATAAAACTTACACCTATGCTTTCATCTTTGCATGGATGGATAGAAAACCACTTCACTTTAGAATCACATTGTGATCCCAAGAATCAAAATTCCTTAATTCCCAAAGTCTGCCACCAGTACTTCTATTCAGTCATTTACCTATTCATCCATCCATCCATACGTCCTCTACATTCGTCTTTGTTTTGACATTCATTCATAACCGCCTCTCTTATCAGCCCCACCCATTCATCTGTCCATCCATCACTGTCATCTCCACATTACCTAAATCTACCCATCTATCCATCCAGTCATTCATTCATTCATCCATCATCCTCATATCTCTGCTCCTCCAGGACAGGTTTCCTTGGTCCCAGGGATAAACGTATATATCTGGTGCTTCGGGGTTTCATTGGTTCCAATGCCATGATCCTGCTCTTCTATGCTGTTCAGCAGATGCCGCTGGCAGATGCCACTGTCATCATGTTCAGGTGAGAATAGGTGGGAACTTAATTGATTGTAGTTGATTAGTGGAGATTATAATAACACCACAAAAAAGTTCTATCCTCGCTGATTTATACAGCTGTCACCTTTTTCGTTAATCTCCCTCTGGTTCTTATTCTTTCCTCTCGCTCATCTCTTTATCTCACTTTCCAACATTTTCCTCATTCCACTTAATTATCTCTCTCTCTCTCAGTCAGGAATTCATTAAACATCTGGGAAAGTGGATTCGAAATAGAGCTGTATACCTCATTCTCACCACTTTTCTCTCAACTTCTCTATATTTTATTTATTTAACTGTACCCATACATTTATTACTTTTTCACATGCTTACTGTTAATCTCTTTCTTTCATTGTTGTCCAACCTCAGTAATCCAGTCTTTACCTCCCTCCTGGCCTGGATCTTTCTGAAAGAGAGATGCACAATCTGGGACTGTGTCTTCACTGTTTTTACTCTCACTGGAGTCATCCTCATTGCCCGACCACCATTCCTCTTTGGCGAGCATCTACGTGGCATTGAGGGAGACTACACTAACCACATCAAGGGGACTATTGCTGCCTTTACAGGTGATGCGATTAATGAACTCAGTTTCATACAGCACTTAAATAGCAGTAAAGTTTGTTTGACCATAGTAAGTAGGTAAAATGTAGTATGTGTAGTATGATGAGAATTTCCATTTCTTTTAATCACTTAAACAGGTCAGGATTACCAAGGCAACCAGGGGAATCCAATGCAATACAGCTATGTCCCCTGGCACATCAGCATCAGCTGGGAGATACAGTCTTTCCAATTAGTCATGGTTCTGCTCTGAGGGGGGGGGAGATAGCGACTCTCCATGTGAAAGAGCACTGGTTTGAGGTCCTTTCAGATTTAGAAGCACCTTACACAATCTCAGAAAGTGACATTAGCCACTCTGCCACTCTACAGAGTGGCTAATGTCACTAGCAGGAATCGCTAGTTTAGTGACAAAGTCGTGATCCCTCACTGGCTTCCCACCTGCAAACAATTAGCGAAATGTTAAATGTTTTTGTTGAATCACCCAGCTAGAAATTGAATGCTGGCACTGGAGTGCTAAGAGCTTTTTCTTTTGCTCCACCCAAGTGTCCCGAAAGGTGCCCCAAATGAATGTCGACCAATGAATTAGGAGCTTTAGATCGACCAGTGAATTAAGAGCTTTACTTTGTGGCTAAGTTTTCTTTTCACTTCCACAATCCAATATAACATTTTTACAACACACCGCTGCAACTGATGGACCTCACTGGTGTTTAATCTCACAATCCTTCCTACCTTCATTTGCGAATAACCCTGCATTCACACCAAATGCACAAGTGCAACATTGCACAGAAAATTTTCAATGGAGAGTGCATCTGTGCTCTCCTCAGCAGCTAGCAAGCCAGCAGTGTTCATTCCCCTGATTTTCAGTGTTTTCTGTGTGCAGGTAAATTGAACTTTGGTCCCTAGAATTAGACCCCAAATTACGCAGACCTCCACAACATGTCTAATGGTATTCTGACATTGACAGGAGGTAGAAGTTATGACGCAGTAGAGAAAAATGATTTTTCATTATGTGCATCTCTAAATTCCAAGTTGAGTAAAAAATCCCAAGCATGGCAGAAAACATCAGAGTAGGAAAGACAGTCTGAAAATGTAGGTGGAATTGAAGAGTGAGTCACAGATTTTATAAGGTTATGGTTGTTACAAGTAATCATATAAATATAAATGGTCAAAATGGTCAACAGAACAAACTCAAACTTAAGTTGAAGTTCATTAACTCAAATAACTCCACGAGGAATTCAGTAATAGGTATATAGTAGATTTGAAAATACAAGGTATTTTGTCCTTTAAGTCTTATTGATTTATTCATTTTCAATATTTTTCTGATTGCTGTATTCATTCAGTCTCTTATTTTTTTATTTATTCACAGGAGCTATTGGGGCTGCTTTTACATTTGTTATCCTTCGCAAGATTGGGAAGAGCGTCCATTACTATCTCTCCGTCTGGTACTACGCTGTCATCGGTTTCATCGAGTGCATCATCACCGTATCCGTCCTTGGGGAATGGAAAATCCCGTTCTGTGGCCGTGATCGCTGGATTCTTATGTTGATTGCTGTCCTTGGTATTGCTGGCCAGACCTTCCTCACAAAGGCCCTGCAGATTGAGAAGGCTGGACCTGTGGCCCTGATGAGGACTGTCGATGTGCTCCTGGCGTTCATCTTCCAATTCATTTTCTTTAACCGTGCACCGACCTTGTGGAGCCTCGGAGGGGCGCTGTGCGTAGTGGCAAGCACTAGTGGAGTAGCACTTAGGAAGTGGTACAGCAACTCTCGCAAGAGCTGAGAAGGAGAAGCAACATAGAATACTTTGGTATTACTATTTATTCTTTTTTCACTATCACATGTTCTTGATTAATTCTGTATTTTGCTTGTTCTTTACATGCAAACCTGTGAGGAGGTTAAAGCTCTTTGGAGAGTTAAAAGCAGAAATATAGAAGGATAATCTAGTAGGGGTCAGTTATGAGCTTATTGAATTCTGTACATCTATACATGTTGATTCTTGAGAGTCAACCTGTGTAATTTTTGTGTAAATGAACACATAATTACGGGGAAGGAAAAACTGTTGCTTCCCCAAACCATATCGTGCTCCCTGGAGCCTGTGTAGCTAACTAACTGCCTATTCAACAGAGGTTACCGATTTTCTCCTAAATAAAATGTGTACGGCATAAATTAGGGCTGAAAGTTGAATTTCACCATAATGAAGCAGTTTGATGAAGGATATCCTCAGTCCCATTTTCCTTTCACTTTAACCTAAATGAAATAGTCAAAGAGAGAGGTTTACTGCATTGACACATACTGTGTCAAATAACTTGGCAATCATACTATTCTAAAAAAACATACAGTACATATTTCATTTTTTTGTGGTATGTACTAGGCGCTATCAAATGAGTATCTGCAAAAAATACTTTATGTATTTGTGGTGCTGAAAATGATCACGCTGTCATCTGAAGTTTTTTAGCAAGCAAAAAGTGAAATATGGAAGCTGAAAATAAAATCCCAAAATTGGTTTACTTGAAAACAGGGTCATGCTGTAGAATTCTCTCAGGGATCTCTTGCCTAACTGCTTATAATGGCCAAATATGAATTACACCTAAATCCAACCCAGAGTTCCTATCCATGAAGAATTTACTCCTTTGCTATATATTGATTTTTGATTTTTCTTCTCTAATTTATAAGATAATAAGCTAATATCCATTATTTCATAGCTAATCATTCCTTAATGATATCTTTGAAGTGCCTTAAGTAGGGAACTTTAACCTCCAGCTTCCCTTAGTGGAGCCGCTCAGTAACCAGCAGCTTGTACTGGGCAGCTCTCAGGTGTGATTGTGCATATGAATATGAATATGAAGTAAAGTGCTTCTGAAATTAAGTCTAACAGCATTTTTCATGAGGCACCTAAGACACAACCCTTATCTCCACAAAGGCCACACTGATTTCTTCATCATCTCAGGAGGAGTCTACTCTCTCTTATGGTGGCTAGCACTTAATGTCATCTCAGATCTAACGCATTTAATTAGTGTTCTCAACAGTCTAAAAATATATTTTCTATGATGCTCAAAGGGGGTGTTGTTTGCACTTTGTCTTTGCTAGAGGGTAGAAAAAGTGTCAGAGACCTGCCACTATAATTCAACAAATGATCATCCAAACAGCTGCACACAAGGATTGCTATATGATAAGTTACTCAGTTAATTCAAGGACCTAGAGAAGAAAGATGAGCAGTGAAACTACATCTTAACAGTGCAGATTTTTCATTGTCATCAAACTGGAAAGCTGATGTTGAGGTTTTACACTTGAGTATCATTGTTTTTGGGACTCAAAAGAGCCATCTGTGATGCTTTTGCCAAGTTGAGGATGTTAGTTGTACCTGGCTGAGTCCAGCTTTGCCCGGATGGTGAGTTTTAGGCAATGTGGATGAGTTAAACTCCCAGGGGGAAAAAGTGAGACTTAATTTAAATAGTCTTAAAATATATTGTATTGAAATATTTCAAAGCAAAACAATCTTATGCTAAAAGCAATATTGTGTTTGTCCAAGGCTGTCCTCACCTGCAGTGCAAATCAAAGGTGATCTTTATGTGTTATTGTTTGTAGGAAACCCCCCAAAATACCCTTATTTCAAGGGATGTGGGTTTCTAGTACTGAGCCATGTGTGCTCTGTGTGTCTGGTATTAATCACACTGTATTTTTAGCATCTAGCAAGGAGTTTACCACTGTCATGACTGGTGATGTCTTAGTGCAACTACAGTCCTCTGTTGTAGGAATGTTTAATTGGGTGCTATACAGCTGGAATGGGAAGGCAGTCAGTGCTGCTAGACTGATATTTAATATCCTGCAGTTTCTTCCTGGCTATTTTTCACACGCTGCTGTTTCTGTTCTCGTTCGACCTGTTGAGACCTGTGTCAGCACAGCTGCATCGTCAGACTTGCCTCCAATTATAGTTCTTCCTTTTATAAAGTAAACTCTATATCACTAATAACTGAACTCTTGAGTTTGCACATTTTTGTCTTGTGAAATCAGATTTCCTGACAGTGATGTATGTTTGTTTCCTTAATTCTCTTCTTTATGAAGGCAAACATCGGTTCCAAGGGGAATATTTACAATGGTCCTATAGGGCATGGCACAGTGTGATAGTGTGATATGTGAAACTAATTATTAATAAAAAAAATTATCAGTTCATACAATTCTGATCCTACCCATTGGTTTTGAAGAGTAGAATATAGTTAATTTGGGTAGATAGTACAACAAGCCCTGGGATATAATTAATTTTTTAAGGGATGAACAGTAACATGTGATCCCAGTGCCATACTTAAATGTGGAGGAATTTATTTAAAGGCACTGTGGCTTTAAAAAAAAAAAAGTTCATAGTACAGTAGGAGGTTATGATCACTTCAGATGTTCAGAGACTAATTTTATGTTTTAACAGTGATTTTTACTTCTCAGAATATTAGTTTAGTTGACTTGAATGCTGGTAGTGTAAGCACAATGTGTTGTATTTCCATCATATGGTTAGGTTAAACATTTGTTTCAGGACCTATAAGCCTTACAAACCTACAGTACTAAAGCTGCTTTTAAACTATGCTTTAATATTATTTATTTTACTATTTCTGTAATGTATTACATCAACATATTCTACAAGATGTATATTTATTTCTGCATAGTGATTGATTATATTTAGTATATTATGATTTAATAATAAATTCTATATGAATTTACAACTCCTCTTGTCTGTGGTCTTGACTTATAACATTTAATTAACAGTTGTGTTCATATTGTCTCCCGAGGAAATGTTATTTTTCTGCTGTCAAACTTCTGCAGACAGGTTTCTTTTTCATAAATCACTTGAGAAATCACGCTTCATTATATCTTTCTAACATGACTGAAACTTGTGGAACAGACCCAAACTGTGTAGAGGCATTGTCTGTACTTACATTATTGTCCCAAAGCCCATGGTGTCTCCCTAGCTCTACTCATGACTCAATAGGTGACAATTGTACAAACTAGGCTATGACCATAGAACCTTTTTCACAAACCACTGAGTCAGGTAGCTGTTGACAGGAGTGCTCAGTATAGTACCTGGGTGAGTGGATTGTGGTCATTGTGTGCTTGTGTGCACGCGTGCATGCAGGTTATTTGTCTCTGTGAGAATTACACCTTTGTTTATTTCCCCTTTGTTTGTAAACAACACACAGTTGTGAGGCATTGTGTATTCATGCAGAATGGCTGTGTTTCATTGTGTCGCAATATAACCCATATCTTCCAAAACAAAGGCTTGTACCTTCCATAGTGGGCTAACTGCATACAGATGGTGTTACTCTGGACCTAGGCATGGTTGTAGGGTAATTCTTCAGCTGAGCACTGAGCTAAGTGAAGTGTGGAAAGGTACAGTAGAACAGAGTAGCTCTTTGTTGTAGGGTAGAATTAGGACTAACATGAGGCTAAAGATGTCTTGTATAAAAATGAAAACTAGGTTTTTTATCTTCCACCTACAGTTTTAGTACTACTTCTTTTCCCCTATGTTCAGTTTCAACATGCAATCACCACCCATTTCTATAAAGTGCAATCAACTATAGAATATACCCGTACTGATAAGGGTCATACTATACAAATAACATACTCCAATGATTATAGTGGGATGTATTTTGTTGATTCTATGTATTATATGTAGCAGTAATGGTGCATCTGCTATGATCAGTTCTATTATTAGTATAATTATTATTATTGCATCAGAGTTCAGAAGTAACAGTACAGTAGTATAATAGTAGCTTCCTGCACATGTAATGAACCTTTACTGACAGCAGAGGGCAGGATGCACAAAACTAAAGGATTTGCTCTTGAATGCAACTTCACCTCATCAGTAACTTCTCCTGACACTCTAACAATTGTGGTAGTGCAAGTAGTTGTGGTTTTATTAATGTTTCACAGTCATAAACTGAATAAACAAGATGATTTACAACATTTTTAAAGTTGGCAGTGTATGATATAGGGCATATCATAGGATATATGTAGCGTCACTGTTCAAACATTGATGTCACAGAAGTAATTGTTCATGGATGTAAAAACACCTGGTTTTTGAATGAGGTGTGGCCTGAAGTGCAACTTTCAAGCCATAGGGAGGAGCGCAGAAGATGTGTGCTGCTTTTACCATGTGTTTATAGCAAATTAATATATGTATGTAAAACAAGCTGCGTTAAGCAGTTTTGACCACTGGCTGGTGTGTTAGCCAACTCTTGCACTTCCACTAGAAGCCAAGAAACATCTGATGTCTGGCATCTAAAAGCCTAATATTTCTTTGTGTGTTCTCCGTGTCCTCTCTTCCATCACTTGTTTACTTCTGCTCTCTGCCATTTATTCTGGTCAGGTATCACTATCAGCTTGTGGGAGCTTCATGCCAACAGTCTATGGTTACCTGGGTCAGTCAGTGAGAAATGCAAGAACTTAACCATACAGACTGGGAAATCAAAACAATGAACTGAAACTTGCAGACAGGTATTTGTTCAGATGTCAGAGCCATTTATATTGTTATCAACTATATAGATTAATATAAAAACAAAAAGATAGGCTTTTGAGAATGAAACAGAAAAATAAGACAGACAAAGCATTAGTAGTAGAAGTAGTTATAGTTCACTTTGCAGGTTGCTGTTACAGTAAGAGGCTTGCTTTGGAAGAATAAATACAAGGTTGTATGTATATCAGACGAGGTCAGAGGTGTGTGTACAAGATAGTCTAACAAGAATCTGTGTAATTGCTACAGTATCTACAGTATCTTATTTACATTGCTTTCCAATACTCACACACACACACACACACATACATGCACACATGAAATCTGTATTTTCCCAATAGGCCTGTACCTCTCAGTGTGTTATGTGTGCATATGCTGTACACAGAAAATATGTACTTTCATCAAGTGTTATCTTCCATTATCTCCTGACAGTGAACCATTTTTTTAACGTATAAATATGAATACCATGGCAAGTTGTTAATCCAGAGTCAAAGTCTCTCTCTTCCTTATCTACTTTTTCTTGCACTCACCTAAACCCACACTCTATTTTACATGCATTGTAATGGAACGCCTCTTGTGCAATAGCTGCATTTCATACTTCTGGTATCATTGCATGTAATTTTGAAATGTATAAAGTTACATCAGATGTAATGGAGTAGTTACAAAGTTCTATGTCATATTTAAGTATGTCACCGAGAGCGCACGGTGTATGTAAAAATGCTAGCTAATGCTTGGAAAGCCACCCGCCCTTTTTTTTTATCAGCGAGCTGGGGATTCCCAAAGGTTTGCACGCTCCTGGGTGGAGGAATGGAAGGGTTGCACATTCCTGCCGGATAGCATAAGACTTCCCATCAGTGGAGCGGGGGGGAATTGGAAAATAATCCCTCATTTTCCAAGTTGAAATAAATGCAGTTATAGGCTGTGAAGTGGAAAAGGATATCTCTCTCAAGCACGTGCTTTCGCTGTCTCGGGGGCGGGGCGGCGGTGCGTTCAATTGCACAACTGCAACCTACTTTCTATTCTACTTTCAGAGTAATAACATTGTGCCGAAGAGCAATGAAACCACATGTCATGTATTTGCTGTGCGCGAAACTGGCCTTTACCAAACAAATTATTACAAGACTTATTCCAAATATTATTCATCTGCCGATTGAACCTGTCCCAGAGAGAAATCTGGCTGATTCGGCTGAGGTGAGGCACAATTGGTCTAGAACGAGAAAGATTGAGGGCCAGCCAAGCATGGTAACTGATTGAGGATGACACAAGGTGTGTGTCATGTGCGGGCCAACCTGCACTGGAAACTGTTATTTTCTCAAGTAGTCATTAGTCAGAATGATTTCTGCCCTTGAGTTCAACCAAATAGGCGAACATAACAAGTCTATATGACATTGGATATATTAACTCTGAAGTCTGTAGTGAATTGTTATAAAACATATAAAATAAATTTTGGGCTAGAGGAAACAATGTATAGGGCACGCTGCATAAAGTGGACGACTGGCTATGGCACGTAATGTTGCCAGACATTCCAATGTGGTGACAGACACACACACGCACGCACGCACGCACACACACACACACACACACACACACACACACAAAGGAACCCAGAACCTCAGTTATTGTCCTCCTGTCCGCAGCTCGGTTGGCTACTGAGAGACATGGAGATGCTGCATTCATGTGCTGTTGGATATATTGCGATTAGACTTGAAACTAATTAGAAAACAGGCCTGACAAGAGCACGATTAAATACATATATCTTGCTTTTACCACATAAAACAAAACACTGAAGTAACTGTGACTTCCAAAACAATATCATGCCTGTAAGTGAGATGAGTGACATGCCCTCTGAGCATTGCATATCTACCTTGTCCCCTTCAAATTCCCATCCAGTGCAGTGCACACAGCAGATTATACATGGAAGCTGCACCATGTGCCCAGAAACCAACCACTTCTCCTATGCTGGGTTAATACTATCTGGTCCTAGAATATTCTGAGTGCCAGTTAAGTTGTGGTACTTTAATTAAAAAACTTAGTTTAGGAATATGCACCATACGCTCTTAAAACTACATAGGGCCCCTCTACAAGACAGAGGCACATGATTACGGTAATAATGCAGGATCCACCATAGTAGATATTGTATTTTAGTGGTACAAATTTCTGAACCCATTTGCAATTGATCAAATTACTAAAAAACAGTTGAGATGCAGAGAACCTGGAGCTTTGGGGGACCCAGGGCAGTTGCCCATTTTGCAAGGTTGGTAATGGAGCCTAGGTCTTACCTAACATTACATATTATTCTCTCATTGTTTCTGAGCTACAAGCCTGCAAGATACATATCTGTGGCATTCATTGTTTTACTATTTTATAACATCACATACAAACTACTGGAATTTTCCAAATTGGGTTTAGTGTACAGTGTCATTTTAGTGGCCTAAATGCTACTTGCCCTACTTCGAATTTATAAGCAGCAGCGGGATTGACATGTTTAGCTAGGCCTATACCAGATAGCTTATGTATATGCCTATATTTTAATTCGAAAAAATCTCAATGCAAAAGTATCTAAACAAAACGTCTGTCTATTACGCCTGACATTTCCCATGAGGCTAGTCGAGCCTAGTCTAAGAAAAATAGGCTAGAAAAATAGTACTTATGTGCGTGCCTCTTGAATTAGTAAAACAAAAGCCATCCAGAAAACGTTTGACAAAACCAAAATAAATTGCAGTCTTGATTTGGAATGCAATATTCCGAGGAGCACCTGAAGACATCAGAGAGGAGAGAGCGGTTTCCCACCGCAGCACGAGCTGCTGCATCAACTTTATCTCCACGAGAGGTTTGGAGCGAGGCAGTCAACGAAAACTTAGCAGAACATGTGTTGAACTAGTCAGTATGCGGAGTTTCGATGGATGCTAACTGGATTTGACAACACTGGTCGGTAAGTTTGTGCCACCCCATCCTCAAACTGTCACGTTTAGACACCTTTTGATGGGTTGTGTTGCACGAGTCGTTTGGTCCGGAGTACGGTTTGTTTGTGAAGTTGCTCACAGTGTCAGTGTCAAAGAACCCCGAAGTCACACAAATAAGCCTAATAGTAATGTTTTTGGTACTAGAAAGGAATGTAGGTGAAAAGTGGTTGTTAGCTTGACTCTGTTTCAGCCGGGACTGAAAACTGAAATCACCTCCTCCGAAACTCCCAGAAGAAACTCTCTTATAAAACGGGGACCATGGCGTTTTTTGGGGTCTCTTGGTGTGAAAAAGTTTAAAATTATTATCTGCCGTTATTTTTTCTGTACTTGCTTTAAGGCGCATTGCTGTGTATTACGGCTATATCACCGTCGAAGTTGAATATGAGCCAAAAATAAGTTAAATGGGTTTTTTTTTTGCCTAAGCTGCTAGCACTTTCACTTTAAAGTTGTGTGTGCACGCGCGCATGTTAGTTTTTTAGATTGACAGGTCAGGTCATTGTTTACACAGGCAGAATACCCTCAGCATCCCTTAGGGACTATGACCTTTAACTCTTTTGTATGTGATGTTGCAGTGAAGGTTGCTTTAAACTAAAGATGTGAATCAGTTCCAAAGGGAAATGAAAGGGAAATACAGCTCAGATTGATCAGATCCAGATCAGAATCATTAACAGAAGTGCAGGAATTTTGAGACACAACTTGTGAAAAAGTAGTCCAAATGACAGTTTGACACAAACTAGGATAACAGGGCCATATTTACAGTGCAAAGTGAGAGGCCACAAGGATAAAAAGACACTCGAGATACAGCTTCCAACCATGTTCTTTAAAGGATATTACTGTGGTTGATAAAATGACAGTATTTTTACAGACTGGATCACTTCTATGTAAAAACCTTCACTTCACCCCAAATTGATCATGTTTGCATTGTGCATATTTATTCAACTTCCAGTCATTATGTGTGCTCCAACATCAGGGCATATTGTGATGTAGCAGTTGGAGACAAGGTGTGGTCTTGAGATAGAATTGAGGAGCAGACAGGGATGGGAGACTGGTTGGACTTGATGTTTTCAAACTTGTTGTTCTCTGTATTAGTGCATCCTCACTTCCAGAAACATTAGGTGCTGCCCATTTGTTCAGCTGGAACAGCTCCAGACTTTCTCTTGATGACATCACAATTTTTCTAGTGTCTGGTTTTGGAAGACTGTTAATTGCCGCCATAATTGACCTTTAATCTAGACATATAGCCATTGTGAAATTCATTCTTTTTGCTGCATGTTTATCAAGCTTGATTAACTGTTTAGA